>NC_072440.2:11812500-12112500 GCF_028878055.3 Symphalangus syndactylus
CCTCAATCCCACAATCATTCTGCATAACAAACTACTTCAAAAGTTACTTGTTTCTCACTCAGAGGGTAGAAGGTTGGGTGAGGGTTAAGGGAAGTTCAGCTGATCTAGCCTAGCCTTGACTGACTTTGTTTTGCCTGTGCGTTGGAAGGCAGCTGAGGGTCTAAGAAACTGAAGAGAAATTTTGGAACTCTTATGTGGCTAGAAGACATCATTATTTGTTCAGACCCCTTCAGGAGGAAAAGCCCAAGAAAAGGATCCAAATTTTCATTTGGAAACCTGGAGAGCTGCAGAAGAATAAAAGCCAAAGTTAGACAAGAATTTACAAACGCTGAAACCCAGTTTCAAATAAATAAATTTGTAGCTTGGAACAAGCCCCAGCATAAAAGCCTACCAGATGAAGTAGTAAATCCTCTTTCAAGTAAGATAGTACCATCAAGTTATCGATATAATTTTCATATACAGTGTTTGGTGTTCAACAAAAAATGTATCAGGCATGTCTGCCTGGTGTACAAAGCCAAGGCTTACAAAACCAAAGAAACAAAGGCCAAGAGAAAAAGCAAACAGTAGAAACAGATCCACAGAATTTTCCAATACAGAATGTATTCAATATAAATTTTAAAATTACTGAAATTTGTGTTTAAGACTATAGATGATAAGTTGAAGAATTTTATAAGAAAACTTAAATCTATTAAAAAATCGAAAATACAGTGGTAATAGAAATTAAGAACTCAACTGATAGCCTTTCAGGTAAAATCAAGCTTAAGGGAGGATTCCTGGAATGATATCAGTAGAAATAGCAGAGTAGTAACATCCCAAAACTCAGCCTTCCATAAAAACAATTTTTTAAAAACCTGGCAAAAATTAAGAAAATAAACTTTTTCAAAACTCTGGAAATTCTTCAGAGGCTTGCACCCATCTTGTGAGTATTTATCTAAGAAAAATGGTTGAAACTTTGTAAAAGTGAGCTTTGCTCACAGTTTAACTTGCTCTAGTCTCATCCTCTGCTCTCCAGCTCAGAGGCAGCTTTGAAAAGCAAGAGCACTTATGCCTGGTATCTGAGGGAGAGGAAAAAAGCTGCAGCTGAATTCAAAGCCTCATTCTCAAAGAATTGCCATTATTTGGCATGTCAGGTGGCTAACTGGGAGCTCACCTTCTCCCCAAGAGGTCACTAGTTGAAAACAATTACAGACAAGTGTTTTAACTTTGCAGCTGCCTAAGACAATGAATAAAAGTTTGGATAAACGTTTTGAATAAAACTCTGAGTTTTATTATCAACTTTGTGGTAGCTCTGTTCCTAGCTTTGAAACTTCTAGTAGTTACCAGAGCCTGGACAGAAGAGCAGCAGCAGGGAATCTGTTTTGGAAGAACAGAAATTTTTAAAGAATGAAGAAAGCAGGACAATGTCTCAAATAACTGTGGGACTACCAATCAAGTCAATGTATGTGTAATAAGAATGCTAACAAGAATGGGGAAAGGAACAGGAACAAAAAGAGAACCCAGGGACTTCTGCAGAAATCCCTTCTGGAAGCCTAAAGGTCAAGGGTCACAGTGTGGCCAGGGCTTCAGTGACACAATCACAATGGGAAAGTTTAGTACTTACTAAAAACCTCAGGGGGCTTTCAGGGGATGTTATTCAGCATCCTTGGAGGCCACACACAGAGATCAGGGAGGGCAAGCATAGAGAAGAGAGCATGACAGCCAGCAGTATATATTGGGGAATAGGGTGCAGGTCACTGTAAGTTCATGGGCAAGTGCCTGAACAGTCCCTTAAGAAAAAAAAAAAAAGTGGCAGGAAATCAGGGAACCCGGTATGCTAGGTGTTCCAGATGTCTTTAAGATTCTTTTGCTGGCATCTGGCTTGAGTCATCTGGGTGTGGCATAGAACTGAAAATTGTGTCAAGGATGACTGAACCCTGCCTCTGTCATGAGAAAGCTAAACCCGTATTCAAAATGGATGCTGAGGCAACAAGCACTCACTACAGTAAACAACAGCTTAATGTCAAAGGCTAAAAGGAAAGGCTGAGGAACAAGATACCCATGGGGCTTTGAAAAACATTGATATATTCTGACTGGGGGGCTCTGCAAAAGCAAGAAGTGAAGGAAAGAGCAATGTTGGGAAGTGCTTGGAAACTGGGCAGTTTTTTGACCCTAGGCACTTAAAGAAAGCTCTGTACGATCGTTAGCTGACCATTAAGTTTTGCAAGTAGAGACTTAAATAGCCACACATGACAAAAAATGCACATATTAAACAATTAGTTTGGAAAAGTCACTAAACAATAACAACTACTACAACATGAAGAAACAATAACTCCAAGGCAGGAAAAAATCCTGATTTTCAGAGTTGTCACATTATATTATTTAAAATGCCAAGTTTTTCGACAACAAAAAAGTGTAAGGCATGCAAACAAATAAGAAAGTATGTCCCATATACAGGAAAAAAAATCAATCTATTGAAACAGTCTTTGTGGAAGCCTAGATGCTGGGTTTCATAAATGAAGACTAAAATACTATAACTGGGTATTTGTATTATGTTCAAAGAATGTTAAAATATTTAAGGAAATAAAGGAAAGTGTGATAATGCTATCTCACCAAATAGAAAATATCAATAAAGAGACAGATGTATTTTTTAAAAAATAAAATTCTGTAGTTGAAAAGTACAATATCTGGAATAAGACATTCACTAAAGGGGCTCAAGAACCCATTTCAGCAGGAAGAAGAATTGTTTAACTTGATGATGGGACTATTTAAATTATCCAGTTTGGAGAACAGAAATTTTAAAAAGAATGAAGAAAGGAGGAGGGAGTCTCAAACACCTGTGGGACTGTCAAGCAAGCCAACATATGTGTAATAGAAGTTTTAAAAAGAATGGAGAAAGAAATAGGGGAAGAAAGAAGATTTGAGAAAATAATGGCTGAAATTTTTCAAAAATTTTATAAAATAAACGAATGTTACATTCAAAAAGCTCAGTAAATTCCAAGTGAAATAAACTCAAGGAGACCCACACTTAGACACATTTAATCAAAATGTCAAATACCAAAGACAGAGAATCTTAAAAGCAGCAAAAGAGAAGCAACTTGTCATGTACAAGGGAACACCAACAAGATTCAAAGCTGATTTCTTATCAGAAACCATGAGACCAGAAGGCAATGGGATGGCATAATTACATTATTGAAAAAAAAATTGTCAATCAAAATCCTACATTCCACCAAACTATCCTTCAGAAATGATGGAGATTAAGACATACTGAATTAAAAATATATATAGATACATAATCAAATAAAAAAAGGCTGCCAGAGTCTATTACTAGTAAACCTGACCTATAAAAAAATGCTAAATGGAGTCCTTCGGGCTAAAATGAAAGGACACTGGAGAGAAACTGTAAGCTCTCTAGAGAAATAGAGAGCACAGACAAAAATAACTGCAGAGGTAAATAGAAAGGACAGTATACACGTATTGTTTGTAATTCCTTTTGTTTTCCTTTCTGATTTAAAATACAAATGCATAAGAAAATAAAACATAAAAAAGGAGAGAAAGGAAGTTATAGAAAAGAAAGGTTTTATTTACTATTTAAATTTAGTTGGTATTATTCTGAACTAGATTATTATACATTAAGATTCTAATTATAATATCCAGGGCAACCACTAAGAAAATGCCTAGAATATGGATAGTAAAGGAAACAACAAGAGAATTAAAATAATACACTAGAAAATATCTTTTTAACACAAAAGAAGGAAGTAATGGAGGAATAGAGAAACAATAATGATATAAGACGTGTAAAAAACAAGTAGCAAAATAACAGAGGTAAATTCTACCTTATTACTAATTACATTAAATGCAAATAAATTAAACTCTTCAATTAAAAGGCATAAATTGGCAAAATGGATAAGACATCATCCAACCCTATGCCGTCGACAAGAAACACGGCTTAGATTAAAAATCACAAATAGGTTGGAGGTAAAGGATAAAAAAGACACATCATACTAATAATAATCAAAACAGACACAGGCAGGCTATACTTATATCAAACAAATTGACTTCGAAACAAAAATCATTACTAGAGACAAATAAGGACATGGTATAGTTATCAAGGGGTCAATTCCTTGAAAGACAGTAATTATAACTGTACATGAACCTAAGAAAAAAGTCCCAAAATACATGAAGCAAAAACGTACAAAGTTAAAATGAAAAGTAGACAATTTAATAATAATAGCTGGAAATGTCAGTACCTTGCTTTTAATAACAAATATAACAACTATAGAGAAGATGAGCAAATAAATGGAATTGAACAACATTGTAAGCCAGTTAGACCTCTGGAACTACAAAACAATAAATTTGTGTTGTTTTAAACCACAGTATTTGAGGAAATTTGTTATAGCAACAATAGGAAGCTAATCCAGAGAACAGTGTCTCTAATGAATATGGATCCAAAAATTACCAAAGTAAATATGAAAAAATTAAATCCATGATACATAAAAGTGAGCAATGCATTAAAATCAAGTTGAGTTTTGCAAGGGGGCAAGTTGTGCAGAAATGCGTAAGTAACAGTTGAAAATCAGTCATAAATCACCATAATCACCAAATTAAAAAGAGAAATCAAATGGTCATCTCAATAGATACATAACAAGCATTTGGTGAAATTCAACACCCATTCATGATACAAAAAATATTCTTAGCAAAACTTGGCATAGAAGGGAACCCTCTTAATCTAAAAATAAATCTATAAAATAAAAACAGTAAGCATCACATTGATGGCATTTTACCTGATATTGGGGATAAGACAAGCTACCACCACTTCTATTAAGAAATGTACTGGGAATTCTAGCTAGTGCAATAAGGAAAGAAAAATAAATTATTGTTGTAAGATTGGATAAAAGTAATAACAATTGTCACTGTTTTCTGATGACATGTTTGTGTACTCTAGGTGGAAAAGTCAAAGACGTCTACAGACAGGCCAGGAAAATTAATAAGTAAATTTACCAAGTTCACTGAATACAAGGTCGATATATAAAGTTTAATTTTATTTATAACAAGAACAATTAAGAATAAAATACAGTTTAAAAAGACCCAGCTCATTGTGATTTGAATAATCTAATCTCTTAAGAAAACAAACTGTATGCAAAATTCTCTACATAGAAAACTATAAAATATTATTTGAAGAAATTAAACAAATGAAAATCATGAGTTAAAATACAGAATAATTGAATTTCAGTGCTTCACAAATTGATACATAGATTTAATGCAATCCTAAATAAAATATTGGCCATCATTTTTTTGTTGGAAATTTATACACTGATTCTAAAATTTATATGAAAGTGCAAATGACCAAGGATAGCCAAGACAACCATAAAGAAGAACACAGTCTGAGGAATCACATTACCAGAAATCAAGATTTATTGCAAAGCTACAGTGATTAAGACAGCATTGTAATGCAAGGACAGGCAAGGACACCAGTGGAAGAGAATAGAGTCCAGAAACAGATACACACCCCATAGACGGATGATTTATGATCGTGGCATGCCAGAGCAGTGGGAAAATGATGTCTTTTCAATAAACGATGCTGAGTCAATTGAATATGCTTATGGAAAAAATAAATCTTGCCCTCTTCACATCACACACAAAATTCATTTCCAAAGATATTGTAAATCTCAATGTGAAAGAAGGACAATTTAGGAGAACATCTTAGTGTCTTAGTGATCTTGAGTTGGCAAAGATTTCTTTAAAAGGACACAAAATGTATTAACCATACAGGAGAAGACATTAATTTCTAGATAAAATTAGGAACTTGTCTTCATCAAAAGACACCAAAAAGAGGAAATTCACAAGCCAATGAATGAAAGAATATATTTACAAAATGTATAACAGGAATCTAAAATCAACAAGAAAAAAAAAAACAGACAAAAATACTCGGTAAAAATATAAGCAAGAGACTGAACAACACTTCACAACAGAAGCTTTCCTAAGGACCAAAAACAAGTGAAACAGTGCTCACACTCATTAGACTCCAAGAAAATGCAAATTAGAATTACAGGGAGTTACCATTACATACTCATGGAAGGATAAAATTGAAATGGTCTGACAACGTGAAGTGTTGGCAAGGATATGGAGCAATTGGAACACTCAAATAATACATGCAAGAGTGTTAACTTTTACAGCTAGTTTGGAAAACTGGTGGTCAGCATCCACTGAAGACAGACGTATGCAGGAAGTGGAATCTAGTCATTTTAATCAGATTTATACACAACAATGCTGCGTGGAAAGATGCACCAAACACAAGTATAGAATAATCACACAGCATTATACACAATAGCCCCAAGCTGGAGGCAGCCCTGATGCCCACCAACAGTGGAATTGTTTGAACAAATTGTGGTAGAATTACAGTGTGGTACTCTGCAATTGATAAAATATGGATGTATAAATTATTAACATAGAAAACCGCATGAATAAATCCCACAAATACAATATCGAGTAAAAGAAACAGACATAAAAGAATAGATGATCTATGGTTCAATTTGTATAAAATTCGAAACAAGCAAAAGTAACATAGGGGCCAGTAGTCAGAAGAAGGTGTTGCAGTCATGATTGGGAATGAGCATGGGGATATTTGGAACACTGGGGATGTGGTCATGTTAATTAGGATGGTGACATCAGGGGTGTGTTCATTTTGTGAAAATTGAGCTCTGCACACAACACACTTCTGATTATGCATTTTCCTGTTTATGTTACATTATAATTAAAGATTTGTTAAGAATTTTAAAAAAATAATAAAAAAGAAGCTTAGGGTGAGGGTAAATTTTCTCGTTTCGCAGCAGACATCTTAGCTTTGAGACACCTGGGAGCCTTCGAGTAGTCGCATCCAGCAGGTTCCTGAGTTTATGACTGTGGGGCGAGGAGAGAGTCCCAGGCTGTAGATAGAAATTCAGCAGTCGCAGCCATATGTGAATAGCTGAAACCATGTGTGGATGAGGCCCACTAATGTGTCCAGAGCAAACGGATAAAGAAGATGCATGACTATGAACCCTGTATTAGCATCCGACATTGTTCTCCAGAGAAACAGAACCAGTAGAATATGGTGTGTATTATACAACAAAATAAAAATAAAACATATAAATAAATGTAATAGAAGTAGAAATTTGAATCAATAAAAGAGATTGCAAGAAATTGGCCCACAGGACTCTGGGGGTAGGCAAGTCTGAGCTCCGTAGGGCTTGGGGGCAGCAGTGATGCTGTGGTCTTCAGGAAGAATTTCTTCTTTTCCAGGGAAGCTTCAGTTATGCTCTTAAGATCTTCAACTGATGGGATGAGGCCCATTCACACTACTGAGGGTATCTCCTTTATGTACCATCAGCTGGTACAAAGTACCCTCACACTGACATCCAGATTATTGCTTGATCAAATAACTGGGCACCACATCCTAGCCAAGTCGACACACAAAACTCACTGACGGCCGGGTGCAGTGGTTCACACCTGTAATCCCAGCACTTTGGGAGGCCAAGGTGGGTGGATCATGAGGTCAGGAGTTCAAGACCAGCCTGGCCAATATGGTGAAACCCCATCTGTACTAAAAATACAAAAATTAGCCGGGCATGGTGGCACGCATCTGTAGTCCCAGCTTCTTGGGAGGCTGAGGCAGAAGAATTGCTTGAATCCAGGAGGCAGAGGTTGCAGTGAGCCGAGGTCATGCCCCTGAACTCCAGCCTGGGCGACAGAGTGAGACTCTGTCTCAAAAAAACCAAAAAATAGTAACAACAAAAAAGCCTCACTGCCACAGGCCTTTCTGGTCCTCAGCTCGAAGGTCATCTTTCCAGAGAGACTTTCCCTGAACAGTGGCCATCCCTCCTTAACTGTCACCTGTCATTCTATTGGCAACCTACAGATTTTCTTTGAAGTAGTTATAGCCAACTAAAATTGTGTGTGTGCATGCGTGTGTGTGTGTGTGTGTGTATGTGAATATTCTACCTGACCTGTCTTGTTTTTTTTACTATGTCCCCACCATGAGGGGGGTGGATATGACCTGCAGCAAGTTCCCCCTCAACAGGCAAGTCCAGCAGCCACCAAGGATTGAAAGGACTCAGGAGAACATTTCGTTCTGTCTCCCTGGAGCCACAGCAACGTGCCTGGTGTTCTGGGTGGCGCCCCCACTATGAGGGAGACAGCAGCGCTCAAGGGAATCTTGATGTGTGATTGGGTTGTCCGAGTCCTTCCCACCAGCTGACTGTCTGCAGCGTCTTCCGTCCCTGTGGGGTTTTCTAACTCCATCATCCTGTGCCATGTTGAGTCATCGCACAGGTCAGGGGCCAGAAGAAAGAGCCTATCCACCGCGAGTCTCGGCTTTCATTGCAAATTTGGAAATAAAATGAAAAGCATCTGCCACATTTTGTCTAGCCAGTCATGACTGTTTAGAAGACTTAGCTGCAAATTAGTCTGTGCTCTGCATCTTTCTCCCCATCAGTCATTTCTGAAATGAAATTAGCGAAACAATGAAAGAATGAGGATCTGATCACAACTGTCTGACATCTGTCTCCAACACTGCATTAGGAAGCTCCAGAGAGAGCGGAGGCAGGTACGCCAGGATACACCAGCAAGAAACGGAAGAGAGTGACTTAGGCAGTGCACACCAGCTCTGTCTTCCAGAAGACGGCGGGTGATATTCTTCAGCGTCTCAGATGGATTGGTAGGTAGGTCTCGGGGAGGGGGGCTCAGTGGCAGGGAGTTAGTTCCTGGGGAGGAGGCTCAGCGGCAGGGAGTTTCCCTCGGGGGAGCAGAAGAAGGCAGCATCCGAGACAGAAGTGGCCTCCTGGGAGCATCATCATTGCACAGCATTCAGAAGACCACATCACAACACTCCACCTCCGGCCTCCACCCCCTTCCCCCACCCCCTGCCAAACTAAAACTAACAACAAACAGCACAAATCAGGCGTGGTGTTAGGATGAGGCTGTCGTTGTGGAAAGTCTGCATGTCATGAACATAAGCCCCATTCCATAGCCCACCTAAGGGTGCCTTAGAGTCAGGTTAGAAAGACCAAATGCGCTTGGGCACAGGTTAAAGTGGGCATCCTTGCATTCCTCCTGGGAGAATTCTTTTGGGGGCTGTTTAAGGGGCACATAGCACATGCCGCCCCCATCTTGAGGCGTGGGGTGCAGGGATGAGTAACAGAGCAGCGTCCTTTCATGCCAGCGGTGCTTGGGCATGCTGGTATGGTGTCAACGTACCGTTATGGGTGGGACGTGCCGAAGGAAAGAAGACACTTTGGGAGCTCCATCTATGTCTGGGGAGGTGGCTCTGTGAAGGGAATGCCTTGGAGCCATCCAAGAAAGACAGCACCAGATGTTTGTTAAAAGAGGCAGCAGATTTTATTCAGACTATTGTAGGGGAGAGAGACTCCAGTGTGAACTGAGCTCAACTCCACTGAGACAAAGGTGACTGAGGCTTCTAAAGCAAGAGCAGAGACAGAATAAACAGGCTATGAAGAACAAAAAAAAGGTGATTTGGGAAAATGGAAAATTACAGATTGGGCACGGTATGATCTACATGTTAGGGTCACCCCAGATTCCTGTGTGGAAACCTAATTCCCAATGTGATCGTATAAAGAGATGGGGCCTTTAGGGGGTGATTAAGTCCTGAGGGGGAGCCCTTAGGAGTGGGATTAATGTCCTTCTGAATGGGAACACTCTCACCCCTCCCCCCATACGAGGACGCAGCCAGAAGGCACCCTCATCAGACACTGAACCTGCTGGCATCTTGATCCAGGACTTCCAGGCTGCAGAAGCATGAGAAATGAATGCCTGTTGTTGATGAGTCCACCTCCCCGACCACCCCATCCCCAGTCTACAGCATTTTGTTAAAGCAGCCTGAATGGACGGGTAAGTGGGGAGTGACTGGAGGGGGTTGGTTTGGCAGTGTGGCTTAGGACAATGCACGTTGTGTGGCTTGGCAGCGTTGCTTTCTCTTGCACAAAGATTCAGAGCAGGGCTGGGGCCGCCTTTCAGGACGCAGCCTAGTGCATCCCTAACTCTGATCCATGAGCCCTGTGTGCCACCCCTTCTTCTCATTCCCCCACAACTGGTCATTTCTAGCTTTCTTCCTCTCTATAAGAGAAAAAAAATCCATTTTGCCCATCTCTTGAAACTCTTACTGACCTTATAGTCAGAGAATTCTTCCTATTGCAATAGTCTCTCCTCTTCTCCCACCCCTCAGCAATAATCCTTCTCAAAGTAACTCCTTACTGATGTAGGGGAGGCAAAGATAATTTTCCCTCTCCCCTTCATAGTTGTTAGAGGGGACAGATCCCTGTTACAAAAGACAGATTAGCAAGGGAAGAATGAACAGAAGTTGATTAACCTCACGCATATGTGGGAGAAATGAGCACAGCTCTGAGAGGTGGCTTGTGGGTCAGGGTTAGGGCTCAGGGTTAAACACTGTCTTCAACAGAAGCACAGAAGGGTGCTGAGGGCCGGTTAGGGAGAGGTGACCAGGACCAGCACAGCAGGGACGGTGAAGTTTGTGATGGTGCCTCTCCATTGGCAAGTCTCGTGATTTAGAGTCTTTCTCTTTCTGGTGCAGAGAGAGAGAACCTTCACAAATGGGGATCTCCTTTATAGATGTAAATTTCCCTGGTGAAAGGATCATTTCTACTTTCTTCTCAGAGCGTCTTCTGTGTCTACATTTTCTCAAAAGAATCAGCTCAAAATCATCCTTATGTCAAAGAGGCGTATTTTGGGTATCAGACCCTGGTGTCTTACAGCCATCGTTTGGGGTAACATATTCTGGTCTCCTACACCAAGTCTGGATTTATTTTTTGTTTGACACATGTGTCTGTTGAACACCTGAAATTTGCTAGTGAGACTGTGCCACATTATTTTATTATATTGTAGTTTAATTTAAATAGGCACATGTGGCTGTTGTTGGCTCCCTGCTGGGAGAGGACAACTTTAGTGGAGGAAAATGGGGCACGAAGAGATGAAGCTCCCTGATGCAGTCTTCCCAGCCGAGCAGTGATGGGGCTAGAATGCGCCGCAGGCCTGGCCACGAGAGGCCTTATCGCTGCTCCACGCTGCATCTCTTACTGAACCCTGTTAGGTTCACCCCTCGGTATCCCTAGAGGATGGGTTCCAGGACTTCTTATGGATACCAAACCCTGAGGAGCCTCAAATCGCTGGTATAAAATGAGATAGTATTTGCACATGACCTATGCATATGCCCATGTGTATGTTACATCATCTCTAGATTACTTTTAACACCCACTACAATGCCTACACATCACTCCATTCACGTGGATTCAGCGTAGAACTCTGTGTGAGGCAAATTCAAGTTTTTCTTTTGGGAACTTTGTGGAATTGTTTTTTTCTGAATATTTTTGATCTGCAGTTGGTTAAATCTATGGATGTGGAACCGAGGGATGCCAAGGGCTGATTGTACAGAGAGTCATAAAACAAGTCCCAGAGGGGACAGAGAACTGGTACCCAAAGCCCCCTTTACTGAATTCCCCCTCGGCCCCTGCAGGGGACACAGGAGTCCTCCACAAGGACAACAGGGTGGGGGACCATTCTCCTGGAAGGACAGGTGGCTCAGATCTGGATTCTTTCCCTCTCCTCACACCCCATTGTGTGTCTAAACCCCACCTCTGAGCTTTCATCCTTTGTTCCACAGAGAAATGCAGATTTTAAAAAAATCTCTTGGAGAATGCTTTGAGGTAAGAACAATTTATGTTTCAAACACATTAGCAGAATAAAGCCTTATATTTCAATGGCTCCTTTCACTGAGAGCTCAGAATCCATCGCCCATTGTCTAGCTCTGAAGCCACCCAGGGCCGGGTGATAGGTGGTAAACCATTATTTGCCATGAAGCATCAGCTGCAACTGAAATGGGATTTATGCCTTAAGCTCAAGGTCGGAGTGTGGAAGACACTGAGAGAAGGTTGAGCTATCACACTGTCCGCAGTTTGGAATTTTCCACTCAGGGCAAGAGGAACATTGTCCTCAGGTTGGGGGATCAAACTCGTGGCTTCAGCTGACCTGCAATGGGCTTGGGCGCAAATTCCCTAACTTCTTTGAGTTCAGTTGCCTTTACTTGTGTAATTAAAGCAAAGTAGGTATCTCTTGCCTACTTTTTTAATTCAATAGGTAGACAAGAAGGAGAAAATAAATTGTGACACTATGAAAATTAAGGAAATGAGAGGTTGTTAGAGGTGTTGTTCCTGAATCACAGTCTGGTCAGTCTCCTTCCAGCGAAGCCTTGAGGGACAGGGCTGTTCCTGGGGGGCCCAGGGAGCAGAGGATAACAGGGAGCTGGCTGAGAGTGCAGCCCTACAGGCCGGCTCTGTGGGGCAGTTTGTGCTGCAGGGTTGATCCCTCTAGGAAGCCAGGGTCCCAGCATTTTGTACCCGTGTCCTCGGGCTTTGGCTGAGGTCCTCCTGACAGGCTGGGGGATGGAAAGGTGGGGCAGCTCCTGTTCTTTGAGGAAGCCAGTTCTCCAGAGAAGGGGACACCCGGGGGTCGTCAGCCAGTAAAGTGAAATGCACAGGACACAGCAGCACCCATGATGGCTGTTTTTCAGTACTTTTGTTGGTTTTCTATTGAGTCACTTCGTTCGTGTCTTCCACACAAGAAAGTGAATGACCATTGTGCGTGATACTCAGCCCCTGCAGAGCAGTGCCTTTCACATAGCTGGTGTCTATTAAGAAATAACAGGGCCAGTCATGGTGGCTCACGCCTGTAATCCCAGCACTTTGGGAGGCCAAGGTGGGTGGATCACCTGAGGTCAGGATTTTGAGACCAGCCTGGTCAACATGGTGAAACCCCATCTCTACTAAAAATACAAAAATTAGCTGGGCATGTGGCAGGCACCTGTAATCTCAGCAACTCGGGAGGCTAAGGCAGGAGAATAGCTTGAACAGGGGAGGTGGAGGTTGTAGTGAGCTGAGATAGTGCCATTGCACTCCAGCCTGGGCAACAAGAGCAAAATTCAAAAAAAAAAAAAGAAAGAAAGAAATAACAGGATGGATAATGAGGTGGACAACCGGATGGAAGGACAGAAGGAAGAACGGGTGGGTGGACAGATAGCTATACAAATGAGTGGACAGAAGGAAGAATGGGTGGGTGGATGGATAGCTATACGAATGCGTGAATACCCCAGGGCATTAGGAAGGCATTTTAAGCCTTCTCACACCCCTATTGATTCTCACAATGGTGTTGTGGGTAGGCTTGGGGAAATTATGTCACTTTTTTTACTTTAAGGGGCTGGCGGAGACTGGTTCACCCAAAACCCAGAGCAGGGGCTCGGTCACCATGCAATTACCTGCCTAGGGCCATTGACCAAAAGCAGCCATCACACCCATGAGAGTTGCCAGAACTAGCAAATAAAAGTGCAGTATTTGGGACCTATTTAGACTAAAAATTTATTCGTTGCTTCTTTGAAATTCAAATTTAACAGAGAACTCTATTTTATCTGGCAACTAATAAGACACATAAATATATTCAATAACTAGGAAGGGACTTGGGCCTGCAAGCCACCTGTTTCTACCCTTCACCTGCAAGGGTAGCTTTTCTAGGACCAACCCTGAATGCAGGGCAGAATGTAGTGGAGAAGCACCAGCTGTTTCACTCACAGCACTGCCATCTGAGGGTCCTATGCGCAATGTGAACTATCTACATTCTCACGAATTGTCTCTAAGTAGCAAGCACGTTAGGAGCAGCAGAAGCCAAGGTCTTGATGTTGCCCCTTGCTTGACCTCAAAGACTGTCTCTAGTAAAGTAAATGCATCATCTAATCTGTGGTGCCTCCTGCCAAGAACCGTGTTTTTTACCAAGAAGAGGGAAAAACAAATGTAATATTGCAAGCAATGCAAAGCACCTCAATAATACGTATTAAGGGTGCTTGAAGGCCCAGATTATTTTATTCTTTATGTTAAGTAAGATCCTTTTCAAGGGTACTAAACTAATTAAAACATCCACATTTCTCTCAGGAAAGCACCTTTCCCAGTGAGGCCTTGTTGGTTACAAACCATGTCTGTCTTTGGGCATGCGCTCAGAGATGGATGCTGTATTATCTATTGCACATGGCCAGGATGTATTGGATATTTGACAGAGGAAACGTCCAGCTCTTAGGAAATCCAATTCCATTAAATGCAGCAAATATCCATTGAATGTCCATGGCTGCCTATCATTTGGATTGAATGTCCATGGCTGCCTATCATTTTGATTGAATGTCCATGGCTGCCTATCATTTGGATTGAATGTCTATGGCTGCCTATCATTTTGATATGCAGCTGCTCTTCAGGATTATTTTTCAAACTGGAGTATTCATTAGTCAAGAAACAAGATTTCCAGCGGAAACTTTGGTCAAGCCATTGGACATTTATAGAGCCACTTCTCTACATTATTCCTCCATCGGGGCCGCTGGAGAGGGGTGATCAGAGTCAAATGGACTGCCGTCTCGTGAGTGAGTGATGGTCTCCTGGGAGAGATGACCATAAAGAGGGACTCAAAAAGGCCCCAGTAATGCTGGGGTGGAGCAGGAGAAGGCAGGGGAGAGTTGTCAGTGGACAGATCTGGAATCTGGCAGCAGGAAGTGGCCCTGAGCCTCTGAATGGTGGGGTGTGTGCTTCGTATTTGTCTCCCCAGCACTGGGTTCTAGCCGAGCACCAGGTGGCAGACAGTGAACCTGCGCTGATGGCCGCTGTGGACAAGGGATGCATAGGAGCTCAGCAGGTGCAGGAGCAGAAGGAGGCTGCATTTCAGAGGCCAGTGACAACACAGCTAACAGTGCAGGGAAAGATGGGCTTGGGGGCCAAAGATAATAATGATGAATTTGCCCATATATCAGTGAAATCAGATGAAAGGTGTGTGTGTGTCTGTGTGTGCATGTATATATGTGTGCATATGTGTCTATGTCTGTATGTATGTGTTTTTATGTGTATGTGTGTGTATGTTTATGTGTGTATGTATATGTGTGTATGTGTATATGTATGCATGTTTATGTGTGTGTGTATGTGTGTATATATGTGCATATATATGTACATCTATGTGTGTGCATGTTTATGTGTTTATGTGTTTGTATATGTGTTATGTGTGTTCATGTCTGTGTGTATATGTGTTTGTATGTTTATGTGTGTGAATGTTTATATGTGCATATGTTTATGTGTGTATGTGTGCATATGTGTTTGCATGTTTGTATGTGTATGTGTGTGCATGTTTGTGTGTGTGTGTGTTGCTTTGCTATGGCTGCTGGAACAAGGTAACACAGCTTGGGTTGCTTGCAAACAAAAATTTATTGTTCCATGGTTCTGGTGGCCAGAAGTTGACGATCAAGGTGGCAGCAGGGTTGGTCCCTTCTGTGTCTGGGAGGCAAAAGCTGATCATGCCTCTTCCCAGCTTCCGTGTCTGGCTGGCCATCACCCTGGTCTTATAAATGTCTTATAAATGCATCACCCTGGTCTCCACCTCCACAGCCCTGTGGCGTTCTCACTGTTTTTTGTCTCTATGTCCAAATTTCCCCCTTGATAAAGTCACATTAGACCAGGGCTCATCCTCCTCTAGCATGACTTCATGTTAATTAATCACATCTGCAGTGATTTTATTTCCAAATAAAGTTCTATTCTGAGGAACTGGGGGTTAAGACTTCAACATATACATTTTGGGGGGACACCATTCAACCTATAATCCTGTGTGTGCTTACTTCTCACGTGTCTGTATTTGGCTTTCTTCTACTCCTGCGGAGGTGAACGGTATCCCGGGGAGGACTGAGCTGTAGCAAGAGGAACAGCAATCATAAAAACCAGCCCTGATAATGTGCTTACTCTGTGCTTGGAACCGCTCTCAGCATTTTACAGGCTCCAATTCATTTAATCATCAGTACAACCCTGCAAGATAGATGCTAGTGCTCTCTTTATTTTACAGCTGAGGAAACTGGAGTGCAAGCAGGTTAAGCAAGGCTTCCAGGATCACAGACAGTAAATATAACATATGCAGAATTTCCCGTGTTGCTGCGGAGGAGAAGGAAGGCGGGCTTGCCAGGTGGTCACCAGCCCCAGCAAGGGTGTGGAGATCCAGCAGCCACAGGTTGATGGGTGGATGCCCAAGGGAGGATGAAGGTCAGAGCCAGACCTCCGCGGATCTGCACACAGCGATATCGAGTAAGGACCTTTCCTTTGCATTGTGCTTGCCAAGACTACAGGTCAAGGAGGCATCAGCTGTGGACACTCTGTTAAAGAAAATGATTCAATGACACTCGCTGAAGTTCTGTAAGGAAGACTTTATTAGGACCATCACAATAGGTGGGGGGACCACCAGGATGGGACCTTGTCATAGGCAGAAAGATCGGGCTCAGCCCCAAGTACAGCATGGGAAAGTGGAGATTAGCAGCCAAGGAGCAGGGTGGGTCAGGAGCTGAAACACGAATGAGAGGGGACATCAGCAGTGAGTAGGACTCACAGTAAAGCAGCCTAATGGGATTCTTGCTGAGGACAGGCCAGAGTGACCGGCATCACCTGGGGGCTGCAGGAAGATCAGGAGCCTGATCAGGTATCAAGGGTGATCAGATATTGAAGGTGGGGATTCTTGATAAAGTAACTTACTGAGGTTCTCGGTAAACCTGGATTTTGGAAGGAAGAGCACAGGTGGGTCTGGGGAAGGTGCAGGAGCCTGGCTAACATTTGGTGAAGTGGAGAATCTTTGTCAACCCCAGCAGGTTGGGATGCAAGAACCTAGGTGGACACCAGTGAAAAGCAGAGTGAGAAACCTCAGCCATACATTGCTGTTGGAGCAGAGATGTCCCCTAACCCACAAGGAGGCCCTGCCTGCAGCACCCACCGCTTCATCCACGGAGGGAAACAGAGGGGAAAAGACAGAAGTTGTAAGTCAAGGAAGCGCCTTCCCAAGAGACCTGAGTCTTCAATTCTGCATTAACTCCAAAGAAACCAAGGTAACCACAGACACCTTGTTAAGCCAAGAGAAGTAGATGCCTTCCATTGCCAAACCCTCCCTTCCCGGCCTCTTCCCCTTTCCTATTCACTGGAGAAGGGACACAAGAGGGACCAGGCCAGCCACGGGAAGTAAAGCAGCACCTGCCCTTGCCCGGCCTTCTGAATTGCAGAGCGAACCCTTTGACTCCCCTACACCAGGCCCCACACTGGGATTTGAAAATCTGGCAGGGCCTATAGCTGGTGGGAGGACAAGATGCATGTCTAGGAGGTGGTAGGGTTGGGGTAGGAAGCTCCATGTAAAGTTGGAACGGGTGTGTACAAACTGAGGGGAGCAGAGGTTAAGTTTCAGAACGTCAACCCCAGTGGCCCTCCGCTGTCTTTCTTGGGCCCCACACAGACAGATTCAGTGACGCTCATGACGGTATTAAGCTGCCTTGAAACATTCCTGGAACACATGGATGGTAAAGCCACATGGCATGGCAGAGGGCGACGCTGCCTGACCTCACCCAGTGGGACTCCTTCCGGTGGGTTTGCAAGACATGGTGAGATTCAAGTCTATAGATCTTCCGTGCTGCCGTGTTCATCCTCTGTCCTTCAGGAAGAAAGAGATCTATGTATTCAGAGAGCAAGTCTTGAGCCCCTACCTTGAGCTGGGTGATTGTTAGATGCTGAGGGTCATTGCAGAAAGATACACACAGGATGAAATGGTCAGGTTTCACTGTGGAGGCTTTCTGTCACCTGGCCAGAAAGACTTAGAGGGGGCAAGGTTGAGGTGAGGAGATTAGTGAGGGGGCTCTGGCAATTGTGCAATACAGAGCTGACAGCAGTGGCACTGGGAATGGAGAAGAAAGTGAGACAAAAGAGACATTTTTCTGGCTGGCCTCAGCCATGCTGTGCATTTTGATGCAGGAACATCTTTACAGCTTCACCCCAAGTTCTCCATCACTGACAGCTCCTTGGACGGAAAAGCATTTCTCAGATGACCTCAGTACGGCTGCCTTTCATTGCAGAAAATAAATTTTTGATGCTTCACTGGCACTTTGAGAAAAAAGTGAGATTCCAAGTCAAGGAAGGTGGACTATTGCTCTTGTCTTCAGGAACTGCATGGCGAATAACTTCCTTGAGGTCACTTTGGGTGTTTCCATTCTATCCATTAGCGAGAACGTGACTATTTCCCCCCCACCCATTAATCTAGAATTCTTAAATCTGAGTCATCATTCAAAACTTGGGGTAACAGTTGACATCATTGATGAATCTGTCCAGGAAACTGTATTATGACAGTGCTTTCTCTAATAATCCATCAGAAAAAAATCATTTGGTTCCTCATACAGTTCTTGCTCTCTCAAGATTCGACATCTCCCATAACCCTCCCATTGATCAATATTAAGCTAGATTCTTAAGTGCATTTTTAATGACTTTTTGCCATCATTGGGAACAATTGGATTGAACAAATGTAGGCCATTCTTGCCTGCTCTGGCCATCTGTTTCCATCTCAGGCTCCTGGAGGTTTTTCTTCAGTTGCTTTGTGCCAGGCAATTGTTGGAGTTCGTGGAAATGGCCTCAAATTGAGGTTTAGATAAATCGAAAGTTTAAAACACAAATCATTGAAGTTGTCCTGGAACTTAATTGCCTCTTTGCCATCTGACATTTCTCCTTCTCTATCGAACTATGGTGATATCACTCAAAAAGTTCCAGCCGACTCTGCATGCCTGCCAGTGAGGAACTGCAGAGTTCCTCAAAATCCAGGGTTAGCAGATAATCAGAACAGGAAAGGAGACAAGAGGCCAGGCAGTGCATGGTTTCATCAGCAAGAGAATAAAATGGAGGGTGGATGGGGCATGGCTGGGGCTGCACAAACAAGGGGACAAAAGCCCAAGCATTCTGACTTCTGATTCTGTGTTCTTTGTACTCCTCTCCCAATGTTTCTGCAGCCAGTGCTCCCAGAAGTGTCTCAGTTCCCATAAGGATGTGTCCAGTGTGGGGTGCAGTTCTATACCAAAGCATTCGACAGAGTTTGGTCCATGTTTGACTTAGAAAATAACTGCAGAAATGCTCCACCTTTTTGTTGCCTTCTGAGATGTAAAAGGGATTATTAAGCCTCCCAAACAGGAAGGGAAGTTTGAATGGAGTACCAGGGATTATAATCTTCCCCAAGGTCTTGCTCAAGGAAAAGATGCTCAACTCTTACATAATGCTGTGCTTCAAAAAGCCTTTCCAATTCATCGTGAGGGGCAGCCAGCAGAGTTAGGGATCAGGATCCCTGGGTTAAAATACAGATTCTACAGTGATTTGCTGCAGACACTGAGACAGCCATCCAACTCTGCTGCGCTTTGATTACTCATCCTGTAAAACAACACCAAGACTTAGTGAAGGCACCTTCAAGCTCTAACATCCTATAATTCTACTTCCTTTGACTCTTTTTTAAAATAAGAATCTGTGGGAGAAAAGTAGCTGGCATTCTCACCTTTGCCCCAACCACATGCTCAGAATCAGTCCACTGGCATTGGTGAAGCCCACCCCATCAGGGCCGTGCTTGCTCTGATGCTGCCTCTAAGTGCCTTTCCAAATCCTACTTGCGTTCAAGCCCTTACCCCTCTGCAGATTAAATCCACCCCAAATATGCAGTTATTTCTGGAATCCCTCCTGGGACCTTCCCAGAGCTTCACTGAGCTCCTTTTCTAATGAATACTTAGAAACAAAAATGTCTTTGCTCTCAAGTAGCCTCAAGTACACACTGGGTGGTCTTGGTCACCCTTTCCTACTTTTGCATTCTGTTGTAGAGAAGATCCTTGTCTTCTTAATTACTTTTAATGGTGACTCATTTGTTTGGTGTTTTGTCTTGGCATTTTTCTATTTTTTTAATTTTTTGAGATGGAGTCTCTCTCTGTCACCCAGGCTGGACTGCAGTGGCCCGATCTCAGCTCACCACAACCTCCACCTCCTGGGTTCAAGTGATTCTCCTGCCTCAGCCTCCCTAGTAGCTGGGACTACAGGCATGTGCCACCACACCTGGCTAATTTTTGTATTTTTAGTAGAGACGGGGTTTCGCCATGTTGACCAGGCTGGTCTCGAACTCCTGACCTCAGGTGATCCACCAGCCTCGGCCTCCCAAAGTGCTGGGATTACAGGCATGAGCCACCACACCCGGCCTGTCTTGGCATTTTTAACATAAAAATGGAGAAAACCATTACACAGTAAAACCTCAAGCATAGAGGAATAGATGATTATTGCTAGGACTGTGTTGGAAGTTTATTCCTGAGTCCAGGCTGGTGCAGGAAGAGGAAGATGCTGTATGACATTGGCTCTAATTGTAACACTCTTATTCTCATAAAGCCAGGCAGATATATCAATTCTGGTATCTTAGTGGTAGGTGGGGGAGGGAGAAAGAGTGGATCAGAGAAGCATAAAACTACAATTTCAAGAAAGAAGGCCAAGTCATCTATTTATTCATCCACCCATCCATTCACCCACCCATACGTCGACCCACCCGTTCATCCACACATCTGCACAGTCATCCGTTCACATCAAATCCACTGGGATTCTGTTGAATATACAGATGAATCTGGGGATAATTTACATCTTGGTTTCAAAGTATAGGTTTTATTATTTTTGATCTACATTCATCCACTCATCTGACACACATGTTTAAGCACTTTTTTCATGTCATTACTAGGCTTGGCTCTAGTTATGCAGAAATGACAACGATATAAACTGAATATTGTTAAAATATAGAGAAATTGTGGTTTATTTATGAGTAGATTACCAATAACTAAATTAAAAATTCCAGTGCTAAAAATGGACTTGCTTCCCTGAGTTTATGACTATCTGGGTATACCACAGGTACATTTCCAGAACAAGACCACCTCCCAGTGAGTTTTGGTCCATATAAATGCCTTAATATATTGACTAGGAACAATATTTTTTAAAATTAAATACACTATGCATACAGGTAAGGACACAGCTCATAAGTATACAGTTTAGTGATATTCACAAAGCATAAACTCTCATGAAACCAGTACTCAAGCCCAGAAATAGCACTACCCACTCTCCACAGGGCTGATTCTAGTCACCAAGGGTAACTGTTGTCTTGGCTTGAAAGATGAATTTGTTTTGTTTTCATTTTGTACTTTATATGTACTCTTTGCATCTAGAATCTTTTCTTCAACAATGTGTTTGTGAGAATCACTCTTATTGCATCTTTCTGTTGTGTTCCACTGTATCATATACTACAATTATTTATCCATTCTACTATTGTTTTTTATTTGAGATAGAGTCTCCCTCTGTCACCCAGGCTGGAGTGCAGTGGCGCCATCTCGGCTCACTGCAAACTCCAGGTTCACGCCATTCTCTTGCCTCAGCCTCCTGAGTAGCTGGGACACAGGCACCCGCCACCACACCCGGCTAATTTTTTGTATTTTTAGTAGAGACAAGGTTTTACCTTGTTATCCAGGATGGTCTCAATTTACTGACCTTGTGATCCGCCCACCTCGGCCTCCCAAAGTGCTGGGATTATAGGCGTGAGCCACCGGGCCCGGCCCTCCATTTTACTATTGATGAAACTTCAGATTGTTAGCAGTTGTGGTTATTACAAACAGTGCTGCCTGGAACATTCTTGCACACGGCTTGGGTGCGTGGCTGCATGTATTCCTTTTGGACATCTTCCTAGGAATGTCATTGCTGGCTCACAAAGGGTGTGTGTATTTTCAGTTTTAGTGAATACTCCTAAAGGGTTCTAAAATCTTTATACCCATGTGTATTTCCACCCACACTGCATGTAAGTTCCAATTGTTCTACATTCTTGCCAATGCTCAGATTATCTGTTATTTTAATTTTAACCTTGAAAGTATAACAAGTATTTTTTATTGTTAGCAGTATTAACTTTGTGTCTAACAACAACAAAAATACCCATACATTTAGGAAAAATGTGAAAAAAAGAATGTTAAAAAATGTTCAATGACCTATAATCTCACCACTTAGCAAGAAAAACAAACCTGTATTTTCAGTATATTTTTGTCAACTTTATTATCTATAGACATATGATGCCAATTTAAGAACAGTATTGGGGTTACCTTGCATACGGTCATATAGCCTTGAGGTTTTTTTTTTGTATAACATTATACAATCAATGTATTCCCAATCTGTTAGTCTTTGAAGTTGTGACTTCCATAGGAACAATATTTATTAGGAGAATTGTACTATAATTTATTTACCTATACCCTAATAAAGGTTAAAATTAAGCATAAAAAAGAAAATAAATCTAACTTACATCAAGGAACTCCAGTGCATCTCAGAATGGAGCACAACAATATTTACAGAAACACAAAAATATCTAGCACCCAACAATTTAAAATCACAACGTCCGTAATCCAACAAAAATTACCAGTCATGCAAGGAAGCAGAAAATATCAACTCAAATAGAGAAAAATATAAGCCAGTGGAAAAAGAACCAGGAAGAACACAGATAATAGAATCAATATTCTATTATGATTCCCCAAGAAAATTTCTAGTGGAAAACATACAGAACATTTTTTTTGTTTTAGTTTAGATAAGGCATGGATTTTTTTGTTTTGTTTTGTCTTGTTTTCACATAAGACACAAAAGCATAAGCCATAAGCTAGTAGGATAGTAAAACAACTATATAAATACATGCCATGAGTGCAAAAGGTCAAGGAAAACATGAATAAGATTAAAAAATAAAAGCTACTCTAACTAATAATAAACTTAGCAAGTTTTCAGGATACAAGGTAAGTATACAAAATCTAATTTATTTTTATATACTAGACACAAAAAATTCCCGATTGAAGATTTAAAATGACCATCTTAGTTCCAAATAACATGAAATATTTAAGAATAAATCTAATAAAATATGTGCAAGATGTGCACAATAAGCAATAAAGCACTAATGAATGAAATTTTAAGAGACCTAAATAGATAAAGAAATCTCATGTTCATGAAATGAAAATTTAATATTTTAATAATTGCATTAATATTTTCTTATTTTCTTTTTCTTTTCTTTTCTTTCATTCTTTTTTTTTTTTTTTTTTTTTTTTTTGAGGCAGAGTTTTGCTCTTGTCAGCAGGCTGGAGTGCGGTGGCGCAATCTCGGCTCACTGCAACCTCTGCCTCCCGGGTTCTAGCAATTCTCTTGCTTCAGCCTCCAGAGTAGCTGGGACTACAGGTGCAGGCCACCACGCCTGGCTAAATTTTTTATTTTTAGTAGAGATGGGGTTTCACCCTATTGGCCAACATGTTCTTGATCTCCTGAACTTGTGATCCGCCTGCCTCGGCCTCCCAAAGTGCTGGGATTACAGGCATGAGCCACTGTGCCTGGCCACATTTTCTTATTTTCTATATTCCTAGTACTCTGGCTTATGAGGACTCCCTAAAGAGGGAGAGATTCCCAGGGCCAGCCAGTAATTAGATAGCAAACAATTCACCCAGAAGTAAAGCTTCCATGGGAAAACTAACAAATCCAGGGCCCGTACTCAGGACCACTTTCTCTATCTGGTTCTTTAATTCCAGGAAGCAATATTCCTCTGCTCTAGTCATCCCAGGGCCCAGTACGAGATAACCTATACCCCAAAGCCTGCTGAAGTTATTCAAACTAGCCAATCCTAAGCCTGCTTACTCAGCTTGGCTTTGCCTGTCACCTGGAAACCACAGTAAAGGCTCCTGCTTCTGCTTTTCTCCAGCTCCTTCTGCCTCCTGGCTGCCCCTGGTATTTTCCCCTGTGGCCCTGAATGGTGTGGCATGTCCCCTCCTCTTGGGAACTGTGAGTAACAGACAGTTTTTTTCAATGGCAATGATCTCCTGATCTGTTGGCCTCACTATACGTGAATAATAATAAAACCTACACTTTAAAACGAAGATGTAAATTATCCACAGATTGATCTATAGAGTCAACAAAATCTCTATCAAAAGCAATTATTTTAGAACGCAAAAAGATAACTAAAATTGATAGAACTATGAATGACAAAGAATGCCCAAAACAAAACTAAAAAAGAATAAATTAAAACTCTGAGAAGAAAATTTCTAGGGAAATACAGAGAGAACATTATTTTTTATTTAGATAAGGCATGGATTTTTTTGGTTTTCTTTTGTCTTGTTTTTACATAAGACACAAAAGCACAAAACATAAAATAACATGTTAAAAAATTAGACTTAATAATTAAAAGTGTTTTCCTCTCAAACACTCTTAAGAGAAAAAAATCAAGCCATAGACTATGAGTACGTGTTTATTAAACAAATATCTGATTAAGCATGTTAATACTCAAAAATAAAACATGAGAAAACTAATTTAGAAACATCCAAAATTATGGACAGATGTTTTACCAGAGAAGAAATAAGTATGGCAAGTATACATTTGAAAAGATGGTCAATATCATTAGTCATTAAGAAAATGCACATTAAACTCACAATAGCATGAAACTAAAAACCTTAAAAAAGGGAAAAAGTTAATAAAACAGACAAAAGCTGGCAAAAATCTGAAGCAACTGATACTTTCATACATTGATGGTGAAAATGCAAACAGTACAATAACTTTGAAAAAAAATGGCATCAATCCCACTGCAGGTATTTACTCAAGAGAAAACAAACCAACCAACCTATGTCTGCACAAAGATTAACAAGTGAATGTTGTAGTAGCTTTATTGGTAAGAGCTATAAACTGGAAACAACACAAATGTTCAGTCTCTGATGAATGGATAAACAGCTATTGGTATATAAAAATTATAAATTTCTACTCAACAATAAAAAAGAAAGTGAAAATAGAAAAATCTGAGTAAAAATATGATCTATTTTAAAAATATCAAATATTATTGCTAAAATAAGTGGGAATAAACTGTTACTACAATAAATGTAGTACTAAAATTTCTGTAATAAAACAGACTATCAGAATAAACATTATCTAATGATATGTTGTCTACCAGAAATACACTTAAAACCAAATAATACAGACATTTTTGAACTTACAAACAGCCCGTGTAATAAGAGATAAAGTACATTTAAGATCAAGGAAAGAAATACTATGTATTGGTAATGATAACAATTGATTAAGGTTTCAAAATAAATATGAACATATATGATTTTAATAATATAGTTTAAAAATATATGAAAACAGAAACAATGAAGGAATTCAGAGAAAGAAATTGATCAATAATTGTACTTGAATGTTTTAACACCACTCTTTTAGAAATAAAGAATCAAAAAATAAAAAATAAAACAGGATATTTTCACAAGTAGATTAATGAAGCTTAATAATATATTTTAGACACATGTATATATAATATATTAGTTAGCCTACTCTAAAAGTATATCAGAATTAATACAACATAATGAATATAGTTTATCCTTGTCAGAGAAAAATGTACTAAGGTGATACGCCACACTAATTAACTAATAGAGGAACAAAAAGCACATTGTTCTATCAATAAATACGTGAAAACAATTTGATAAAGTTCAACCCTGATTTATGTTATAAACTCATACCAAAAACATAAATTATTAAATGATATGATTAGGCACTGGAAACACCACAGAATAAAAATGAATGTGCGTGAGCATGTGTACGACTTCAAATTATGAAGAGAATTCAACAAGTCTGCAGATCAATTTACTCATGTGAATAACATTCTTCTACATCAGAAGTAATTACCTATAATATAACAGAAAAAAATTGATTTCTTTCATAGTATCAATTATTATTATGAAGAACAGAAATCATTCTAAAAGAAATGCACAAAAGTTTTATAAGAAGAAAATTAAATTCAAATAACATAAAATAAGAGCTCAAAAAATAGAAAAAACCTTCTTCACAGACAGAGTAATTTAACTGACCACCATAAAGCTTAATTTTTTTCTATCTTACACTAAAAATTCAAAGCAATCCCAATAATTATAATTTCGTTTATAAAGTCAATATACTTACTTTTTCAATTTATATGAGAGAATGAAAGTCTACAAATAGCTAAGTAGCGTTTGAAAGGAAACAAAGGCAGGATTATTTCTTCCTAGGTATAATGACAGTTTTCAAAGCCAATGTAAAAACACCAGCAACAAGGTGATCATGGTGCAGATATGCAAACAGGCAAGGAGGACAATGGAACTCAGAAAGTTACCTGTGAGTGTCTACAGCGGGGCAAAATCTAATACAAATATACATTTTGTGACTTTGTGTGCCTGGAAGATCCTTTCACATGGACTATACAATCTTCACAAATGTATTCATGTATCCATGTGTGCAACCCAATGACGAAGGATGGGTTGTTTTACAGATTGTGTTTTAAAAGACAATGACTCATAAAATGGAGAAAAACACAGTTGTACTTCTACCTTATATTCACAAATGAATTCCAGGTAGATTTTAAAAACATGACATATAAAATATAGAACTAATAAAATGATATAATGGGGCTATATTTGTAATTTTCTGATGTGGACAGATTCTTAACGAAGACTTGAGAAGCATAAGTCTCAAGGGGAAAAGTGATAGATTGAGATTACATCAAAATTAGATTTTCTTTAAAGAAAATGCTCTTGACAAATAATGTAGACAAATGAAAAACTGAAGGAAGTTATTCATGACGTCTAAAACTGTAAATGAAATATCATCCTGAATGTACCAGATACTTCTGCAAATCCACAAGAAAAAAAGCCAAGAAAACTAATGGCAATTTTGGCAAAGAATATGGTAGAGAATTCCCGGAAAAGGAAAACTGAATGGCTAGGTGATAGTTGAAGAGATACTGACATTACCTCCAATTAAGACCTTATAATGGAAAAATATAGAAAGGAAGATAATTTTATCCAAGAGCTAGAATGAAGGGAAGTGGGATTTTCTGCAGGGATGCAGACATAGGGGCGAACATTAGCCAGCAACCTCATTCCTCAAAGTTTATCCTTCAGGAATTCTCTCATAAATGAGGGCAAGTGTGAAAATATTCACTGGTTATGGTTGCAGTGTGACAGTGGAGGCATAGACAAATGGAATCCACTGGAGACATTCTATGAAATACTCTGCAGAAGTTAGAAGCAATAAACTGGAGATCTACAGAGTAACGGTCAGGCACTGCTCTATGTGCTTTATACCTGTTGATTACATATTCCCAAACTACCCTATGAGATTGACAGTCATATCTCTCCTTCACAGATGAAGGAACTGAAGGTCTGGGAATTTAAGTAGGGGCCCACATCACACAGTGGCTGGACCAGAAGGAGACCAGGGTTTTCTCCAGAGTTGTGCTCTTTTTGCTTTTATTTTACTATAGAAATTTTCAAACATAAAATAAAAAGGACAGCATCATGACCCCCTGTGGTCATCCCTCAGCTTTATAATAATTGACTCACAGTCAAGTGTGTTTTCTGTAGGCCTCCACCCACTTACCATCATCCTGCTTCATTTTACTTTTGAAGCAAATTCCAGAGAGAATATTTTATCCTTAAGTATATAATTCATAAATATAAATTATTTTCCCATTGTGAAAATAATCACAATCTTATAAGCCCACTCCACAATTTTCAACATTCGATTTTTACTTTCATCAGATATACTGCTAGTGTTCACATTTCCCTGAATGTTCTTAAATGACTTTCAGCAACGTATGTGTTTGTATATGATATTTGTATGTATGTATGTGTGTGTGTGTATATATATATATATGTGCGTGTGTGTGTGTGTGTGTGTGTATGTAGTGAATATAGGCAACGATTGTAAGTAGCTGTTGACATAAAATGAGAAACAACCAGGCATCATGTAGCTTAGAGATAAAAATATCATCTCTGAAATACTTTTGCCTAAATGAAATAAAACAAAGTATACACACACACAGCCATACATTGTGTATCTCTATTGGTCTATCTGCATATTAAGTCTCTAAACCTTTCCATGGGTTCTCCCTCTCATCTTTGTTTTTTACTCTGTGAATTTCATTTGTTGAAGAAACCAGGATGTTTGTCCCATAGGGTTTCTCACAGCCACGTGTGCATGAAATAATTTAGGATGTTCCTGTCCCCTGAATTTCCTGGAAATCGAAAGGTCTAGAAACTTGAACAGATTAGGTTCTTTTGCTTTGTTTTATTTTATTTAGGCAAAAGTATTTCAGAGATGATATTTTTATTTCTAAACTACACGATGTCTGCTTGTTTCTCATTTTATGTCAACAGCTACTTATGGTCATTGCCTATATCCACTAATTCATTAAAGTCTAAAAATTATAATGAAGTAGGAGGCAGACTAGATTCCAGAGGCGAGGCTTGGACACCGGACCAAACTCAGGACTAGCTAAAACAGGTCGGGGCAGAAGTACCTCCCCATAAAACGCCATGCCAGTTTACCATTGCCATGGCAACACCCGGAAGTTAGCACCCCCTTTCATGATAATGCCCCAACAACCCAGAAGTTACCACCTTTCTCCTAGAAATTTCTGCATAAACTGCCTCTTAATTTGCATCTAATTAAAAGTGGATATAAATATGAGTGTGGAGCTGTCTCTCAGCTCCTGCTCTGAGCGCACTGCCCATGGGGGAGCCCTGCTCTGCAAGGAGCAGAAGGAGCAGAACGTCTGCTGCTGCCTCAATAAAAGCTGCTGTTTAATGCCACTGGCTGGCCCTTGAATTCTTTCCTGGGTAAAGCCAAGAACCCTCCCAGCCTATGCCCCAATTTGGAGGGCTTCAAAAATAGTCAAACTTTTTCATTTCTTTTTCATTCATTAGCTGAAATCACTTTGTAGACAGAAACTTTCCCTCATCTGCGGTTTGGTTATGTTCAGATAAGTTCAAGCAGGTAAAGCAGAACAAAGTTTGGTGCTTTCCTAATGTTTCCACTCTCCAAGTTAAATGCGTCTATTCCCTGCTATCCTCCAGTGCTGGTCAATGAGTTTTTTTTTTCTAGAATTAGTATGTACTTAAGATTTAAATCTATGTGATGTTTTCTGGTGCATGGCAGTTTATATCTTTATTGATCTCGAATTTGTTTTCTGAGGATATTTCGTGTGTCCCTGCTGGCCTCTGATAGCTTTCCTGCTGGGAAGTATGAAGAGATATTCCAGGCTCTTTTTAGACTTTTTTTTTTTGCCCTATCGTGGAATCACCAATTTCTCCAGTGGGCTCCGGTCCCTTTTTGTGGGAAATGGTATTTACACAAAGGCTGCTGTTGCCGCTGCGCTGTGCCCTCTGTCTGGATCCCAAGTGGTAGAGTTGAGTGAGAAAGTAAGAAACTCTAGCACAATATCTCTGTGTACGTGAAAAAATGCACACAAAGAATACTCTATATATCCTAAGTATAATTAGTTAGCATAGTTAACATCACAGTTAATCCGAAACTCCAAAGCAGGTGCCAATGAAGGAGAAAGAGGAAGTGGGGATCAGAGAGGAATTAGGTCATTAAAAAAAAATAAGCTCATGCTTTATGGTCTGAGATGTATAATTAATTTAACTTTCTACATCAGACAGTCAATAAGTTAATAAACAACATTTTTTTAAAAGGAAAGAAATACAGACAAGTCCACACAGAAAGTAGGGCAGTGGTTGCCCGTGGTTGGTGGAGGGTTGGGAAGTGATTGCTAATGGGAACAGGAATTTTTTTTAATGTGGTAATAAAAATCTTCTGGAATTAGATTGCAGTGATGTGAATATATTTGTGAAAATACTAAAATCCACTGAATTGTAGACTTTATAAGGGTAAATTTTATGACATGTAAATTATAACTCAATTTAATAACAGGCAAGAAATACCGTGTTGTATTACTCTCCTAGATGCACACCCTAGAGAAATCCACAAACAGATTTAGCACATGGCAGTACTGCCTGGATGACTATTACTGGGACTAGGCTAAGTAACACTGGAGAAAATTCTCCTAACTGCACTCCTGATATTCTATGCAGGAGCCAGAAGCCACGATTATGAGCTATAAAGCAACACAAGAAAATCTTAAATATATGGTGCTTTGGTGTAAAATGTAAGAAACCAAATGAGATTTATAGCACATTATTTTACATAAATTTTAATCTATTTATTTATGTGCGTGCATACACAACACTGCCTATTTCTCTAAGTTACACATCTATCTAATTGCATATATCAAACACACCAGTGCAGACGTCAGGGCGAGAGGCAAAGGCGGCTGGGATGCTTGGTTGTGGAAAACAACTGCCGAAGGAGGAATGGGAGTCCCGTCTTAGCTGCTGACAGTAATGAGCTCCCTAGGAAACAAGGATGTGAGGAGCCCCTTTTGCACTTGAGGTCCAAAAGGAAAAAAAAAAAAAAAGAGCAACTGCTTCTGGCTCCTGCCTAGAATGTCAGGAGTGTAGTTAGAATTTCCTCCAGGTTATTTAGCCTAGTCCCAGTAATAGACATCCAGGCAGCCTGAAAACCCGTGAAACTGTCGTGTGCCCGAGTCTTAATGCAGTTCAAATCCCTGCTGTTATTTCTCTCAAAAAGCATCAGAGAGATGGAAGTATATTCTTAATTCCCTGCCAAATGCCTTCCAAATGCTTTCTTCACTTATGCTGTTCTCAATATTCTTTTCACAAGGGGCTGTTACCCTCTTTCTCTCTCATCCTCGTCTTCCGACTCCTAAATTGCCCTGATTCTCTGAGCTCTTGTCTTTCTGCTCTTTGGAGGATACGTTTCACTTCCATGGCAAATCAACCCACTCTGGTTGCTACTAGTTCTAAGCACACACCTAACCTCTTCATGTTTTTCTGCCTGCTTTATCCTGGCCACACTGGCAGCTGTTTAGATGGTGCCCACCCAGATTAAGAGTGGGTGTGCCTTTCCCAGCCTTTCTCCTCTTCTCACTAGTGCTCAAACAAGATCTACACATACAAACATTCCAGGAGCCAGGTTGGCAAATGCTGTTTTCTAGTCTTGGGTGGGGGAGAAGGGGCAGGCAGAGGGAGCAGAGGTGGTGCCCTCTCAGGGGTAGTAGTAGCAGCTGGAACATACTTCACTCTCAGAACTGTTGTCCGCAGCTCCATGGAGCTCCTCTTCAGTGTCCATAGGATCTGGTAACCCCAAGTGACGCTTCACACCGAGTGTCAATGTGATTGGATTGAAGGATGGAAAGTATTGACCCTGGGTGTGTCTGTGAGGGTGTTGCTAAAGGAGATTAACATTTGAGTCAGTGGGCTGGGGAAGGCAGACCCACCTTTAATCTGGGTGGGCACCATCTAATCAGCTGCCACTGTGGCCAGGATAAAGCAGGCAGAAAAACATGAAGAGGTTAGATTGGCCTAGGCTCCCAGCCTGCATCTTTCTCGTGTGCTGGACCCTCCCTGATGTCGGACATCGGACTCCAGGTTCTTCAGTATGGGGACTCAGGCTGGCTTCCTTGCTCCTCAGCCTGCAGATTGCTTATTGTGGGACCTTGTGATCATGTGAGTTAATACTTAATAAACTCCCGTTTATATATATATATAAAGGAGAGAATAGGATATGTATATCCTGTAATACATATAATAGGATATATATATCCTATTCTCCCCTGTATGATATGTATATCATATATCATATATACGTGTGTGTGTGTGTATATATATATATATATATCTCGTATTAGTTTTGTCCCTCTAGAGAACCCTGACTAATACACCCTAGCTTCTTGTCTGTTGCTTTCCCAGCTCTAGGGGTGGTATTTTGTTTCCTTTGGTTATTACTTATGGCTTGCTATGATTTTCCTTTCTTCACTCTTCCAATACTTGTGTAAAAAAAACCCTATATTAAATTCCATCTGTTGAATGCCTGTGAAGGTTTTGTTTCCGTGATTGACTCCTAGCCATTATGTCATTCAGTACCAGAGGTAGTTCCAGCCGAGGAAATAGACCCTCAAAGATGGGATTCTGAAATCAGTTTGGTCATATCCTAGGTCTTAAATGCAAGGCTGAACTCAGAAGCATTAGGCAATCAGATACCATTAAATCCATGGCGTGTCATGGCATCACAATTGAAGCATTCACCTACTGTTCATCATGATGCAGTGTCTGTGGGATCCCATGCTGGAGGGTAGCTGCTTCACTTGACCATTATGATACTTTTACCATATGACTACAGGGGTTGTGGGGATTGTGGAGTGAGAGTCATATGATACTTTTACCATATGACTACCGGGATTGTGGGGTGAGAGTCATATGGTAATTTTACCATATGACTGCAGGGATTGTGGGGATATAGTTTTTACTATACTGGAGAGCTTATAGAGAAAATGACAAACCTGGGGCTAGAAAGGCTCAGCTTAAGTCATGGTGAGAGAACAAAAGTGATTTCAGAGCATCCCTAAAATAATATCTCTGTTTTTGTAGCTGCAGTGAGAAACGTGTTGGAAATCAGAAACAAAATGTATGTGCACATGTTGCAGAATCATAACGTAAGTTGAATTCACACACCTGCTGACTCTCTTACGTGAAAGTTAGAGAGCTGATCAACTGGGAAAAATGGAATTTTGAGACTTCCAATGGATACATCCGGATGCACTCAGATAAAGTTGGGAAACTTGAACACCTGAAACTCTCTGAGGGTCCCTCGCCAGCATGCCTGGTCTCGATCTCTGAGGAGTCTAGATAACTTAGCCTTGTGCAGAGATCTTGTAATATGCTCACCTGAGGAAGGTGACTTGTAAAGTGATGGCTATTCTCCCCAAACCCACCCTCTTCACCCCTTTTACCTATAACTAGAGTTGGAGCTTCCTATACATCACTGGAGGGCAACTGTAATATCTGCCCTGGGAGGAGGTAGTTTATAGTATAAAAGAATCACGAGATATTGCTAATTTTCACCAGCAGAAATGTGAGGAATATGTGTGGAAATGAATTTAAAGGGTGTCAGACCAAAGAAGATGGAAGATAAATTGAGATCGGACCAAATTTACTGGTAGCAGTGTACTCACCAGAGAGCCTGGATTTAATGTGTTAGCTCAGGAAGCTGAAAGAGTTTCTAACAGTTTTCTTGATTGATTTACTGAAACTTGGACTCACTGATGACCTACATCCATTTGAGATGCCAAATCTTCCCCAGCACAGTGCAGAAAATGGAATATCAAGGCTGAGAAACCCAGGAACATCAGAGTAGACTTCTGGTGTATGTCTTGTGTATCCCTTTCCCCGTGACCCTCCCTGGGAGAGCCCAGAAGACACTACCAAGAAATGCATTTGCCAGAGAAGCAGTAGTGTTCTTGGAAAGCTCTTTGGTAAGCTTGGGATAATAGGGTCCTAAAGAAGGAAAGACCAGAAGGCAACATCTGAGTGAGAGAAGGAGCCATGTCAGGCACCTCCAGCACTGACAACTGGTCATGGCATTGATGTGAATGCAATACAGGGAAAGTTCACTAATGCTATTTGACATAGGAAGTACAGGACATCTCTGGTTCTGGTGGGTAGAAACCCAACTGTTGAGGACATGCTGGTGAGTCATGCACTCTCTCTCAGCTTCCACACCGATCCCTCTCTGTAGACCCAGAGCTGGTTGGTTGAAGGGGAATTTGAGTCTCTGTGCAGAAGGATTCCGAGATACATTTGCAGGGGGATACTGTTGATATTCCTCCCACCTTTTCCCAGACGGTCCTTCAGCTATTGACTGGAGTGAGATGTGGCTCTGGCAAAGAGAACTGACCTGTGTCTTCTCTCTTCACTCTACCCTGCCTCTGAATTGATGCCAATTTCTTGGATCTCAAATGCCACTGAAATCCCCCAGGAATGGTGGTCAACAATGAATCGGCCCAAGCAATCCAGATAATGGCTTGACAGGTTTTTTTTCCCAGTTTCTCAGTGCGCAATAGAGTAGACAGCCTTGACAACTGGCAGAAAGTGACATGGCTCCCTGGACTATAATGTGCAAGATTTTGTGGTGGGAAAAACTAAACGGTAGGCCCTGGGACTCTGTACTATGAGAGTGAACAAAAGGAATTCCTCAGTCCCGGGGAACTGCAGAGAAGGGTCACTCTCAAAAGTCTGCCAATGTACGTGTGCGGGTGGTACCATGTCCCCATATAACTTGACAGCTTGTCCTGTGCAGAAGATAAATGAATCTTGGAGAAAAATGACCAAATTTTCTTAAAATTGAACAGAAGGTGAACACAATCACAGCTGCTCTTCCAGTTCTGATATTGTCATTGATGCAAATCAACATAGTCTCTACACCTGTGACCATTCCCCTGAATGAATTGTCCTCTGCTTGAAACACCTCGAATGGATTTTGCTTTTGACTGGAGCCTGATTAATGCCTCTTTTTCCCAGGTGCAGTGGCCCAACCATCAGCCACCTGAGGGGGTGGCAGGGAAGATGCAGAAGAGTGGAAATGTTGCCTTTGAATAAAGTGCAAATAATAGGTAGACTAGCCATTTTAATTTCTAAAGTGAGAGTGTGCTTTGCGACCTACAGGAGTGTAGGATTGTCTCTATTGAGCAGAAAAGTTCTGGGACCTGAGTTTTATTGGGGAAGGGAGAGATGAAAGCAGCTCCCCCCAACACTGGTAAATTTGAAGGCGCAGGGCCGGGCGCGGTGGCCCACGCCTGTAATCCCAGCACTTTGGGAGGCCGAGGCGGGTGGATCATGAGGTCAGGAGATCGAGACTATCCTGGTTAACACGGTGAGACCCCGTCTCTACTAAAAATACAAAAAAATTAGCTGGGCGTGGTGGCGGGTGCCTGCAGTCCCAGCTACTCAGGAGGCTGAGGCAGGAGAATGGTGTGAACCCAGGAGGTGGAGCTTGCAGTGAGCCCAGATTGCGCCACTGCGCTCCAGCCTGGGCGACAGAGCAAGACTCTGTCTCAAAAAAATAAATTAATTAATAACAATAATAATAATAAGAATAATAATTGAAGGCACAGCAGTACAGAATGTAAGCTGTGTTCTGATCCCCGCCGAAAGTCATTTCTTCAATGAACTGGTTACCCTGGCATTGGCCACCATTAAAGTTAGTTGTGTGAGTTGCTTCAGACTTGTTTTGAAGGCTACTTTTGAATCCCACAAAGCCAGCAAAGCCATCTATAATGTTCTCTTCTGCATTCCCAAGAGCTTGCAAAATCCATGGTGCAGATAGAGTTGGTGCTCTATGAATCTGTTGAAATGAATGAAGAAGTGAATGCATTCCATAGAAAAGGAAATAAATGTCCAAGCAGTGAAAGGATGACTGAGTTATACAGACGGATCTCACCGAATCAGAACTCAGATCCACATCTACAGATTCATACCCCAACGAGTCAAATTGAATTTCTGTCAATCACGTTTCCAAACTCAAAGATAAGAAGAAGTCTTACTGAGAACCTTCCACATGCTGAGTACTAAATCCCTACAGCACCGTGAAGGGATGCCATAGACAAGCCAGCTTGCGTGTTCATTGCCAGCTAAGACTCACAGGGCCAGAAAAAGAAGGCACGGTTCTGTAGAGACCATCAACTCCCAGAACGGGAAAGACTTTCGTGTATTCACCGATGCAGTGATTCTCAAAGTGCGTCAGAACCAGCAGCCTCAGCACCACCACCTGAGGACTCACTAGAAATGCACATTCTCAAGCTATATCCTGACCTACCGAGTCAGAAACGCTGGGGATGGGAGCACCAAGGCCTGTGTTTTAATAGACTCCCTGGGTGACTGTGGTGCACACACTCACATTGGAGACCCACTGGCCTCAGGAGTGACCTAAGACTGGAAAGGTGGCTGGCACCGACTGTGCTCAATCAATGTGTCATGAGGGGACAGCAGAGGACTCTAGAAGCCATGCCTTCTTTACTATTCCAGACCCTTCCCTGGAATGGGAAATCCTTTTTGACTCCAGATACTCTCAAGTCCCCGCATCGTTGATGTTCCAAACATATAGTCGCAGAACCGGCAACCCCTCCTTTCAAAAAACCAATATTATAAAAAAAAAAGTGAACATTTTCAAAAGCCTTTATAAACAAAGTTAACTAACAGCTCTTATTCATAGCACGGTTTGCTTCCATTTATAAAGTAAGGCAAACACGCTTCCCATAAGCAGCACTTCTCCTTACTGGCTTTACAATACAATTTGATTTATAAAAATTCAATTTACACAGAACTTTCAAGAGAGACATTTATTGTAGAAAGTAGGGTATTTGACATTTGGTTCTGAGATCAATAAGTCTGGGGACTGTTCTGAGTTAAGGACAAATGCCTCCGTTCTCTCAGCTCGGCTGTGGTACAGGTGGGTCCTTTGTTCTGAGCCAGCCAAAGGCCGACGCAGTTTCCCATTATACACGATCAGGTCAGCGGGGAGCGATAAATCCACAGAGGGCCAGCACCCAGCCAGGCAGTTTCAGGAAGTCTATAAAGTGTGTATTTACTGAATTGTGCCAAATTGTTATGGGGATTTAAAAGAGAAATCAATCCTCCCATCTATCTATCCTTGCAGAGAGGCTCTCATATAGGAAATGATCAATGAATGCCGTTCAAAATAATGACAGAGATGATGACAATGATAACAGTGTACACAGCTGTCTTCCCAACTAGAATATGCAAATACAGGTGGGATTAATAACAAAGTACTTGGTTCCACCCATGCTTGGTGGTGCTAATTCTGAGCCCGGTTCTTTAGGTATTTAATTTCAGAGACTAATAACAGAGGGTTTATCTCACTGTTAGCAGACTACACACCATAGGGATTCTCTAAGGTTCTGGGGAAATGCATGAAGATATACATTTGATTCTTTCCTCCTGTGTCCAACTGTAAAAAGAAAAGTGACCTAGAACATACATAAGTATGCAAAAACCTGTGTAATCTAAATGGCTGAATATTTGAGGAATTATTTTTTGCAAAATTTTGTAAAAAAATGACTAGCAAATCATGCCTTTAAGCATTAATGTGTAGAGGATAGCCTGTGCCCCAGACACTGTAGGCCTGGAGGGAAGTGAAGCTTTGGAGGGAGGGCCATGGGACTCAGAGGACAGCTTTTCTTGGGGCTAAATCGGGGGTTAGGAAGGTGACAGCCTTTGGGGTTCAGACAAGGAGACTCAGGCAGCAGCACCTTTGCACAGAAAGCAGCGGGCATCTTCCTTCTCATAGCCCAAGGCTTCTGCCCAGGGTTAACATGAGCTCCACAGACAGACGCGGCAGCCACAGCAGCTGCAGAGACAGTTGGGGCCTCGGCAGGGGCCGTGTGTGAAGTGGCTGCTGACCAGAGAGAAAGGGCTATCCCTGAGCTAGAAGGAGACTCACCCCAGTGGGGCTGACTCAGGCATAGCAGGTGTTGTTAACAGAAAGTGGTACGCTGGAGCTGGGAATCCCCAATCCCAGGGCCCTGCCCATTGCTCTGTGTGACCAGGTCACTGTGTTAGTTATCTAGGGCTGCACAGCAGTGTTGCAGAGACTTGTCCTCTTCCAACAGCACAGGTTGTGCTCCTGTGGGTTGAGAGTCAGGCAAGGCCGAGCAGGGTCCTCTGTGAAACTAGAATCCAGCGTCAGCCAGGGCTGAGGTCTCATCTGAGGCTCGACTGGGAAAGGGTTCAAGCTCATGTGGCTTTTGGCTGCTTTCTGCCCCTTGTAGGCCGTCAGCCCAGGCCTTAGGTCCTTACTATCCTGCCCCGCCCTCTCCTGAGGGCTGTTCACTACAATAGGGCAGCTTTCTTCTTCTGAACAAGTGAAAAGGGACTGTCTCAGCAAGGACAGAGTCTCAATCTTAGGGGACCTGATCATGAGAGTGACATCTCATCACCTTTGCATAATCTATGGCAAAGTCAGAGGCCCACCCAAACTCAAGGGGAAATGTCACTCTGGGGGGTGAGGATCACAGGGCCTCTAGAGGGTCTGTCCACTTCAATCACTGAACCTGCAACAAGCTGAGGGTACCTGAAGGTTGGACTGAATCACAGCAGTAAGTGAGGAGTCAAAGAAGATGCTAATTCTAATTAGTTAGTAATTGATAACCATTCATTCATTCATTTATTCATTCATTATTAGAGGCTGCCTGGAGGGGACACTGTGGCTGCTGGGGGACAGAGCTTGCATGTGGTGGGGATAGAAGTCACAGGGCCTTGGGGACGCATCTTGTAGGACTCAATGAGAGCTACTTGCCGCCCATGCACTCATTCACTTGTCCATTCATGTCTTCATTCACAAATATTCTTCACGTGCTTGCTGGGCGCATGCTCCATGGGAGCTCTGGCAGTGGACAAAGGCCCTCAGGGAGCTGACGTTTCACAGGTGGTGGGCGGGGCAGCAGGGAAAGGATGCACAATGGGATAAAGCATAATTAACGGCAGGTGGGAGTTAGTGCTCTCCTAGCGGGGCACTCAGGAAAGCAGCAAGGATCGTTTAAATCAGAGGAACCTGAAAGCCAGCCAACCACTGATGTACCCCCAAAATAATGTTTCCTGCAAGAGGTGGGAGGAGACCTTAGTTTTCAAAGGACTGAGTACAAGAATCAAGCAGAGGCCAGGGAGCTGCTGCTGGCTGGAGGGCTCTTACTCATGAGAACACAGAGAAGGAGCAGGTGGAAAGGCAAGAAGAAAACCCAGGGAGCTGAGAAGAGGAAGTGGTATTTTCAACAAACCCAGCAGCATCAGAGTTATAAGATGATAGCAATGAGCAGATTCAAACCTTTGGGAGAGCCCAGCAGTAACACGGGTGCTTGCTTCAGAAGAATCTAGAATTGCACCAGGTACATGGGAGGGCTTGTGAGACCGTAGACACCCAGCATGTGGGGAAGTGGTGGTTCTGCTGTGGGGTTGGGTTAGGCAGCCCCACCCAAATGTATCCTACCCAAGGGTGCCTGCTACATACCAGGCTGTGTCTGAGGCACTGTGGCTGAAGCAGACAGCGAGGGGACAGAGCCCCTGCCCCCAGGTGGAGGGTGCTAAAAATATGAGAAAAATAAGATCATCTCAGTGACTGACTAATGCCATAAGAAGAGTGAGACCCCGTGGCCGGGGCTTGTGATAGACAAGTGCCCCTTCAGCTAGGATGTTCTGGAAATGTCTTGGCATTTGAGTGAGAAGCAGCCTTGCAGAGGACTGAGGGGAGAATGTCCATGGCAGAGAGGATGACAGGGGCCACAGCCTCTCCAGAGCCAGTCTTCAGGAGCAGGGAGGAGGCTGACCTGGCCAGGCAGGGGATATCAGGGCCGTGGAGGCAGGGAGGGCTGGGTTGGTGTCCTGGCCAGGCCTGCAGATGGGGAAGTGACCGTGCTGGAAAATACTGATTTCACTTTGGTTGCAAATGGGAAGGAACTGTTGGTTTTCATAGGAAATAAGCAATCTTCAGAGACATAAATAGAACACGTTCTGGAGCTCAAAAAATATCTGAATCTGCATATCAAAAGCACTCATTATCAGGCAAATTTGATGAAAGAACAGCACCTAGGTACACATGACACAGTGAGGTGGCTGGAGTAATAACCTTCCAAATATGAAGACAGAAGAAGCAGCCTGCCAAAGACAGACAAAAAGTCAAACTGACTTCCAACTTCTGGATGCTAGAGGAGCTCTACAACTTTGAAGGAGACAGTTCTATTTGAACATTTCAGATCTAGCCCAGCCATGACACTACTCATTTGTCAAAGCTTCAAGAGAAAGACAGACGAAGAGAGAATATATTATCTTGGTGATGTGGTTTGTTTGGCCGTGTCCCCACCCAAATCTCAACTTGAATTGTATCTCCCATAATTCCCTCATGTTGTGGGAGGGACCCGGGGGGTGGTGATTAAATCATGGGGACCAGTCGTTCCCATGCTAGTCTCGTGACAGTGAATAAGTTTCATGAGATCTGATGGTTTTACCAGGGGTTTCCACTTTTGATTCTTCCTCATTTTCTCTTGCCACTGCCATGTAAGAAGTGCCTTTTGCCTCCTGCCATGATTCTGAGGCCTCCCCAGCCATGAGGAACTGTAAGTCCAATTAAACCTCCTTTTCTTCCCAGTCTCAGGTATGTCTTTCTCAGCAACATGAAAATGGATTAATATGCCTGGTATTATCCTTCTAAAACACCACCAACCAAAAGTGAACCAAAGCAATATATTCATGCGCTGGAAGGCTCCACACAGCACCATGAGCTAGAAACAATACTGATAGGGTTTGGCTGTGTCCCCACCCAAATCTCATCTTGAATTGTAGCTCCCATAATTCCCACATGTTGTGGGAGGGACCCAGTGGGAGATAATTGAATCATGGGATTGGTTTCCCCCATACTGTTCTGGTGGTAGTGAATAAGTCTCAGGAAATCTGATGGTTTTATGAGGGGTTTCTCCTTTCACTTGTCTCTCATTCTTTCTTGCCTGCTGCCATGTAAGACATGCCTCTCACCTTCTGCCAGGATTGCGAGGCCTCCCTAGGCACATGGAACTGTGAGTCAATTAAACCTCTTTCCTTTATAAATTACCCAGTCTCGAGTATGTCTTTATCAGCAGCATGAGAACAGACTAAATCAAATACCCAGCTGAAGGCAGAATTATGCCCAGGTGATGGTAGATGCACACCTAGAAAAATAGTGTGTTTGTTACAGTCTTGTACAAAGCATCACAATGAGTTACAAATAGCAATTTGATGATAGACAAAGACAATGGTCACGCCAACAGTAACGGGTATTGGAGTCACACAAGGCAGTGGTCGCCTCACTCTGACATGGCCGGAGACCACGGAGGGAAGGAATTTCCTCCCCCAAATCTCCCTAAACCAGCCATCCTTTCTGAAGAAATGAGGAACGGAGAGAGACAGATTTTCCACCTTGTTCTGCAGGCTCCTAAGCCCAGTGTGACTACTGGGTGTTTTAGTAGCTAAACCAGCAGATTCCTTTCTTTCTTTTTTAGGCTGAGGTGAGTCTGGGTTGAATTACAACCATTTTCAAGATAAGAGTCCTGGGAAACAGGCAGGTGAGCTCATGTCCGGTACAGGTGTGTCCTGAAGAGCCATGTGGTGGTTTGGAGTCTGTGGAAGAGAAGAACCACTCTGGGCACATGGAAATTCGATGCAGACCTGTAGGAAAAGCCTCGTTTCCATCTCAGGGAGTCCTGAGGCCTTACCACTCACTCCTGAAAGAATCAACAATCAGTTCTCCTGGGAAGGGGAGACCTTTCCCAAATTCAGCAAAGACTAGGTCAAATGGTGATAGGTGCGGAAGGCACTGGTAAGGGATGTGCTTGTAGGGCAGGGTTCAGGTGTGACCCAGCACATGGCTTCGAGGGATCCATGTACCCCTGGCCTTGTGTCCCAGCCCCCACCCCAGTGCAAGACAGCTGGATGTGACATTTGTACCCACAAGCTCTGTCTAGTCCTTTATCCTTTACAGGGGAGAAAAATGACCCTTGGCATTTTAAAATTGGCCTTGAAAGTAATAAACAAACTTGATTTTGCCTTCCCCCTTCCTCATGGATGGGTAGAAGGGCTGGGGGTCCCTCCTCACTTTTCTACCCAGGTGAAGCCCCCTCAGGAGCGGCTCACCAGCAGGAGGGGCGCTGCCATCCCCGCAGTTTCCAGCCGGGCTGGTGGACAGGAAAGGCTCAGAGCAGGAGGCCAGGCCTTCCCACGCACCCAAATGCGGCTGTCTCTAAAAAGCCCTGAATACAAATGGTATTTTTCATTCCCGTTGGGACTACAGTTTCTTTTTCTTTAATTTGACAGAATGAAGGAATAGGGTTGATTGGTTCTTCTAACTTTCAATAATGCGTCAGAAAAGATAAATATGAAAGCCTTCAAATTAATTCCAAGGAGCTTAATTATTTTTTTTCCTGGGATGCATTCTTTATGAAATGAGTTTTCCCATCTTCGTTGTGTTATAGTACACCACCCCCCACCCCACAACAAAAGTTTATTTTGAGCTTGGAGAATGAATTTGCAATTTAAAAACCTGCTGTCATCATCATATGTATTTGCATAATATGGGCTCTTCATTAGAGCACAGAGAATAAAATCAGCCTGATAATCAAATCTATTCTTCTGCTATTGATTTAAAGTGGACAGAAAGCTCAGGAAGGAGCCGTGGGGACGGTGCACTGTACTCCGCTGAGCCAGGGGAGGTGCTCAGAGGCGGCCTCGAGTCTTCTTAACTGTTGAGAGAGGAAGATCCACGTAGCTCTCCCCAGGTCCACAGGTAGAAACGCTGCCTCTGACACCTTTCGCATTTTCATGTTGGGGCATGGGTTCTGGAATATAAAATGCTTTCCTGGAGTTAGAATTTCCCAAGACAAAATTTCCAAGCAACCTGCACCAGGAATGCCAGGAGCAAAATCACGCCGAGTTGCAACCATCACCGCCTCCCTACACACATATGTGCACGTACAACATATACGCACACACGCGCATCACACCACACACACATGCACACTGCACCACACACAACATACATAAACATACACACATGTGCATGAGCACACAACACATATACATGTGAACACCACACATTCACATGTATGTGTGCACATAATGCATATAAAAACACAGGTACACACACAACATATAGACATTCACACACCTCTCCCACAAGCCCCTCACTCACACACATTTACTTCCTTAGGTTGTCCTTGCTCTTGACTTGTTCCAATGGATGCCAAGATTCAGGCCCAATGTAGGCAAAATTTGGAGCCAAGTGCAAAACACAAAAACAATAAATTGATTTCCAAATAGGAGCCTGCAATTAGAAACAATGAGAAATAGAAGTAAGTGCTCCAAATCCAACTTCTTATAAGAAATAAGTTTGTAATCTACTAAGGTAGAAAGTCTTTCTAGGGTCCATCAGCACCAGCGCTGGAAATTCGGACAGGGCATAATCTTTTGCAGAGCAAAAGTTTTTACTTGTGATGAAAACCGATGTATCATTTTTCTTTGAATCATGTGTGTTTGGTGTCACTTATAAGAACACTTAACCATGCCCTATGTCCCAAAGATTTCCTCCCATGTAATATTCTAAAAGTTTCATGACTCTACATTTAACATTTAAATCTATAATCCATTTTGAGTTAATTTTTATGTAAGCCGTGAGGTTCAGGTTGAGGTTATTTTTTTTTCTTTTGTGTATGGATTTCCAATTGTTCCAGCACAATTTCACCTTTATCAAATATTAATTGGCCATACTTGTATGAAGCTACTTCTAGGTACTCTATTCTGTTCCATTAATCTGTTTTTATCCTTCTGCCAATACCACAGTCTTAATTACAGTAGCTGTATCATGAGTATTGAAACCAGGTAAAGTGATTCATATACTTTATTCTTCTTTTCCAGAAGTGTTTTTTTTTTTTTTTTTTTTTTGGGACGAAGTCTCATTCTGTTGCCCAGGCTGGAGTGGAGTGCACTGTGTGATCTTGGCTCACTGCAAGCTCTGCCTCCCGGGTTCAAGAAGCGATTCTCCTGCCTCAGCCTCCCGAGTAGCTGGGACTACAGGTGCCCGCCACCACGCCCGGCTAATTTTTGTATTTTTAGTAGAGAGAGGGTTTCACAGTGTCAGCCAGCATGGTCTCGATCTCCTGACCTCATGATCTGCCCACCTCAGCCTCCTAAAGTGCTGGGATTGCGTGAGCCACCACGCCCAGCCAAATGTTCTATTTTCTAGTTCTTTTGCCTTTCTATATAAATTTCAGAGTAATCTTGTATATATCTACAAAAATATCTTGCTGGGATTTTGATAGGAATTGGATTGAACTAGTAGATCAATTAGAGATGGAATTAATGTCTTTACAATGTTGAACCTTCACTCAACAAAAATGGTACGTCTTTCTATTAATTTGTATCTTCTTTGATTTTCCTTAGTATTTTGTAGATTTCCATGTACAAGTCATGTACATGTTTTATTACATCTATACCTAAATATTTTACTTTTTGAGTAATCGTAATTTTTTTTTTTTCGAGACGAAGTCTTACTCTGTCACCCAGACTGGAGTGCAGTAGCAAGATCTCGGTTCACCGCAAACTCCGCCTCCTGGGTTTAAGCGATTCTTATGCCTCAGGCTCCCAAGTGGCTGGGATTACAGGCATGTGCCACCATGCTTGGCTAAACTTTTTGTATTTTTAGCAGAGACGAGGTTTCACCATGCTGGTCAGGCTGGTCTCAAACTCCTGGCCTCAAGTGATCTGCCCTCCTCAACCTCCCAAAGTGCTGGGATTACAGGCATGAGCCACCACGCCTAACCAACATTGTACTTTCTCAAATTTCACTTTCTACATTGGCATTGCTAGTATATAGAAATACAATTGCTTTTTTTCATGTTGACCTTGTATTCTGTGATACTGAGAAACACAATTATTAGATGAAGGACATGTTTTAGGTTTTTTTTTTTTTTTTTTTTTTGCAGATTTCCTATGGTATTTCTATGTAAACAACAGTGTCATCTGCCAATGGCAACCAATTTATCTTTCTTCCCACCTGTGTAGCCTTTTATTTTTTTTTCCCGTTGTCTTATTCTGCACTGGCTAGCAGTTTCAGCACTCTGTTGAATAGGACTGGTGAGAGCAAATATCCCGGCCTTGTTCCCACCCTTAGGAGAAAAGCATTTTGATTTTCACCATTAAGTATACCATTATTTGTAGAATTTTTGTTTGTTTTTTTGTAGATGCTTTTTATCAAGTCGAGGAAGCTCCCTTCCATTCCTAGTTTTCTGAGAGTTTTTATCATAAGCAGATGTTAGATTTTGTCAGATGCTTTTTTCTCTGCATCAATTGACATGACTGTGATTTTTTTCCCTTTAGTCTCTTAATATGGTGTATTGCATTCATTGATGTTAAAATATTGAATCAATCTTGGTCCCTGGAATAAATCCCACTTGGTCATGGTGTATTTTTTTTTTACATATCATTAAATTTTGTTAAGAACTCTAAGGAGTTTTTTGTTAAAAATTGTATTTTGTTAAAAATTTTTGCATCTCTATTCGTATTAGAATATTTGCCTTTAGTTTTTTTTTCTACTTTCTTTCACTTTGATGTTAATATCACTGGCTTCAGAAACTGAGTTGATTTATATCTTATCCTCTATAATTTTCTGAAAGAGATTGTCTAAAATTAGTATTAATTATTTTTTAAATGCTTGGTGAAATTCTCCAGTGAAATTGTTGAGGCCTAGAGATACCTCTTTTGGAGCTTTTAAAAATTACAAATTCAGTTTTTTGTTTGGTTTTGTTTTGGTTTTTTTTTTGGCGATGGAGTTTCGCTCTTGTTGCCCAGGCAGCAGTGCAGTGGTGTGATCTCAGCTCACTGCAACCTCTGCCTTCTGGTTTCAAGTGATTCTCCTGCCTCAGCCTCCTGAGTAGCTGAGATTACAGGCACCCGCCACCACGCCTGGCTAATTTTTGTATGTTTAGTAGAGACGGGGTTTCACCATGTTGGCCAGGATGGTCTCGAACTCCTGACCTTGTGACCCACCCACCTCAGCCTCCGAAAGTACTGGGATTATAGGCGTGAGCCACCGCGCCCAGCCAAATTCAGTTTTCTTAATAGTTACAGGCTGTTCAATGAACTATTTCATGTTGGGCCAGTTAAAACAGTTTGTACTTTTTGAGGAATTGGTCCATTTCATCCATTTTGTCAAGTTTTAATGTATAGAGTTGTTCGTGGTATCCCTTTGTTATTGCCCTGATGTCTGCAAGGCCTGTAGTGATACCACCTGCTTCCTTCCTGATATTCCTAAGTTTTGTGTTTTCTCTTCGTGTTTGTCAGACTTGCTAAAGGCTTGTCTATCTTATTAGTATTACCAAAAATCAGCTTTTTGTTTCATTGATATTCTGTATCTTTTCTGTTGTCAATTTCATTGACAGTTGCTCTTATTTTTATTATTTTCTTCTTTGTGCCTTTGGATTTGTTTTGCTCCACTGTGATGGTTCATACTGAGTGTCAACTGGATTGGACTGAAGGATGCAAAGTATTGATCCTGGGTGTGTCTGTGAGGGTGTTGCCAAAGGAGATTCATATTTGAGTTAGTGGACTGGGAAAGGCAGACCTACCCTTAGTGTGAGTGGGCACCATCTTATCAGCTGCCAGCATGGCCAGGATAAAAAGCAGGCAGCCGGGTGCAGTGGCTCACACTTGTAATCCCAGCACTTTGGGACACCTAAGCAGGTGGATCACGAGGTCAAGAGTTCAATACCAGCCTGGCCAACATGATGAAATGACAGTCTCTACTAAAAATACAAAAATTAGCTGGGCATGGTGGCGTGCACCTGTAATCCCAGCTACTTAAGAGGCTGAGGCAGGAGAATCCCTTGAACCTGGGAGGCGGAGGTTGCAGTGAGTTGAGATAGGGCTACTGTACTCTAGCCTGGCAACAGAGCAAGACTCTGTCTCAAAAAAAAAAAAAAGCAGGCAGAACAACGTGGAAAGACCAGAGTGGCTGAGTCTTCTGGCCTCCATCTTTCTCCCGTGCTGGATGCTTCCTGCCCTAGAACATCGGTCTCCAAGTTCTTGTTCTTCAGCTTTGGGACTCTTGGAGGTTTGACCAAGACTGAAGGTTGCACTGTTGGCTTCCCTACTTTTGAGGTTTTGGGACTCAGACTGGCTTCCTGGCTCCTCAGCTTGCAGACAGCCTGTTGTGGGACTTCACCTTGTGACTGTGTGAGTCAGTACTCCTTAATAAACTCCCCTTTAGGTGGAGCACGGTGGCTCACACCTGTAATTCCAGCACTTTGGGAGGCCAAAGCATGCGGATCACTTGAAGTCAAGAGTTCGAGACCAGGCTGGTCAACACGCAAAACCCCGTCTCTACTAAAAAGACAAAAATTAGCCAGGTGTGGTGGTGGGCACCTGTAATCCCAGCTACTCAGGAGGCTGAGGCATGGGAATCACTTGAACCTGGGAAGCGGAGGTTGCAGTGAGCCGAGATTGCACCACTGCACTCCAGCCTGAGCGACAGAATGAGACTCAGTCTCAAAAAATAAATAAATAAATAAAATTTAAAAAATTAAGCTCCCCTTTATATATACATCTATTAGTTCTATCCATCTATTAGTTCTGTCCGTCTAGAGAACCCTGACTAATTCATCCTCCTTTTCTAGAGGTGGGAACTTATATTATTGACTTGAAACTTTCCCTCTTTTCTGATGTAAGCAATTAATTCTGTAAATTTTCCTCTTAGCCCTGCTTTAGCTGTGTCCCACAAATTATGGTCTGTTTGTATTTTCATTTTCATTCAGTTCGATGTATTTGTTAATTTTCACTGGAATGTCCTCTTTGACCCATGTGTTATTTAGAAGTATGCTGCTTTGTTTCCAAGTGTTGGGTATTTTTTCTGATACCTTTATGTTATTGATTCCTAGTTTAATCCAGTGTGGTCAGAGAACATACTCTGTATTATTTCAATTATTTTCAATTTGTTCAGGTTTCTTTTACGGCCACAGCATGGCCCACAGTGTGTTTGCGACCCTGGTTAGTATAAGTTCTGTGGGCATTTGAAATATTGGGGAGAGCGTTCCACTAATGTCAGTAAAATTCTGTTGGTGGGTTGTGTTGTTGTTGGTCAGCTGAGTGCTTTGTATCTTTGCTGATCTTCTGTCTGGGAGTTCAATCAATTGTTGAGAAAAAGAAATGCTGAAGTCTCCAATATAACTGTAGATTTATCTATTTCTTTTCCAATTATTTCAGTTTTTGCTTCACGCACTTTGCAACTCTTTTTTGTGCATACACATTTGAGATTGCTACATATCTTGGTGAATGACCCCTATATCACTATGTAATGTCCCTCTCTGTCTCCAGTAATTTTCTTTGCTCTGAAGTCTTCTTTATCTGATAGTAACATAGCTACTCATGCTTACTTTTGTTTTTTTTATGTTCTTTTTAATCATTTCCCTTTCAACCTACCTACACTGTCATATATGAAATGAGTTATTCTGTAGAAAGTGTATAGTCTGGCCATGTTTTATTTTCCCTCTCTGCCAATGTCTATCACACAATTAGTATATTTAATCTAATTATTGACATGTTAGGGATTAGTTTGTCATTATTTTTCTTCTTGTGATCTGTTTTTTGTGTATCTTTTTTTTGTTTTCTTTTTGTTTCTTATCTTCCTGGGCACAAATTGAACAAACTTTAAAATTCCATCTTCATTTACCCACAATGTTTTTGAATGTATCTTTCACATATTCAGAACACTCATATATTCTCACTCTGTTGCCCGGACTGGAAAGCAATGCTATGATCACGACTCACTGCAGCCTGAATCTCCTGGGTTCAGGTGGTCCTCCCATCTCAGCCTCCCAGGTAACTGGGACTATAGGTGCATACCATCAAGCTCGGCTATTTTTTTTTTTTTTTTTTTGTAGAGAGGGCTTTCATCCTATTGCTCAGGCTGGTCTCAAACCCCTGAGCTCAAATGATCCACTTGCCTCAGCCTCCCAAAGTTCTGGGATTATAGGCATAAGCCACTGCACCTGGCCATAACTGTCCTTAAATAGTTGCCCTTAAGTATTCATGATATATACATAACTTATCATAGTGTACAAGAGTTAACATTTAACCAGTTAAAGTGATGTGTAGAAAACTTAACTCCTTTTATGTTCCTTTACCCTTCCCCATTTTTAATATAATTGTCTTAAATATTTCCCATGCATACATTGAGAACAGCATTACACAGCGTTATAATCTTTGCTTCCACCATCATGCATAATTTAGAAAACTCACACAGATAAGGAAAGCCTGTGGTATTTTTCTCATATGTTTACTCTCTCTTTTGCTCTTCCTTTCTTCCTGTTGTTACACGATTCCTTCCTTTATCATCCTCTTTCTGTTTAGAGATATCCCCATAGCCATTCTCTTAGGATCGGTCTACTAGTGACAAATACTCTTTTTTTTTTGAGACAGAGTCTCACCCTTTCACCCAGGCTAGAGTGCAGTGGCTCAATCTCAGCTCACTGCAACCTCCACCTCCCAGGTTCAAGCAATTATCCTGCCTCAGCCTCCCAGGTAGCTGGGATTACAGGCACATACCACAACGCCCAGCTAATTTTTGTATCTTTAGTAGAGATGGGGTTTCACCTTGTTGGTTAGGCTGGTCTTGAACTCCTGACCTCATGATCTGCCCGCCTCAGCCTCCCAAAATGCCGGGATTACAGGCGTGAGCCACTGTGCCCAGCCAACAAATACTCTCAAGCTTCCTTGATCTGAGAATGTCTTGATTCTGCCTTTAGTCCTGAGGGCTATTTTTGCTGAATATACAATTCTATGTTGACAGTCATTCTCTTTCTGCACTGTCATGCCAATGCCTTCTGGGTTGGTTTTGGATGAGAAATTCACTGTCGTTACAATTCTTTATCTGATTTCAAGGGTTTTTCTTTGTCTTTAGTTTTCAGAAGTTTGATTCTGATGTGTATTGGTGTAGATTTCTTTAAATCTAACTTGGTGTGATTTCTTCAGCTTACGAAATGTGGATATTTGTTTATGTGTTTTACCAAATCTGGGGAATTTCCAGCCATTATTTCTTTAAATACTTTTCAGTTTCAATTTCTTTCCTTTTTTTTTTTTTTTTTTAAAGACAGGATCTTTAAAGAAAAAAGAAAAGACCCAGGCTGGACTGCAGCAGAATAATCACAGCTCACTTCAGCTGACCTCCTGGGCTCAAGTGATCCTTACACTTCAGCCTCTCGAGCAGATGGGACTATAGGTGCACACCACCATGCTCAGCTAATTTTTGTATTTGTGTGTGTGTGTGTGTGTGTGTGTGTGTGTGTGTGTGTGTGTGTGTAGATGGGGTCTCACTATGTTGCCTAGGCTGATCTTGAATTTCTGAGCTCAAGCGATCCTCCCATTTTGGCCTTCCAATGTGCTGGGATTACAGGCATGAGCCACTGCACCTGGCCTCAGCTGCAGTTTCTTTCTTCTCTCCTTCTAGAACACTGGTGACACAAATGTTAAATCCTTTGTTATAGTCCCCAGTGCCTCTAAGACTCTGTTCTTTTCTTATAAGTCTATTTCCTCTGTTTTCCATGATGTAATTTCTGTTGTTCTATGTCAAAAATAATCAATTCCTCTGTCCTCTTAATTTGCTGTTGAAACTATTGAGGATTTGTTTTTCAGTGTTTTTTTTGTTTTAAAGTTTCCATTTTCTCTTCTAAAATTTTCAATTCTAAACTTTTCTATTTCTTTGCAGAGACTTTTTTGATTCATGTCTTAGATGTTCCAAATTGCTCTTTGAAGCATTTTTATGATGACTTCTTTAAAATCCTTTTCAGTCGAGTCTAACATCTGTGATATCTTAAAGTTGGCAGCTGTCAATGGTTTTGTCTCATTCAAGTTGAGATCTTAATGGTCCTTGGTATAATGAGTGATTTTCTATTGAAAACTGGACATTTTGGATATTATGTTATGCAATTCTGCATCTTATTTAAATCTTATGTTTCAGTAAGCCTCCTCTGAAGCTCCTCTGGTGGGGGAAGGTGGGTACCACCTTATTACTGCTAGAAGTCCAGGGTCTCTACTTGCCTCCATTGAAACCCAGTTGGAGGGACATCTCATTATTGGTGGATGGGGTGGGAGTTTGAGCTCTCCCTTAGGCCTACGCTGATACCAGCCTGGCTGGTACAGGGAGGAATGCCTCCTCTGCTCACTGCTCACCACATGACCCCCACTGACAGGGTCCAGATGGGAGGAGGCCTCAGTTCCACTGAGTGGTGGTGAAAGTCCTGGTTGAACCAAGGCTTCTCTGACACTACCACATTCAGGGGTGGGGTTCTCATTACCACTGGGTGGGTGTGGGTTCTCCATTGACACTAGGACACTAGGAAGTGGGAAGACAGGGGTTTTCCTACTCATCCTTCTCCGACATCCTCTGCCACTGGGGTGGAGGGAAGTACTGGGACACCATGTTATAATCTGGAGTATTAGTCAGCATTCTCCAGAATCTCCTATTGGTTCCTGCTCCTCCAGCATTTCCATAACTAGAAGTTCCTTACTATTGTTGCATTTATACTGATGCTCTGAGCCCTCCCCTGACCACCCCAAGCCCAAGTAACCCAAGGAAGGAACCCTGGGATCTCTGGGGCCTTGTGATTTAATAATTCTTCACTCAGAAGCCCAGAGAAGTCCACCTTTGCAACTCATTTTTTGAAAGATGCAGAAATGGGGGTAGGTATGTGGTGGTGACAAAATGTCATCAAAACCAGACCCAAAAGGCAGAGCAAAGGTTTGGCTTTTGCCTAATCCAGCTTTCAGTTTCCTGCCTAATGAGAGTGGCAATAAGGACATCTTGGAATCTCCCAGAAAGCTTCAGGATAGACATTTCTGGGGGAAATCCTGTTACCATAGGGGTTTATTAAGCCCTGATGTTCCATTGTCTTTTGCAGCCTTGACCCCTCCAAGCCCTCTTCTGTATGGCTGTTAAAGGAGGATCTCTCTGATCATTCTCTGATGTAAAATATTTGGTGGCTCCCATTGCCCCCAAACATGATTCTGATCTTAGTATTGGTCTTTCATGTCCTTCTCAATCTATCTTTCCTTCAACATCTTCAAATGCTTTCTCCAAATCCCCTGGGACATTTTTATTCTTGGCCTTGGGGAAAGCATGGGTAATTTTCTCGCCCATCTTCCTGTGAAGTCCTCTGAACCCCTTAGTTAGGATGGCCTCTCTCCCTGCTGCCCCCATAGAATGCTGTGCTGTTATGAAGCACAGATTTTCAGTACCCACCTCCAGCTTTGCATGTACGCGAGAACTCACAGCAAACACAGATAGCGGGGAAGGATGCACAGACTCACATCTAGTCATGAGTAATGAACATATTGGTTTGGGCAGTGAACTGGGTGCAGGTGTCTTCTTCTAGGAGCTCAGGGGCTTCCCATCATGCCTCACTCGCTGCCCACTGCTGGTCACCAGCCTTCCAGGTGAAAGACAGCTTTCCTCCGAGAGGAAACCTCAGGCCACACTAGGGGTCCCTGACCAACCCTGGCTCATGCTAGCGGGAGAGAAGGAGAAAGCAGACTATTCTCTGAGGGGTACATTAATGGGGCTGGGGCTCCCCCAAGGTAGGGAAGGCTGGATGAGTGCTGGGGATGCTCAGATAGAACTGCTCCCCTGACTTCTGGCCCCGAGGGCTGGCTTAGCTAGGAGTCCCAGTCCACCTGGAATCTGAGCAGGGAAACTTCAGTGAGAAGGCTTGCTTTTGAACAGACACCAGCATAGCCTGCATTCTGCTGAAGCTGAGGTTTTAGTAACAGTAATAGTTATTTGGACAACTGTGATAATAATTTCAGTTAGAATGTCACTTTGCCATTTAGGAAACAGTTTCTTAGACATTATTTCATTTTGTTTCGTCCACTAACAGTTGCCCAGCCCTCATTTTCATTTTATTTCAAATTTGACTTATTCTATACACACTTACATATATACTTTACAAAGTGCATAAAAGCATGTTGTTTATTTTTCCAAATACTTATTTTTTTATTTCTTGTCACTGTACCCTCTCCCCTTTCCCCACAACCTCTCCACCTCCTGCCAACTTCACCATGAGGAAATCTCTACTAACTATTATTCTCATTTGTTTTGTTTCGTTTGTTTTTAGACAGGGTCTCACTCTGTTGCCTGACTGGAGTGCAGTGGCATGATCTCGGCTCGCTACAACCTCCATCCCCTAGGCTCAAGTGATCCTCCCACCTCAGCCACCCAAGCAGCTGGGACCACAGGTGCATGGCCCCACGCCAGGCTAATATTTTGCATATCTTTGGTAGAGACAGGGTTTCGCCACTTTGGTCTCAAACTCCTGAGCTCAAGCTACCCACCTGCCTCTGCCTCCCAAAGTCTTGGGATTACAGGCCTGAGCCACCACGCCTGGCCTCTTCCCAGTTCTTACTTCTACGCGTATGTTTCTATCCCCACACATACACAGGCGTGAACACGCTCCACACATCTGCCTGGATGCACTTGCTCATGCAGAGATGCACAGGACATGGATCTATAAATACACATACGTGTATAGAAACCTACACACAAAAATGCAGGCTTTATCCTGTGTAATTGTTTTGCAAAAATAAATTTCATCAAACACACCTTTTAGCAAGTTGCTTTTTGAGCTCAGTACTGCATTGTTAACACCCCTGCCATCACCGGGCAGAGCTGGGGTTTATTCTTCTGAATGACTGCGCAGTGCTCCTCAATGTGAATCTCCACAAAGCTATTTACTTTCAAGTTCATGTTTCAACCCTTCAGTGGTTGTGGAATGTGAACTATGTCACAGCTACACATGCTTTTCTATTGAAAAAAAGAAAGTGTCACTTTGGTTTTGTTTTTGCTGTTTAAAGGTACAACTTCAAAGAGCCCTGGGGTAAAAATACAAAATTTATAGAATTCATGATGAGCTCAGGAATCAAGTGGAGTTTGCAAAGTAGTAACACAATGAATTGGGAAGAAGTTCCAAGTCCTTTTCAAAGGCAAGTTTTTAAAATTCAGACCATAGAGAGCCTGGTAAAATCAGTGCCGCCGCCACTGCTTCTATTTTTTCCGCATTCTCACTCTTTCCGAATGTCAAACTATTGTAAGAAGCTGTAAATTATATTTTTCCCTTAAAATAGCTCTGTAGCCCCTACTAGGTCTGTAGCACCGTGCTTCAGGCTGGGGTGCGTGTGGACATTGGGGAGCCCACCCACAGCTGCATCTCTGTGCATCTGAGTCAAGGCTAAAGGTGGGGCTGGGGATGGGACCCAGTGGGGACACAGGGGGTCTTTCCTGAGAAAGTGCTGAAGCATTTTCACGGGTGGGGGTCAAGCCATGGACGGAGAGCATCACAGGTCCCACGGACAAGGCAAACACAGAAGAGGAGCCAGGGGCTCAGCGGATCCCTTGGTTAAGGAAAGGCCGCAGGTCTGGGTGCTGGGAGCGCCCTGCAAGAGAGCAGACAGAACCGCTCTGAAGGAGCACACGCTCCTGAGAAGCCATGCTGTCACCTGGGGAAACAGGTGTGGGGCAAGAAGTGCTAGTGGCTTGTTACTATTTGTCAGGATGGATGAAGCCATTGCGGGGATCTTTGGCTGGGGTAGAGATGACATTCACAGGCCCTGCATCGGTGGAGGCCACCGTGGTGAGGAGAATGATGACGTGAATGTGGCAGTACAAGCTGGCTGGAGTCTCACCCCCGCGCTTCGCACTCCAGCGGTTTCACAGTGTACTGAGGAGAGAGCCCAGAATAACCCTGACTGTGGCTCAGAAAGCCCCCAGTGCCGTGTCCACCTCCCACTCATTCCTTGTGATCTTTGCTCCACCGGCTGCAGGGTCTCCCTGTTGCTCGAAACCGTCAGCTCCTTCCCATCCCACTGCTTCTCGTGTTTTCCTCTCCTTTTGCCTGTTGTGTCCATGTGACACAGACACAAGGATGAGACGCCCCCTTCCCCTAGACCCCCCCCATCCTATGTACAATTTTAGTATCATGGTGTCTTGAAAAGCAAAATTAAACTTCAAACAGCCTTTGCGAAGGTTGTAACAGTGAGAAAATGATGATAGTGAGAGAGCTGGCCTAACTGACCCCATCTCGCGTCTAACCTCCAAGCTGCCCTTGCTCATTCCTGCGTATGGGCTGAACTAACTTTGGAAGCAATTGAGTTTAGAGTTTAACTTTGAAACCTAGATGATAACATAACAGACCCTCCCCAAAATGAACTCCCTCCTTGCTTGGGGACCAGAATGCCTTTTTGTAAAACCAGCAAATTAGCCACAGATTGGAAATTATGACTCAGGAGTTATGAAGCCAGAGGCCACATGATTCCAAACCTCCTCCATCGTTCCTATGGATGACACGGCTATTGTAAAACCTAAGATTGGTGTTTAAGGTATTTTTCAGACCCTGCATTCAGGTAGATCAGCTGGCACCACCCAGACCGGTAAGCTGGCTCATCTCGTCTTGTGGCCCCCACCCAGGAACTGACTCAGCACAGGAGGATAGCTTCAACATCCTCTAATTCTATCTCCAACCAAACCAATCAATATTCCCCCTTTCTTAGTCTTCTGCCCACCAAACTATCTTAAAAAAACAAAAAAACCCCTATCTTCCAAATTTTCAGGGAGGCTGATTTGAGTAATAATACAACCCTGGTGTCCCAGTTAGCTGGCTCTATGTGTATTACACTCTTTCTTTACCAGGCATGGTGGCTCACTCCTGTTATCCCAGCACTTTGGGAGGCTGAGGTGGGAGGATTGCTTGAGCTCAGGAAATTGAGACCAGCCTGGGCAACATAGTGAGGCCCCATCACTACAAAAAAGTTTTAAAAATTAGCCAGGCATGATGGCAGGCACCCACGGTCTCAGCTACTTGGGAGGCTGAGGTAGAAGGATCACTTGAGCCCAAGAGGTTGCAGCTGCAGTGAGCTGTGTTTGAATCACTGTGCTCTAGCCTGGATGACAAAAAGAGACCCTGTCTCAAAATAATAATAATAAATAAACTCTTTTTCGGTTGTGATATGGTTTGGCCGTATCCACCCAAATCTCATCTTGAACTGTAGCTCCCACAATTACCATGTGTCATAGGAGGGACCCCGTGGGAGGTAATTCAATCATGGGGGCAGGTCTTCCCCATGCTGTTCTCATGATAGCGAATAAGTCTCACGAGATCCGATACTCTTATAAAGAGGAGCTACCCCTGCACAAGTTTTCTTGCCTGCCTCCATGTAAGACCTGCCTTTGCTCCTCCTTTGCCTTCTGCCATGATGATGAGGCCTCCCCAGCCATATGGAACTGTGAGTCAATTAAACCTCTTTCCTTTATAAATTACCCAGTCTCAGAAATGTGGGTATGTCTTTATTAGCAGTGTAAGGACAGACTAATACAGATTGCAATTCCCCTGTCTTGATAAATCAGCTCTACCTGGGCAGTGGGTGAGATGAATGCATTGGGTGGCTACTAATGGACCCTTTGACTTCAAATCACATGGTCAGGAACCTCAGGAACAGACTTGGTGGCACAGCCTCTGACAGATGCTGTCCTGCTCTTCACAGACACTCATCTGAGTGCCTGCCCAGCTAAGTGGCCACCAGATCCTGTCCATCCTAACCTCCTTCATGGCCTGTCAGTCATTCCCAACTCCCCATCCCCTCTGATGCCTCATCCTCTCATTTGGTCTCATGTTTCTAACTAGACCAGTGAAGGTGTTTCCTATGCACCATCCTCTCCAAGGCTGGCCTTCCCAGGCCTTGCAGCAGGATTTGGTTGTGTCATCCCCAGGAAAAATCATGGAGCACTTAGGACCCTGGGCCTTGATCAAACCTGGACTCTATCACTTCTTGGCCCTGTGACTTTGAATGCATCATCAAACCCCTGTTTGCTCTAGTTTCCTCACTTATGGAGTGAGGATAATAATTGCATTTACCTCCTAGGGCCATGGTGGGAATCAAATTGATTAAAAATGCCAAATGCAGAAACACAGCCTGGCCTGTGGTGAGCACCGAGGAACTGTTCACTCCTGTTGTTGACACACACATATCAGCTTGGCCCTGGCTGCAGGCTAGAGAGGATCAGCTGCCAAAGTTCCATATGCTCCCAGGATGAATGGAGAGCTCCTTCAGTGCCCCAGATGACCTGGGTCAGGTCTTCATGCTCCAGCCACAGAGAACTACTTGCTGTTCCCAGAAGGACCAGTCTCCTCCCCCATCCTGGATGGCAGCATGCTGACCTTAGGTGTGATCTCTTCTCAGCCTCCATCCAGGAAGTGTCCTCTGAATACCACCCTGTGCAGGCACTGAGGGAGGTGCTGGCCCCAGGGCGATATGACCAGCCTCCTCTGTGAGGACCTCAGTTGGTAGCAGGAGGAAGATGATCCATAGGACACAGTGAGGTGGTGTGGAAGGTCATGTGGTCCTGGGAAGAACCAGGAGTTGTAGAATCAAGATTCTCCTCTCTGAACAGGGACCAGTGAAGGCCACCAGAGCTGGGGACCTGGGCTAAGCTGGGGGCCAGTGATGTCTGGCCAGGTTACAGGAAAAGGCGCACAGTACAGCATGCATGCAGGTAAGAGGACAGAACAGCCTTGTGTCTCCGAGGTGCGGATGCCGAGGGCCAGAGAGCACATGCTCAAGTCACATGATGACTCAGTGGCCAAAGTGGCAAACCACAGACATTTTGCCCCTACTTTAAAAAATGAGTTTGTTTCAAGGACCTTAAACTGGCAGGCAAATAATAGTCAAATATTAATTGGTCTTAGTAATTAAGAAAAGTTAGTTGCCATTTATTGGGTACTTACAGTGTGTCCAGAAGCCATCTGTATATGTGGGGCTGCGTGTATGTGTGTGTGTCCCTTGAAATACATGCAGTTGGCATGAGTAGGTGGCTCTCAGATTACCCCAGGGATAACCCCCTCCTGGAACTCAGCCCTCATGTAAGCTCCTCCCCTGAGTACAGACTGCACCTATTGACTTCTTTCTAATAAACAGAATGTGGCCAAAAGTGCTGGAATGTCACTTCTGAAATGAGGCTACCAAAGGACAGTGACTTCTGTCTCACTTTCTCCCTCCCCTGTTCACTCAGAGAGGAGCGAGCTGCCAGGTTGTGAGCCTGTGAAGAGACTCATGGGGTCAGGAACAGGCAGTGACATCTGGCTGCAGCCACAGAGAAGCGATGCCCTCAGAATGCCAGCCCATAGAGGACTGAATCCTGCTCATAGCCATGTCGATCCTTCCACAGCCCAACCTTCAGATGAGACCCAGCCCAATATCTTGAAAGTGAATGAATTTAAGGCAGCAGTACACAGCAAAGCCACACTCAGATTCCTGAACCACAGACCCTGTGAGGTGACAAATGTTTGTTTTTGCAGCCAATGTGTCTAGCGATAATTTGCTATACAGAAATCCTTAATATATAGCTCTTCTGAGGACGGGTGTATTTGGAACTTGCCCAAGGTCTTTTGATAGAAGGCTGTGGCAAACACAACCCATATTAGTCTGATGCCACCCTTTGATGAGAAGGTACAAAAGAAAAGAAGTCACTTCCTATATATTTGGGCAAAGAGCTACGGATGGCTGTTTTTGTAGGATTCCCCCATGAAGATGCTGATGGGAACCCCATAGACTAAGGCCCTATTCCTGGCCCAGCCTGAGAATCTAGATGCTGAGTACGTTGTGCGGTGTGCCTGCTTGGGGGTGGTGAGGAAGAGCATCAGGCTGTGGCAGGAGTGAGATTTTGTGTAGTCCAGGATGGCCAAGCAGAGGAGAGAGGAGCTCAAGTGGAACAGACAGACAGTGGTATCAGCAGCAGGAAAGGAATCAAAGCTTCAGGGGCAGGACAGTTTGCAGGGAGAATTTTCCTTCAGGGCCTCCTATAGCTTTGCAGTGGTATCACTTTCAAGGGTCTTCACAGTGGATGGGAGTCCCAGTCTGAATCTACCAATGCCCTATCCTGTAAACAGCTCACAATTGACTATTCCTGCCCACAGTCGCACAACAATTATTTTTCCTTTTTCTAAGAATGAGGTATAAATTTCCTTTGTGTTCCAGCAAAAGGAAACAGACAAAAATATCAAACAGGACAGAGATGACAGGGCATTGAAAAAAAGTAACAGGGGATTTAGGCCCCCAGTGGAGGCGCTGATCCCAGTAGTTTCAGTTCCAAGTCTGAAGCCAGAGGGTAATCCCTGGCCTCGGCAGAGGCAGCCCCACCCTTGACGTCCACTGCTCTGGAAGAGTCACTTCATGAAGATGTTACTCAGTGACACCAGTGCTCCCTTGACCCGCGACCCTTGACTCCAGACCTTGTCTCAGGACTTGTACCTCCGGCACTTGGCCCTCTCATCCCTGCTGTGTGCTTTCCCTTGAGAGGGCAAGAGCCCTTCCATGTGGCCAAATAAACCATGGGGAGCTTCTCAGGAGCAGCCCTCCCCGCCAGGGCACCATTTCCTGGAGCACACTCCCAAAAGTTTATAGGACAGCAAAGGACATGTGACCAGAACCCAGAGAGCTGTGCCCAAGTCCCGGCTCTTGTTAACCACCCCTGAAAATAGGGGAAGGTCACTGATCAGAGTCCATAGGATGGAGATGATGGCCCTGGTCCCAGTCGATCTGCATGGAGTACCCCAGGGGTTGGGGACAGCACCTGTAATCAAACACAACTGATATAGCAGTTCTGCATGACACATATGAATATTCTTGGAAATCTGGTCCATCAAAGACTAAAGAACTGCAGGCAGCTCAGGTCAGATTTGGTTACCAAAGAGGCCAGGTCAGGTCAGGTGGGGTCTTATCATTGAATGAGTTCGAAAAATACTTCTGGTTTTCACAGCTTTTCGGATGTGGGCATTGCAATGAGGGACTTGAACCTGGACCATTTGCCCACTGCCTATGGGCAAACGCAGGCTGGGAGAGTTCAAGTGACTCACCCCAGTCCGGCAGCTTATAGATGGCAGAGTTGGCATTATGGCCAGGTTCTGCTTTACCCCCAAGTCTTGTCCCAGCTCTACCACTCACCCACATTGACCGTAGAAGTCTCCTGTAAATAGTAGCATCTTGCACAGTGACCTGGCATGACACTGAAGCCATAATGGGCAAGTCACTGCCTTCTCTGCTTTCCTGAAAAAGGTGGGCCATATCACATTTCCTGAATCCTAAGATGTGTGCTTCTGAAATCAGATGTCTCAGAATGCGTGTGTCCATTTACCAAGAGAGACTTGTATTTCTATGCCCTACCTCCCTATCCCCAGGAAGCTCTTATTAAAATGCTGGCATCTTATTCCGTGGCACAGTAGAGCAGCAGCTGGTGTCTTAGAATGTGGAAATCACCTCCTCAGCCAGGTGCTGGGAGATTCGATGGGTAGACTCCCTATAAAGCACTACCTGAGACCACTGGGGCGAGGCAGGTGGAGGCCGGCAGTACTGACCATGCTGGGGAACCAGGCTCCAGGAGGAGGAAAGTCATGGGTATAAACAGCTCTACAGGGAGGCAGAGGGCCTGGGCCAGGATGGCGGGATGGTTAAGGTGATGGGGGGATTGTGGGGTGGAAGAGAGGTGGGGTTGATTAGGAAAGGCTAGCATTTCCAGGTCCCCTGGGTCTGAGTGCCTCTGTGAGTGGATGCCAGACCTCCGGTTGGAGGGAGATGGGGCATGCTGGTCAGTCCTGGATTCCACACTTTCTGAGATGCTGCATGGGCGTTCTGTGCACACTCGGTGCTGAGCTGAGCCCCTCATGGGACTGTGCTGGAAACCAGTCTGAGCCATAATGGACCAGCTGGGAGCTCAAGGCTTTACACTCACTGGAAGCCTGGTTTTTCTTAGAAAACTGCAGTTTTCTACATGTGACCTCGAGACTGGATGTGCACAGAGAACTATGCTACAAGGTTTGCTGCCTTGCCCAGGAGAACAGGCCCCGGGCTGGAGGGCAGAGGCCCCAGGTGCAACTTGTCTCAGCTCTGGGCTCACCTCTGTGCAGCGTTCTACAGCCCAGCACCCTTCTCTCAGGTGCAACCATGTCTCCTTTACCCAGGGATGCTCCCTGCTCTCAGAACTTCTCAGGGTCCCAGTGAGAAACCCACGAGTGAAGGAGCCTCCGGGTGCCCTGCTTTGGGAAACACCCTCATCTGGTCCCTCAGGGACTCCTGCACAGTTGCTTGTCTTGCCCCTGGCTGGGTACCAGGTTACCTCTGGGAAACTCCTGCACAGGGCCCACCAGGCCTGGGTTTGTCCCTGGATGGACAGGCTCAATTTCCTCTAGGCCTGAAATTCGCTTCTGCTGCAGTGGGAAGAGTGCCGAGGTGGGGCCGGGCAGCTTGGCGTCAGGTTCCTGGCGTGCCCTCAGCTACATGCACAGTGGGGGTGACTGTTCCACACTTCAGATCATCACATCCTAAATGTACACAGTGGCATCTGAAAGAAAGGCCCCTTGGCTGTGGGTGATGGTCCCTACCTGACTTAGTGACTCCAATTCCAGCCTCTGCCTGGAGACATCACCCCTTCTGATTAATGGGCATTTGGCCATATCTGCTCACAATCATTGTCTTCCTTTTATGGGAGATTTTTAGTTTTATTGGCAGATTTAAATTCAGGTGGACATTTATAGACCCACACAATATAACACTTAATTAAATGATGTCATATGAAAGGACTCGTGCTAAGGCTGGCCTCTGAGCTGGGCATGGTGAGGCTCGGCTGTCACAAATCCCCACAAAGTCCAGCCAGAGAACAGCAATCCAGGCTCAGGCAGACACAGTCAAGGCTGGCCCTACATCAGGATCTGGAGCTCAGAGGCTCCGGCAGAGGCTGGGAAAGGAAGGGGTGAACAGGGGCCATGCAGGAAGGGATGAGAAGGAGTCCAGGTCACCACAGGAAAGGCAAAAGTGATGAGGGTGATGGCCATAACCGCAGTGAAGGCAGTGGCTTCACCACACGGTAGGCACACTAAGAGTGGGGGCCCTGGAGTGTCGATGGGTGGTTAGTGTGCACTGCATGCTGGGCCCTGAGTCCTGCTTTCCAGGATTGACGTGTAATCCTGTTGCCAACCCTACACAGCACAGACGATGATGAGTATTTTGAATTTATAGATGAGGAAACTGCGGTTCAATCAGATTAAGTAATCAGAGTCCAGGTCTGTCTGATCCGCAGGTCTGTGCCTTCCACACAGTGCTATCCTGCCTCACGGTGGGAGGGCATATTCAGTAGGGGCTCGGCATATTCAGGATAAGGGACTCACAGACAAGGATATCAAAGGATGACTGACAGGTGCAATCTGTTCTAGGTCAATTCAGAGAAGGCTCTGGAGGAAGGCTAAGGGGGAGGACTTAATTCACACTGGTGATGGGGAGCCAGTAAAGGATTCTCAGCCAAATGGAGCAGGTTGGAAACTTCTTAGGGTGATTGGCAGAGGGACTGGAGCCCTTTAGGTGCATGGTCACGTAGGAGAAGCCCCATGTTCTGGCAGGTTTGCAACCTCAGCAAGCTTTATTGTGTGGGTACGTTGTGTGCCCAGGTGGGAATAAGCACACTTCCAACAGAATTCTTGGGTGGGGGTGGGTGATGCTTATCTGGTTGTGCCATTTGGAGCTCCATCGTCTTGTTCCAGGGGTCACAGAACAACCATTCAGGTGGGTGATGCACGGAGGAATATTTAACTTAGAACATGATGGTGAGTTCAAAACCATTGTGGACAACAGCCTGAATCTGCTCCACCTCTGAGCATGCCACGTCCATCAGTGCAGGTCTAGGTACAGACGGCCAAATGTGGACAATGGGCCACAGGTTGATGCCCAGTGCTTTGAGCAAAAGGCAAGGTGAAGACTCTGATTGCAGAAACAGGAAGATAGGGCCTTAGGGCTGCTGTGACCTCGATTTCCTCTCTGTTCATTGTCCTGGGAGGTCTGTGCTGCTCTGGGCACATGCTGCCAGTTCAGATGCCACATTCTCAATCCTTACATATGTGCTTGTTCAAGGTTCTTTCAATAAGCAGTCTCTATCGATCCATTTTTGCAAGGCTTGCTGCCTCCTATGTGCTGTAAAATGCTGCTGCCTGTGGTGCTGAGTAATGTGGGGATGGCCACGCTGGCTTGCCAGGCTCCTCAGCCCCCACCCCAGGGAACTGGGAGCTTCATCATGAAAGGGTCAAATGCAGAGAGACTGCCCAGCGCCCACGGTGGTCCAGCAGGCTGGGCACGCGTGATCTCCGGGCATACAACTCGGGCCCCTTGTTGAATAAGCTCTACCTGTAGGAGCCAACAGCCAGCAGTTAGTGCTGCCGTGGAGCCTAATCTAGAATTACCAGGTGGCTGAGGCCCAGACAGGGCTTTGTGCTGGGGTACTCAAGCAGAAATGTTGCTCAGCCCGTGGTGATCCTATTAGGAAGCGGAGAAGTTAATGAATAGTGTGTTCTTTTTCGCTTTCCCTGTCTGCCTTCAGCACGTTATGTTTATCTACTTATGTATGGAAATCCAGGCCTTCTTAGTAGGCAGAGCAGAGAAGCAGCTTCTTGTCTCACCGAGAAACTGCACAAATCATTCCATTCAGGCAGAAGGCTTGATTGGGCTCTTTGAGTCTAAATAAGATGTCCTTAACCCTTCCTCCACCCAGACCCTTGTTGTTTGATATGGGCTCTTTTAGGCTGCAAGAAACAAAGAAATGCTCAAAGAACAAAGAAATTCCCAGAGAGGGATTTTTATTATAAGCTACAAGAGACACAAGAGGAGGAAGAACAGCTGCAGAGCCGGCTCCGGAAGCAGGAGCTCAAGAAGGGCATCCAAGGTCGCCAAGGCTCTGGCTGAGCTACCGTGCTGTGTCCTGCGGAGGTGCAGAGGCTGTGGTTTCCCATGTGAGTTTCACGTGTGTGACCTTCTCTCGTGGCCTCTCTAGGACTCAAGTGCAATCAATCAGACAGGGGGTCTGATGGCTCCCGCCAGTCACCATCTGTGGGGCCAGGCTTCCTCAGGGGGCACTGTGGGTGTGGAGGGAGCCTGGAGCCATGCGACTTCCTGGAATAATCTAGGACATCTGTCAGAACATGGAACTGCCGTTATTTGACAGAAGCAGCAGCCACCACTGTCTGAGTATTGATGGTGCACCAACCACTGGGCTCAGTGTCTGTTGCAGTTATCGAATGTTGCATGATGGATCGCCCCAGTGCTTAGGGGCCTTTATTGTGTATGCAGATTCCATGAGCCATACATTTGGGAAGAGTTTGCTGGGTAGTCCTCGCTTGGGGTCTCTCCTGTTTGCAGTCAGTTGTTGGCCAGGCTGTAGTCATCAAAGTTTGACTGAGATGAAGGGTCTACTGCCAAGGCCTCATCCACATGAGTGGCATTTGTTGCCAGCTGTTGGCTGGGGGCCTGGGTTCCTCTCTGCACGGAACTCTCCATGGGGCTGCCTGAGGGTCTTCCCGGTGCACTGGCTCCTTTCTCTCAGAACTAGCAATCCAAGACATACCGGGTGCAAGCTAAAATGACTTGCATGAATCAGGCACTTTCTTTGTATCCCCTGTCCTGATACCAGTGCTTGGCATGTAATGGCACTTCCTTCCTAACTGAAGGAAGAAGAGAAGGAAGGGAGAAAGGAGAGGGAGGGAGGAAAGAGAGGGAGGAGGGAGAGGGAGGTAGGGAGGAAGGAGAAGGAGGAAGGAGAGGGAGGAGGGAGAGGGAGGTAGGGAGGAAGGAGAAGGAGGAAGGAGAGGGAGGAGAGACAGGGAGGAAGGAGAGGGAGGAAGGAGAGGGAGGAGGGAGAGGCTATAGAGAGGGAGGAGGGGAGGAAGGAGAGGGAGGAAGGACAGGGAGGAAGGAGAGAGAAGAGGGAGAGGGACTTAGGGAGGAAGGAGAGGGAGGGAGGCAGTAGAGGGAGGAAGGAGAGGGAGGGAAGAAGGAAAAACTTTTCAAAGTTTGATTAATTTTTCTAGATTAAAAAGTCGTGATACTAAACTTTTAACCATGCATCAGGACAGATTGACAGAGGGCCCTGGGATTGGACCCATTGCTTTTGGGAAGCAGCGCTTGTTCATGATTCTGTGCAGGGTGAGTGCCACGGAGTTACACTAACAATCTAAGCCTACCCAGTGGGTTTCTGCTAATGATAAACACCTGAGAACTCACTCTTTTTTTTTTTTTCCTCCTTCCTCGTTTGCTGACCCTTACGTCAAGATTTGTGTGAGTGGCCCTGCACCTGAGATTTCTTTCTTCTGTTATTTTCAGTACCAGCTAATTGCATCCTCCCTAAGGCTGCCCCTCCGGCCCAATCCTGCCCCCAGACTGTGACCTCAGCAGGAGTCTTTACACCCTCCCTCCTAACTGCTAAACACTTGGGATTTCCAACGGCTTGACATAGAATTGGAAGATGTCTAATTAAACTGATTCTTCAGTGTTTGTGAATAAAACAGATGTCCAAGAAGCCACAGAGCATCAGACACCAAGGACATAGGGAAGGGTCACAAACTCTGGGACACCAGCTGCTCCCCATTTATGCTGTGGGTGCTCGGGCTGTGGGGGTGGGGAGAGGACCAGGAGGAGGAGGGGACTTTGGCAGTTGTTTTTACTAGGGAATCTATAAAATCTGTATGTAAGGAAGCTTCTTTGTTTATGAGCTCATTTTTGTCCCAGGCAATAACTTGTCTTATGTCATGGCGTGATGGTTAATTCTGAGTGTCAACTTCATTGGATGGAAGGATACAAAGTATTGATCCTGGGTGTGTCTGTGAGGGTGTTGCCAAAGGAGATTAACATTTGAGTCAGTGAGCTGGGAGAGGCAGATCCACCCTTAATCTGGGTAGGCATCATCTAATCAGCTGCCAGCATGGCTGGAATATAAGCAGGCAGAAATATGCGAAAAGAGAGACTGGTCTAGCCTCCCAGCCTACATCTTTCTCCCATGCTGGATGCTTCCTGCCCTCGAACATCGGACTCCAAGTTCTTCAGTTTTGGGACTTGAACTGGCTCTCCTTGCTCCTCAGCCTGCAGACAGCCTATTGTAGGACCTCGTGATCATGTGAGTTAATACTTAATAAACTCCCCTTTATATATATATATATAAAATATATATACATATAAAATTATTTCTGTATATATACAGAATATATGGAATATGTATATTTCATTATTTCTGTGAATATATATACAGAATATATGGAATATATATATCCCATCATATATATATAGTTCTGTCCCTCTAGAGAACCCTGACTAATACACATAGTTTACCCCATGTGTTCTGAACATTCCAGAGACCGTTTGCTGAATTACCTTTTTCTCATATATCCCTTGTCCTTATACAAATGCCTGTCATGTAATGCCACTCAGAAAGTACCTATACAAAGGAAGAAAGAGAAATGAAGGAAGGAAGGAAGATATATATGTATACACACACATACATATATTCCTGTGATACAGTTATATCGGATTATATATATCATTCCTATACTATATATATGCACATATCATAGAACCCTCAGAACCCCAAGCATACCACCTACAGGGGGTGGGGAAGGAATTATAACAATTACAAAATGGGAAATTATGAGAGAAAGCAACATTTACACGACTGTTGTGGCTGGCACACGGGGGCACTGTTGAGAAAATAGCCCAGTTACCAGCATTCTGTTTATAAAGGCCTCAGGAAGGGTTTCTCCTGAGACACAGCATGGGAAACTCACACTAGCTCCTGAAGATTTTAAAAAGTTATTATTCTGATGGACACTGAATCACACACTTTTCTTTCTGCTTTGGCTGCCAGGCAGCTCCCAGCCACAGCTGCATCCTGCATGAGCCACTGTCTGGGAGTTTGGATGCATGTATCTGAGACGCAGTTCTAGTATGACCCTGTCCTTACTTCCTCCGTCCCTCAATAGCACCGGGTCTTCACAATATTCTCTGGTATTTTGTGCAAAGGGGGCAGAGTTCAGGGGACAGGCTTCAGTTGCTATTATCCAATTCCCAAGTGACCTTGGAGCCTTGGATAACCTCTCTGAGCCTCCGTTTTCTAATCTGAGAATTAGGGAAGATGAGATTACCCACCTCACCTGGTTGTTAGAGGATGAGATGAGTTACTACATGTAAAGTACTTAGTGCAGGGTTGTCACATACGGTCTGCTTGATCAACATGGGCCATTGGCGTTGAGCATAAGCCCATCGCACATCAGCTGAGAGACCACTCTCGCTCATTGCCCTGACACCCATTCACCTACGCCGGGACCTCACCCTGGCCTTAACTCTGAGCATCTCTCTCTCTCTCACATGGTGTCCCCACCCCAGAAGCTTGATGGCTTTGCCCTACGTGAGCATAGCCTGCCCCGCGTGCTGCTGTTCAGTCTGTCTCCTGTACCTGTCGGAACGCAGCCTGACCTACGAGGCTCTGCTCAAGTACAGTCTCCTGCATGCAGTTTTTCCCCTTCCCTTCTCCATTCTGTCTGCACTGTGACCCCTCTTTCTTGGGGATCCCCTAGTTATGCACGTTTAACTTTCCACACCTAAGTAACAAAAGAACCAGAGGCTACTCCCTTTGCAACTCCCCCACCCCCTGGCCCCAACACACACACACTTTTTCTGTGTGGCTGATGGAAAATTGAAAGTATCTCTGATGGTTGTTTTCTGCAACCAATCAGACGTTTGCATAGGGGTGTAACTTTGTAAGTTCACTTTAGTCTCTGATCGGTTGCTTTCCACAATCAATCAGACTGATTGCCGGGCCACTACTTCCTTTTCATAGGGTGTACCCCAAGAAACCAATGGGAAACCTCTAGAAGGTATTTCAACCCCAGAAAATTCTGTAAAGGGACCCTTGAGGCTTTTTGCTCTGGTTGCTCCCGCCCTGTGGAGTGTACTTTCGTTTTCAATAGTGTACCCTCGTTTTCAAAAATCTCTGCCTTTATTGCTTAAAAAAATACCGATAGAAACTGATATGGATATTCTATGTTATGATTACGGTTCTCATGTTGTCTCACTAACTCATTCATTCATTCATCCAGTGAAATGCCTGCCTTGCACCAAGCAGAAGTCCCTGCTGAAAACAAGACAGCTTGTTCGTTTGCTAAGGCGCTTGTGTTCTAGAGAGGGAAGACACGAGTAAACAAAAGTCGGAGAGAAACTACCGCAAGTCAAATGGAACTACCAGCTAATGCTGACTGCTGCGTGCAGAATTAAACTAGAACAATGCCTAGGGTGACGCGGGCGCTGAGGTCAGGAAGCCTCTCTGAGATGGTGCAGTTTGAGTTGAGACTTGGAAGAAGGGAGGCCTGCTTGTTTGAACATTTGGGGGTAAATAATCTGAAGTGGCAGGAACAGCCAAGGCAGGCGCCCCAGGGCAAGAGGAACAGGGAGGGGCAGTGAGGCTTTGCCTGGCCCGGTGGGCACGCAGGACAGTGTTAGGTGGCACAAAAAAGGGCAGAAGACACCAAAAAAAAAAAAAAAAAAAAAAAAAAAAAGGAATTAGGCTGTCCACTCCTCAGCCAAAACAATAAAACCTCCCACGTGCAGGTGAACATTCCATGAACCTGTTCCTATTCCTTCACCACCGCCTCTTTCAAGATGCCACCGTCCTGAATTTGATGCTCATTTGATTACATGTGCTTTGTCTTGCCTTTATCATGTCTGCATGCATTCCTGCGCACTGTGCATTATTTCTCTATTTATAAAGCTGTCTACGTGAAATTAAAATGTGTGATTCTTCCTGCAACCAGCTTATTTTCCCAGCATTAGGTTAGTGAGAATTATATATGTTGTTACCCAAAATCCTAGGTCATTTGTTTTCTCTGTATAGCATTTTATTGTATGAATATACTACAATTTATTTATCCATTTTCCTCTTGATGGGTTTCTGCTGTTTCTGATGTTCTCTTATATCAACCTAATTTGGACTGCAATGGCCAATCCTGTATAGGTTCCTTATCACTTGTCTAAAGGTTAAATATATAGCTATGAGTGAAATTGCTGGGTTGTGGGACATATTTATGTTAAATTGACCAGTTATTGATAAATTTAGCTCCAAAGTAGTTGTACAAATTTATACTCCTACCATACACACCTGTTCCTCTTCACATCTTTCCCAGCCCTTCAGAGCGTGTACCCTTAAATTTTCCTGACAGGTATACAAGTGTCATGCACTGAGATAATAACATCTATTTCTCTAGTAATGAGTTTGGATATTTTTCACATGTTTATTTGAAGTTATGGTTTATTTTTCTCCAAACTCCTTTTCCATGTCCTCTGATCATTTTTTCTTCTACTGTATTTTCTTTCTCGTTGATCTGTAGTCTGGATTCTAAACCTTTGTCAGTTATGCTCATTGCAAATGTCTTCTCCAGGGCGTAGTCCATGTTCCTACTTTGGTTATAGTGTCTTTTCTTTTTTGAGATGGAGTCTTGTTCTGTTGCCCAGGCTGGAGTGCAGTGGCCTCATGTTTGTGGACACTTACCTGGTAGAAACCATGCAGCAGCCATGAGAGAAAGGGTGATTCTACAGAGCTTAATTAGAGCAGCGGTCCCCAGTCTCCAGGCCAAAAACCAGTACCTGTCCACACCATGTTAGTTACTGGATGGCACAGCAGGAGTTGGGCAGCACACAAGCTCACATCACCACCTGAGCTCTCCCTCCTGTCAGATCAAAGGCGGCCTTAGAGTCTCATAAGAGTGCAAACCCTCTGTGAACTGCACATGTGAGATATCCAGGTTGTATGCCCCTTATTAGAATCTAATGCCTGATGATCTGGGGTGGAACAGTTCCATCCCGAAACCATCCCCCAGCTCCATAACCCCATGCCAGAAAGATTGGGGAGCACCGATTTAGTCTGTGTCTAACAAGCTTCCTCAGGTACTAACAGTCAAGGCCTACCTCCTGTTAATTTCTTCAGTTGGAGTTTCCTAAACCAGATAATAAATGTAATGTCAAGCCCCAGGCGAGGCGATTTAATGAATCATACCATCAATGATCACAAGACTCATGTTTTCTGCATTTTCCTGGGGTCTTACTTGAGACTGTCCTGTGTTCCACTATGTCGGAAGATGGATTTTCTTTTTCTGTAGCATTTTACTGAATGTGCATTTTCTCAAGTTCCCAGTAATTACATGTGAGCCACTTTTACATCTCCTTTCCTTGCGTGGACTCAAAGATTTATCTTTTCCTATTTTAAAAAAGTATTTTAGGCTAGGTGTGGTGGCTCACGCCTGTAATCCCAGCACTTTGGGAGGCCAAGGCGGGTGGATCACTTGAGGTCAGGAGTTCGAGACCAGGCTGGCCAACATGGTGAAACTCCGCTTCTACTAAAAATACAAAAATTAGCAGGACATGGTGGTAGATACCTGTAATCCCAACTACTCAGGTGGCTTGAGGCAGGAGGATGGCTTTAACCCAGGAGGCAGAGTTTGCAGTGAGCCGAGACTGCACCATTCACTTCAGCCTGGGTGACAGAGCGAGACTCTGTCTAAAAAAAAAAAAAAAAAAAAAAAAAAAAAAAAAAAAAATCTAGTTTATAAGGTGGGAAAAAATGCCCTCTAAGGAAACATTGGCTTCAGTGTTATAAAACTATGCTTGTTTTGGGTTTTCTTTAAATTTTTGCCTTTATTTCACAAAAACTCAGCTGTGCATATGAAGAATTTCTGTTATATTTTATCCTATATATCTGTGATTGTTATTTAAGAAGATCTATTTTCTTTTCTTTTTTTTTGTTTTTTTTCTGAGATAGAGTCTCACTCTGTTGTCCAGGCTGGAGGGCAGTGGCACAATCCCAGGCTTGAGTGATCATTCCACCTCTGCCTCCCAAGTAGCTGGGATTACAGGTGCACGCCACCACGCCTGACTACTTCATGTATTTTTTGTAGGGACAGGGTTTCAGCATGTTGCCAAGGCTGGTCTCGTACTCTTGGGCTCAAGCAATCCACCCACCTCGACCTCCCAAAGGGCTAGGATTACAAGCATGAGCCAAGGTGTCTGGTCAGAACATATATTTTCAAATCATCTAGTTTATGCATTTGAGAATCACTGAAACTACTAAGTGGATGAAGTAATGTATCCCTTTTCTGATAAAGCTGATATGGTTAAAATACTTGTGCTTATTTTCACCGTCAGGACTTCACCGACCCTGACGCCATCTCCTGATGGCAAGTCAATTGCTGTTTTCGCGATAGTGCTGTGACTTTTAAATCAAATCTCAGTGTCCTTGCTACTTACCACCGTGTCCATTGTGGCATTGCTACTTGGTACCTGTTTACAGGATCATATTTGTTTAATGTGTGTATATTTAATTTGCTTGCTGAGAGGCTATGGATAATTGGTGACATAGGACTATGTCTGGGCCACCTTTGTCTGATCCACATTGCCTAGCACAGTCCAAGGCACATAATATTTGGCCAATAACAAGTTGGTCAAATTCCAAAGCCTTCGTGAAAGTTATCAGAATCAAATGGAGTCACTAATGCTATGAAAACGGCGAAAAATAGAGCAAAGGAGTCTAGGGACACTTGTATGCCTAATAATGAAAGACGCTCTATGAAACCCACAACCTTGCACAAACGTTACTTACTTTCTTTCTTTTTTTTTTTTTTTTGAGATGGAGTTTCGCTGTTGTTGCCCAGGCTGAAGCACAATGGTGTGATCTCGGCTTACTGCAACCTCCATCTCCCAGGTTCAAACAGTTCTCCTGCCTCAGCCTTTCGAGTAGCTGGAACTGCAGGCATGTGCCACCACCCCCTGCTAATTTTGTATTTTTAGTACAGACATTTCTCCATGGTGGTCAGGCTGGTCTTGAACTCCCAACCTCAGGTGTTCTGCCCGCCTCGGCCTCCCAAAGTGCTGGGGTTACAGGCATGAGCCAACAAAATTTACTTTCACAAAGACATCTGCCCAGCAACTGCCTGTCCAAACTTGGACTGCTGTCACCCTTGCTATTGATCCTTATAATCAAGGACAATGATCTCAAAACAATTATGTAATCCTCCTCATTGTTTACCTGTAAAAACCCTTTGTTCTCCTTTACCTCCCTGAATATGCACGGCGTTTACTGTGGCACTTTTCCATTGCAATGCTCCGTTCTCAAATAAACTTCTTTTCTTTTAGAGGGCCTCTCTGTTATTTCAGTTGACAACCTTTTGCCTCTACTCTAAACTGAATCTAAATGATTTTAAGCAATTTTCCCGAGGCCATACTTTTAGTGAAAATTGAGAATAGGATTTGATCACATCTTTCTCATATCTAAAGTCAGTGTAATATTCACCTACCCAAGGTTATTGTGAGAATTACAGATTCTACGTGGGATGCAGCCAGTATAGCAGAGGACACACAGTGGATGCTCCAGAAATGCTGGTTTCAATTCCATTCACATGTATGGTCTCCATTTCACCTTGTCATATTGGTGTGTGTGTGATACATGTGGAGGATATGGCTGTGTCATATTGATGTGTGTATAATACGTGTGCAGGATATACCTATGGGCAGAAGTTGTGAGGCACAGGAAACCCAAGGGAGCTTGCTACGGTGGAAATGTCAGTACATAAGCCTCCTGTGGCTGAATTTCCCAGAACGCTGGAAGTGGAGACCACGGTGGGAGAGGGTGTTGTGGGAGCAGCAGTGTGGGGATCCCTGGACCCCCAAGGCAGCTGCCGCTCTAGACCTTGAGCTGACTGGTGCCTGATCTCTCCGGGGTTGACCTCAGCCCCACAGGGGTGTGCGGGGTACCCAGGGAAGCAGGCTGAAGGGCTCTGGCCAGCATGCCCAGTAGCAGTGCTCTGAGGCCCACTGGTGGAGATTCCCCACTGCTCCTGTGCACTTAGGGTGAGATCAGGACTGGAGACAGAGTTGGAAATTATATTCTGGGTGTCACAGAGGAAGCTCTGGACAATTGATGACAGTGAGTAAGAAGTAAGGGCCAGGCCTGGCGCAGTGGCTCACATCTGCAATCCCAGCACTTTGGGAGGCCAAGGCAGGCGGATCACAAGGTCAGGAGATCGAGACCATCCTGGCTAACACGGTGAAACCCCGTCTCTACTAAAAATACAAAAAATTAGCCGGGCCGCAGTGGCGGGCACCTGTAGTCCCAGCTACTCAGGAGGTTGAGGCAGAAGAATGGTGTGAACCCGGGAGGCGGAGCTTGCAGTGAGTGAGCTCAGATAGCGCCACTGCACTCCAGCCTGGGTGACAGAGCGAGACTCCGTCTCAAAAAAAAAAAAGTAAGGGCCAGCAGCGTCGAAGCATGTGAAACATTAACATTTGGAAAGAGAAATCGAAGAAGGAGAAAAAACGGCTGATCAGAGAGACTGGAGACCAACCACACTAGTGCAATTCCACAGGCATCAACAAGAAGCGGTTCAGAAGCAAGAGTCACCGGGTAGCACCAGCAGGGCAAGGGGAGATCTTCCAAAGTCTCCCGAAATCTCCTGGAGAGACACCGAGGGAAAGCTTCAGTGGTGCTGACGTATACAGTTGGTCTTGCCGGAGCAGATGCCCGCTTTGCTCTCTGGGCAGCCTCCTTACTCCACCTTCCCTGAGTTCTCTGGCGGCCTCTGGAGGGGATGCATGGACAGAACCAGAGCTGAGGGTGGGTCCTTTGATGGCTCCAGCAGCAACTGACAGGAAGTGACAGGGATGGGGGCTGCAGTCCTCACCACACTGCCAAGAACCTTAGACTTGGGGAAGGGGCACAGAGGCAGCGGGGGAGGTTTGTCATGGGAGATGCTAATACAGGCAAGGAATTGTTCTTAGGAGCGAGAAAGGGGAAAGGAAGAAGTAAGGGAGGTAGTTACGCGCTTAATTTCTTTGCCTTTTATTACTTACTACGTATTTGACTTGCTGGTACATTTTCCTTTAACAGGATTCTGGAAGCATATCCTGCCAAATTAGAACGTGCTCTTCAGATCATCACATTCTTATTGGTGATCATTGACCAAATGCCTTCGAAGCAATGCATTGAGTAGGCAACCTGACGTGCTCTCCCTTTCTCTGTACCATTCTCTTCGACTCTCTCTGTCTCTCTCTCTCTTTCATATGTATCTCTGTCTGTGCCAACATGAGTGGAATTATATTATACCCTGTCAACAACCTGCTTCTTTCACGTAGCTATACATCTTATCAATTTTACAAATAAGCCTTTAGATCTCTCTCCATTTCTAACTCTTGTAGCAGTTCATTGATTGGATTTGTGATTATTAATTTAATCATTCTGTCTTAATGATTATTTGTTTTCATGTTTTTGCAATTACAAATAACGCTGTGAAGAAAACTAATTGTACATGCATGCATACATGTCTCATGAACACGGGTTGGCTCTTCTTTGATCCAGATTCCTAAAATGCAAGTACTGGATCAGAGTCTACGGATTTTGTAATCAGTTGATTAATAAGCTACCCTTTTAAAGGCCTTTCCAATGCATGCTCCCACCAAAATGCAGACAGTGCCTCCTCCCTAGCACTTCACATGATGGTTATTTATGCTTTTTCCCTAATACGAGAGGCAAAAAATCTTGTTTTAGTTTATATTTGATATTCTTTTAATGTGTTTAGTGGCCTTTTTAATAATGTTCAGTCAATCAGCCTTCCATATTCTTTGACTACGTTCTACTGGGTTGTCTTTTTGTTGCTGATGTGTGTGAATGCTTTCTAAATTCTGAATATTAAACTTCTGCCTGTTTCTGTTGAAATATTTTTGTCATTCTGCCAGATGTCAATTAACTTTGTGTACTGTGTTACTTATCATGGGGAATTTGTCAGTCTTTCTCCATATGGTTGCTAATTCATTCATATCACTATGCTTTCTCCTGCCTCAGATGATATTGGTATTTGTTAGATTTAAATCTTTAATACAACTGAAATTTATTAACATATATTACAAGTTATGATCCATTGACATTTATTTTAGCAAATGGGTAGTCAAATATTCCAAAATCACTTATTAGATAGATCTTTAGTGCTCATTAACTTGAAAAGCCACTTTTACTGTCTATGAATTTAATCTGATTATGTGCAAATTCCCTGATGTGTCCATTTGTTTCCAGATCGCCTTTTCTCTTATGTATTGATATTGCACTAATGTCACATTGTGTTTATCGTTCCACCTTATGGCACACCAAATAGGGCAAACCCACAGCCACAGTCATGCCCACAGCGCATTTTTTCAACATTGTACTGGCTATTTCCATACATTTATTGACCATACAAACTTGAGAATCAGATCATCAGTTTCCCTATTAAAACCGATTGGAATTTGTTGGAGGTACTGATGGGATGCATGAGCTGTTGGGGAGAAATGACACCCTTTCAGCATCAAGTCTTTCCCGGGATGCCAAACATTTGGAAGCCTTTCCCAAACCACTTTCCTTTTCTTCCAGGACACAGAGGGAGTGATATTTTTCATCTTCCTTCACTCTGGGTGTGACGACGTGACTAAGTTCCAGATGATGAAACGTTGGCAAATGATGCCTGTGGCCTCCAGGTCTGGCCCATAGGAACTGTCTGCACTGTCTCTCAATCTCCTTTGGTTGCCTTCCATCTGCAAGCAGGGACCTCGCAGGGAAACCTGAGGCCACCGAGGGTTCTGGAAACACAAGCGGGAAGGAGTCCGGGTCCCTGAATAGCCACATGGAAGGTTGCATCCCAGAAGTCCACGCTGAACATCAGCTCATTCGTGTGAGCTGAAATGGATGTACATTTTGCTAAGCCACTGAGAGTTTTTGAGTGTTGGCTACAGTGTTGATCTACTCTGATCAACAATGAATGTCTCTTCAGCTACTCAGGCCAACTTTTACTTTTCCAGTAGGTAAGAATTGTCCGGAGTTCTTTTGTATTATTATTTTGGCCTGGAATGGAATCTTTTTTTTTTTTCTATTACATTTTCTATTTGATTGTTGCTGGTTATAGAAAAGCTATTGATTTTCATAGGTTGATATATTCAGCTCCAGGTTGGTGAACTCTCACGGCCGGTTCCAGCAATTTATCAGTTTGTGCTTTTGCATTTTTATGGGAAAGAATATTCTCATATATGTACTGTCACATCGCTTGAGTTACTTTTTTCATTTTTACATTGGTTAGAACCTTTAGCACAATATTAAACGGTGATATATGGTGGACATCCTTGCTGAGCTAATTTGAGAAAACATCACTAATGTTTCACTCTTAAGTATGATGCTTGCTTCAGTTTTCTGGTAAATACTTTTTATCGAGATAAGAGCGTTTGATTACTGTCTTTATTTTCTAAGTGGTTTTTTATCAGGAATGAGCATTGACTTTTATCAAATGCTTCTTCAGCATCTAGTGAGATAATTAAAGTTTTTCCTTTATTCTCCTAATGTAATGCCCCATTGATAGGTTTTCTGAATCATTCTCACATTCCTCTGATTAACCCTGTATGGTGGTGATGTCTTATTCTTTTAAGATCTTGTTGATCTTAATATTAAATGTTATTTAGGATTTGTTTATCTGTTTAAAGTAGATTTGAATATACATTTTTTTCTGTGCTTGCTTGTTCAACTGTGACGTCATAATTATATCAATTATTGAAATGAGATGGTATCTCTCTCTCTTTCCCGTACTCTGAGAGTTTATGGAACTTACGAGTTATTAAATTTATGTGGACATTTACTGATATAAATGGCCCCTTTAGCTATTACTGTTATAGATTTTATTTATATTATACAAAAATGTATAAAGTTATAGATTTTATTTCTTAAATATTTACTTATGTATTTATTGAGACAGAGTCTTGCTCTGTCGCCCAGGCTGGAGTGCAGTGGTGCAATCTTGGCTCACTGCAACCTCCACCTCCTGGGTTCAAGTGGTTCTCCTGCCTCAGCCTCCCAAGTAGCTGGGACTACAGGCATGCACCACCATCCCCGGCTAATTTTTGTATTTTTAGTAGAGGCGGGGTTTCATTATGTTAGCTACGCTGGTCTCGAACTCCTGACCTCAGATGATCCACCCACTTTGGCCTCCCAAAGTGCTGGGACTACATAATAAGTAGTTTTAAAAACTACAAGTTCTACAAGGTGTGTGTTTTTTTTTTAAGAATCCCTTTGCACCAATATTTTCTTCATTTGCTTCCTAGAAACAGTAACTGAATCTATTTTAGCAATTTCTTTTGAGATGTCATATACCTAAGAAATGCTCTTTTACTGCAATTTTTAATTTGTCACCATTAGATATTAATAGTCATCCTACCAGAGAAGTTGGGGATTTGATTTTCTTACAATCATTCTAAAACCCACATGCACACTTTCCCTCCAACCAAACTCTTTACTGCATGCATAGAATAATCCCAGGATTGGTTTAGCGTCGATATTGACATAACATTCATATAATTTTGACGATGTAAACATATATGAGCCATGCACAAAAAGTCATTTACTGTATTATAATATTTATAAAAACATTTTCTGAAGTTAATAATTATTTCATGCTTCATGCCTAAAATAATGTGTGCCAAGTTCACCACCAGCTCTGGTACCTGCCCCCACTCCACCACCACCTCCATACATTTCTGTTATGTGAGGCCCTGGCTGTGGAATTATATGTACGAGTATATATATATATGGCTCAGAAGGTGGCCACTTGATAAATTATCACAAAGTAAACATCCCTATATCCATGTGGTATGACCACCCACACCCCAAGCCAAGAAACAGAGCATTCCCAGTGTTCAAAATAATCTCTCATTCTCTCAGCCCATGAATACCCTTCCTCACCTAACCTAACCAATCTCTTGACTTCTAACACAATAAATTGCTTGTGTCTGTTTATATAACACACACGCTCAAAATAATGTGTGTGAAAGCAAGTCATATTATTCCATGTAACTGCAGCTTATTATTATATATTGCTCTAATGTACGATTGTTTAAGTTTCCCATAATGCACTAATCCATTTTACTGCTGATTGGCACTTGGGACATTTCCAGTTGTTGACTCACAAAAATAATGCTGTTATGAATCTATTATGCACATGCTTTTTGTGATTATATGTGTACGCGTTTCTTTGGGGTCATATACCTATGAGTGTAATCACTAAATTCTCACCATTACTGTAAGAGAGTGCCAGTTTCTCTGTATCCTCACCAACAGGTGGTGCTTCCTAGCTTTTTAAATTGTAGCTATTCTGCTAGGTGTAGACAAGTTTGCCTTGTGGTGTTGGTTTATATTGTCCTGGTAAGTAAAGTGAATTGGTCATCGGTTTTTGTGTTTATGGGTTCTTTGGAAATTTGCTCTCTGATTTGTATCTGAGGAGTGTGGAGTGTATTTTCTCGTCTTATTGATGTAATTTTTATGAACTTAAGTTCTTAATTTCAATTGTGTCTAATTTTCTGTTTCACAGTTTTTTTTTACTAATGATCTTTGCATCTTATTTAAGAAATCTCTGCCTCTTCCAGGGTCTGGATATTAGATAGCAAATATTTTCCTTCCACTCATGGAATGGCCTTTTTAGTCTACTGAAAAAGAGAAGTTCTAATAGCGCCAAGTCATCTAATAAATCAGTCCTTTCCATTACAGTTAGTGCTGCTGAGTCTAGATTAAGAAATCTTTCTGGTACTGAAGTTCACTTAAAATTTGCCTCTGATAAATTCCATATGTTCTAATAATCTATTGTGTATCTGGACTTATTTTTTAATATGATGTGATAAAAGGGATTAACTGTTTTTCACTGTGGGAATCCAATGACCAAGTATCATTCAGACCATCCAGAATATTGCTGGGTCTGGATTAAAGTGCAGGTGAGGGCTTTCGAAGCATAGATATAAATATTTACATATTGTAAATCAAGGGAACAAATTATTACCTAAAATATATTCTATCATCCTATGTTGACAAATGCACACTTTGCTTCTCTCAGATTTCCATTTCATAAATAATTTTGCACTTAAGCATTAGTTTAGCTTTATCTCATAGCTTCTGCTATGTATTGTTTTTGTTACATTCAGTTCAAAATATTTTCCAGGTTTTTGGGTTTGTTTTTTTTTGAGATGGAGTTTCACTTTGTCACCCAGGCTGGAGTGCAGTGGCGTGATCTCGGCTCACTGCAAGCTCCGCCTCCCAGGTTCACGCCATTCTCCTGCCTCAGCCTCCCGAGTAGCTGGGACTACAGGCGCCCGCCACCGCGCCCGGCTAATTTTTTGTATTTTTAGTAGAGATGAGGTTTCACCATGTTAGCCAGGATGGTTTCGATCTCCTGACCTCGTGATTCGCCCACCTTGGCCTCCCAAAGTGCTGGAATTACAGACGTGAGCCACTGCACCCGGCCTCCAAGTTTTATATTGATGTTTTTGACCAAAGAGTTGTTTAGGCCGGGCACGCTTGCTCATGCCTGTAATCCCAGCACTTTGGGAGGCCGAGGTGGGTGGATCATGAGGTCAGGAGTTCGAGACCATCCTGGCCAACATGGGGAAACCCCATCTCTACTAAAAATACAAAAATGAGCCAGGAGTGGTGGTGTGTGCCTGTAATCCCAGCTACTCGGGAGGCTAAGACAGGCTAATTGCTTGAACCCAGGAGGCAGAGGTTGCAGTGAGCCAAGATCGTGCCACTGTACTCCAGCCTGGGCAACAGAGTGAGACTCTGTCTCAAAAAAAAAGAAAGTTGTTTAAAGCTGTGCTGTTTAATTTTAACATATGTGAGGATTTTCTAGTTATTTTGTTGCTATTAATTTCTCACTTCAACTCTTTCATCATTCACCCATTATCTCCAGGCTTTCATTTTTCCCTTAAGAAATGAGCTGTCAGTTTATTCTTACTCCTTTGAAGGAAATCTGGGTAGTTGTTTTTAAATTTTTATCAACCTTAAGCTTTTAAGTCTTTGGTTTTCAGAGGTTTTCTTTTCTTTTTCTTTCTTTTTTTTTTTAACTTAACTTTTAAGTTCAGGGGAACATGTGCAGCTTTGTTTTGTAGGTAAACTTTTGTCATGGGGGGTTGTTGTACAGATTATTTTATCACCCAGGTATTATGTTAAGCCCAGTGGCCACTAGCTATTTTTTCTGATCCTCTCCCTCCTCCCACCCTCCACTGAGCTAATTTGAGAAAATATCACTAATGTGACAAGCCCCAGTGTGTGTTGTTCCCCTCTATGTGTCCATGTATTTTCATTATTTAGCTCCCACTTATAAGTGTGAAGATGTAGTTTTTGGTTTTCTGTTCCTGTGTTACTTTGCTAAGAATAATGATCTCCAGTTCCAGCCATGTTCCTGCAAAGGATATAATCTTATTTTTCACGGCTGCATAGTATTCCATGGTGAATATGTACCTCATTTTCTTTATGCAGTCTACCACTGATGAGCATTTAGGTTGATTCCATGTCTTTGCTATTTTGAACAGTGCTGCAATGAACATATGTATGCATTTTTCTTTATAATAGAACAATTTATATTCCTCTGGATACATATCCAGTAATGGGATTGCTGGGTCAAATAGTAATTCTGTTTTTAGGTGTTTGAGGAATCACCACACTGTCTTTCACAATGGTTGAATTAATTTACACTCCCACCAATAGTGTATAAGCATTCTTTTTTTCTCTGCAACCATCCCAGCATCTGTTATTTTTTTTTGACTTCTTAATAATTGCCATTCTTACTGGTGCAGAGGTTTTCTATATTGTGGTTATGCTTTTCTTTTCATTTGTTCTGCCTAGGTTTCATATTTGGTATGACTTGATATTTATAGTCACTTTTGGAAAATTCTAATCCTATTGCTTTCAAATATTGGTCTTATACCATATTCTTTTCCCTCTACTTATAGGGCTTTAATTACACATATATTAAAATTTTACACCATAGTCCCTATGCTTCTAATTATTTTTTATATATCTTTAAAGTCTTTTTATCACTAAGTGCATGCCTGAATATTTTCTTCGGGTCTGTCTTCCAGTTTTCTGATTTTCTATTTAGCTGTGTCTAATGTTGATGTAAATCCTTCCATTAGATGATTTGTTTCCTTTGCTTTATAATTCTAAATCTTTTATTAGTTGCCAGTTTTCTACATAACTTTTTAATCTTGTCTTTTATTTCCTTGGGAATATAAAATATATTTATTTGAAGGATTATTTCCTAATGTATCACCTGAATCTCCTAGGAATTTGCTCTTAATACCTATTGTTTCTTCTGGGTTTGGAGTTGTATTGTTGTCTCACATGCCTGGATACTTTTAGTAAATGCTGGACATTACATTTGAAAAGTTTAGAGCTTAATGTTTCAGATAATGTTGTCTTTTTCTAGAGAGGAATTATATTTGCTTCTGGCCAGTGGCTACACTAGAAACACTAGTAATCTCAGGGTCTTTAGTCAAGGCAAGCTCAGTTTGAACCAGGGCATTATCCCCCTTTAAGATCCTCTCTTTCTGTTTTACTCTTACTCCTAGAATATATTCCTTTGAGTCACCAATCAAAGGTTTTGAGGAGAATTTCTGAACTCCTTTCTTAGGCAGAGCTCTCAGGAAACTGACTCCGAGACAAAGATTTGTTTGCTGAAGATTTTGGGGGAGTGTTCCTGGGAACAAAGCTATGAGAGAGGAAAGGAAGCAGGATAGGGCAAAGAACCGGGATGCAGTTCTATCAGAAGCCTTGGCTGATCCCGTGGGAGCTCTGGAGCTGCAGTGGCCCTTAATTGCTGTCCTCAATTTAGGTGAGGGGACCAACTCTTTACCGTGCATCACCAGGCAATGGGTCTGTACAGCCCCAGGCAGAATGCGTTGCCCTGGGGAAAGTACTTCCCTTCAGCTAAGAGCAAGTCATCTGTGACCTGTCACCTGCCAACACTCCTGGAAGCCTGGGGAGTCAGCACCTAGACAAGTTTCTTCTGTAAAGGGCCAGAGAGTAAATATTTAAGGCTTTGCAGCCCCTACGGGCTGTCACAACTCTTCATCTTTGCGGGTGCAGTGTGAGAGCAGCCATCCACTCTAAAGAACAGATGAAGGTGGATGCATTCCTCTAAAACGTCATCTACAAAAATAGGCAGTGAGCCATATTTGGCTCATGAGCTGTCATTTGCTGACCCCTGGCCTCAAATAGACAACACAAAGAGTATTGTGTCTTCAAGGGAGGCTGAGCTCTCATAACATCATCCATTTCATCCCCATTCTGAGCAGATCTGGGCTTTAATATTGCGATCTTGTCCCCCCCGTTCCAATTGTCAGATGAAAGCTCCTGTCAGCCTCCCAGCCTCTCAGCTGCTTTGTCCAAATTTGGCAAATGCTTTTAGAGCCATGCTATCCTATACAGCAACCACTAGTTACATGGAGTTAAGTTAATTAAAATTAAATAAAATCGGCCGGACGCGGTGCTCACGCCTGTAATCCCAGCACTTTGGGAGGCCGAGGCGGGCGGATCACGAGGTCAGGAGATCGAGACCATCCTGGCTAACACGGTGAAACCCAGTCTCTACTAAAAAAATACAAAAAATTAGCCTGGCGTGGTGGCGGGTGCCTGTAGTCCCAGCTACTCGGGAGGCTGAGGCAGGAGAATGGTGTGAACCGGGGAGGCGGAGCTTACAGTGAGCCAAGATAGCGCCACTGCACTCCAGCCTGGGCAAAAAGAGTGAGATTCTGTCTCCAAAAAAAAAAAAAATTAAATAAAATCTAAAAATCAGATTCTGAGCCACAGTGGTCACATATTAGGTGCTCAGTGGTCGTGTGTGGCTCGTGGCTGCCTCAGTGGACAGAGAAGACATGTAGCATCTTCAACACAGAACAAGTCACCAGATGGTGCTGGAATGGAGCAAATGCTGACTCCACAGGCCAGGGCCACCTCTATGAGTTTTCTTCTTCCGCCACATCTTGGCCCCATAATGCTTCTCTGCCTCAAGAGCTCTCTGACACCATCAATGCAGTTCCAAAAAGTTTCGCCTCTTTTTCTAGTTGTTTTCCGATAGGAATGTCGGTCCACATTATTTGTTGCATTATAACCAAAAGTAAAACTCTACACCAATCTTAATGTTAGTTTCATTTTTAATGTAATCTCCTCTTTGTGTTGTCCATTTAAGGATGTTAAATACCTTCTTCAAATTGCATGAGATGACCCTGTTTATTCAGTTTCTTGGGTGGATTTCTGAAGCTAATCTGTATTTTTTATTCTCAGTGAAAGTTATGTGTTACTCAGAGTTTAAACTTTGCTTGTACTGGTGCCCTATGGGTTCCACTGATCTAGGATAAATGTGTGTGTGTCTGTGTGTGTATGTGTGTGTACATGAGCAAACTCAGGGTTTCTGCACCACGTTTAACAGGAAATTCATGTCTCTCACATACTAACAATACAGGCTCAGATTTTGTTTTGTTGGAGATGCTTCGCTTTTATCCGTGGCCTTGGGAAGACGGTTTGCTTCTGAGCGGACAGACAGGTAACACCAGTTGTAAATTCCACAGTGCCCTTTTCACAAAGGATGCAGCACTTTATGCAGCAAGCCCCTCCTGACATGGCTCCTTTAACTTGCTCCACCTCAGACCCTGATGAGCATGTCAGCACCAAGTGGAGGGCCACGCCTCTGCAACTCTGCCTGACTTTTTGGCTAGAAAGCACATCTATATTTCAAGCACGTGGTGATTCTCCTTATTTTCAACCTGACCTATATTTCTTACATTCAACATGTTTAATCCAACATTTCTGTGTTGGAAGCAGAGTTAGTGAACTCTCAACCTCTGTTTAGTCTTCTTTCTTTGGCAGAAACCTTGTGTTTTCAAGTTAGAAATATTATCACATTTACTTCTTAAATTGACCCTAATGTAGGTATCATAGGCATTGTTTTCTGAGGAAGGAAAAAGACGTCAAATAGTAACGATCTGGGTGACGTTGAAAAAGCAATCTGGTAGGGGATTCTATCTCTGAAGCCTTCGCTTTGCCCAACTTGTAGTTCTAGAACCCAGCAATGGCTCCTGCTTCTAAGCAGGGGGACACCAGGAGAGCCAGCAATCACTACAAGTGACTACAACCCCAGAAAGAGCTAGCGAGGAAAAAGCTGCACGTTTAGCAACAATATCTTGGAGCAAGGGCTTTCATTTGGCATGGCGCACAAATGAAGTCGGTAAATATTTGGGGAACAAATGCTCAGTTTTCATTAAGAATAGGCTGGGCAGTGCAGGCGAAACAATGAAGAGCTGTCAAAGCAATTCCGACCTTTCACCTCTGCTTCCTCTGAAGAAGGCCCGTAAAGGCTGCTGTTTGCTCTCCTGTGCGTGGTGTTGGGTAATGCGCTGAGAGAGGGGCGCCAGGCTCCTTGAGCGGTGGAAAGACATGCACGGTTGGCAGCAAGAAGCATTTGTTTTTGGAAAACAACTAGTGAACAGTGTCTGGAATGTGGTGAGCATCTGATAAACAGTCATTGAATGGATAGGTGGATGGATGGATTAGAACAGAAATCAATGCACAAGGTTAAAACAAGAGACACCTGCAATGGCAGCATTTTATGTGGTGACAATTAAATTTACCATTTATTGGGTACTGCATGTTATACTGCATGTTATAGTTAGTTCTTTTACATTTACATTATATCAAATTCCGGTTTTGTTTTTTTTTTTTTTTTTTGAGATGGAGTCTTGCTCTGTCGCCCAGGCTAGAGTGCATTGGTGCGATCTCGGCTCACTGAAGCCTCCACCTCCAGAGTTCCAGCGATTCTCCTGCCTCAGCCCCCCGAGTAGCTGGGACTACAGGTGCCTGCCACCATGCCCAGCTATTTCTTTTCTATTTTTTTGTATTTTTAGTAGAGACGGGGTTTCACCATGTTAGTCAGGATGGCCTTGATCTCCTGACCTCGTGATCCACCCGCCTTGGCCTCCCAAAGTGCTGGCATTACAGGCGTGAGACCCCGTGACCAGCCTTCAAGTTCTAATAGAAATATGTAAGCAATACCTCAATTTTCATTTTTCATATGAGGAAACTGAGGTGAATAACACCACACAGAACCAGCCCTGAATCCTGCATTTTTCTGATTCTAATCTCTGCACAGAGCAGGAGATTTCAGCCTCATCTTAAGCCCTGGACGTGGTACTTTTTTGAACTGTGAGTGGGAGGCGAACGGAAGGACTGTCTAAAGTCCTTGAGATGCACAGGAGCGAGGGAGTTAGAGGGAAGAGGCCACAGGGGACCATTTCTTTTCTGCTCTGGGCTGGGTGGACCCCAGTGACAGCACCATGTGTGTTCCAGGCTTCAACTGCAACAAGATCAAGTAAAAGTCACTGGATGACAACTGAGGGTCTGGATCACGCAGTCTGAAAACCAGGCACGTGACACAGCCAGGCCATGAGGGAGCTGGCAGCCTGGAAAAGAGGCATTTTCTTCACATGCCTGCAGGGTTATTACCAGGAAACCTTCTGCAGAAACCTATTTTTAAGACCTTTTCATCCACTTTCCTTCTCCTCCCATGGGAACCAACAGTGTTGACCATCCTGCTGTGTTTGTGATTTCTAGTAACTCTCACCTGGGAAAAGGGAAGGTGGAGAGACAGTTTCTAAGGACCCTCAAAAAGCCATTACCTGGGATCAGAAACAAGAACCAGTTTATTTTATTTTGTTGTATTTGTTTCTGGAAGATTAACAGTTAGAACTCGTCTGGCTGGCTCCCTTCTAGGCCGGCCAGTGGGAAGCCAGTGGGCTTGGCAGTGATTGGCGATGATTGCCTTGCGTGAGCTGATAAAAGTGACATGCAAATTACTCATTGAAGCCCAGAAGAAGACATGACATGGAAACGTTTTCAGAGCATCATTTCCCAGGAAGGTTGGAACAATCGTTCCACTTCTTCAATCATCGGAGTGGGCTCCCCGCGTCCAGGCAAGTCTTGGTCTGAGACACTGATCCTTCCAGTTCCTTCATGGAGCACATTAGACCTTAGCTCAAAGAAGGTGGGCTCTGCCAAAACAAGGCACATCTCCCTCCAGGCCGGATCTTCAGGGAAGTCTGAATGTTTGTGTATCCCAAAAATTCGTCTGTTTTAATCCTAACCCGCCCCCCCGCCCCGGCCCAGGTCGTGGTATTTGGAGATGAGGCCTTTGGGATGTGATTAAATCATGACGGTTCCACCTTTATGAATAGGATTAGTGCCTGTATTCATCTGTTCTCACACTGCTGTAAAGAAATACCTGAGACTGGGTAATTTATAAAGAAAAGAGGTTTAATTGGCTCATGGTTCTGCAGGCTGTAGAGGAAGCAGAGTGGCTTCTGCTTCTGGAGAGGCCTCAGGAAACACGATTATGTTGGAAGCTGAAAGGGGAGCCAGCATTTCACATGGCTGGAGCAGGAGAAAGAGAGAGGGGGAGGAGGGGCCACATACTTTTAAACAACTAGATCTTAGGAGAACCCACTATCTCCATGACAGCACCGAGGAGGATAGTGTTAAAGTATGAGAAACCACACCCACCATCCAATTGCCTTCCGCCAGACTTCACCTCCAACATTGCAATTACAGTTGAACATGGGATTTGGGTGGGGACACAGATCCAAACCATATCTGTGCCCTTATAACAGAGGCCTGAGAGAGACCCTCCCCCTTCCACCACCTGAGGACACAGTGAGAGGGCGTCATCTATGAACCAGGAAGCAGGCCCTCACCAGACACAAAATTTGTCAGCACTTTGATCATGGCTCCCCAGCTTCCAGAGCTGTGAGAAATTAATCTGCTGTTTAAAAGCCACCCAGGCTGTGATATTTTGTTATAGCTACCCAAACAATCGAAGACACACAGCCACATCCCAAATGGGGGCAGTGAGCCACGTGGTTCCAGCTACTGAAAGCTGAAAAGGGAACCTGCTGCAGATCCCCTATCCTGAACCCTGACCGGCGCAGACACTGGCTGGTAAGTGACAGCTGAGTCTGAATCAGACACAGAAAAGTTCACAAAAGAAATCCGAGTTATCGACGTGGGAAAGACCTGGAGTCTTAAAGTGGGGCAGCCTTCAGAGCCACACAACTAAGACCCGCCAGAACTCTCAAGCCAGAGGTGCCTCCCCAGAATGCGGTAATAAATGTGATTTATAGGCATATTATCAGGAAGAAATGTGATAAGGGGATGATGTAAGTGATGAACTTAGCACCGAAGCCCTTAAGCATGTCGTGAGTATGTTGTTCTTTGCAGTGACTGCCTGGACCATCCAGAGGCAGCAGCATTCAGGCTGCCCGGATGCACTCATCCCAGACATCCCCCACAACCCATACCTCATCACGATGACCAGTCCCTCTTGATTCTGAAAGCACGTTTCCGGGACCACGCACTGCAGCAGCTGAGCCAGACTGACATGGCACACACGTAGATCAAGGCAATGACCTCTGCCTGAAGGAGAAATCATCTCCTTGGTTTTCTTCCTTTCAGGACTCCTGTCCGTTCTTCCACGTTGCTGTAGACAGAGCTTCTCCCTTTGCCTTTGGCTTTTCTGCTCCCCCATTTTGACTTGCAGAGTGCCTCAGGATGCCAGGCCCCCCGGGGCTGCCCGCCCTACCATCAAGAGCTTAGCACTAAGACTCTTTTTCAACTTAGAGAGATCTGAGATCGGATCACTTCCAGACACATAAGCAGGAACTCAGTAAATATTCGCTAAATGTAATTCAATTGAATGAAAACCGAAGAGGAAAGTGTTTTTGATGTTTGCTTGTTTGCTGGTGACCCAGCTCTCTCCAAGTAGCATATTGGACCAGACGTTAGAAAATGCTCTCTGAAATTGAAAGAGCATTGCCTAATGACAGGGCTCCATTAAGAAGGCAGAATGTGACCACGTTATGTTTCATGCATGCCGGGAACCCACATCAAATGGAAAACAGGTGGAGAGCTGGCTCTGCAGCTCAGCCACACAGACCTGGTTCCCTCCTCTCTGCTTGGGCTCCTGAATATTGAATTTGAAATGTTAAGTACTATGAATATTTTGAACAAAGAGAGGCCCCCAGAGGATTCACACACAGTGTTCACAGCCAGCTGCAGGCCTCAGTAGATCTGGCCCTCATTCAAGGATAAGTGAACAGAAGGGAAAACTAAAAACATGAAAATATGATGCAGCTTAAGTGAATTCCATACGACAGATAAATGAAGAATACTCTTCTTTGTGCTCATTTTTATTCTACTAGTGCTTACCTCTCCAGTGAGCCACTCAGTTGACCCTCTTCTTGTAGATCAATCTCAAGAATAAAATCATATTTACTGGCCCCTTCCTATGCAAAGCACGATGAGAATTGTCCTCTTTTGCCTCCTACCTCTTTCCCCCTTCCACCTCCCAGTGTTGTTGCTCAGGTAGGGAATTTTGCGCTCAACTCATTAAATTAATATTATTTTTGTCTGGCATCATCCCTACTTGTATTTCTCAGACTTTCACACTGGCTATGCTTTTTCCCACAAGCCTGGGAGCTTACTCATCTATCCCTTTGCCCGGAATCCTCCTCCTTAGCTGGTTTTCAGGGTGGATCTTTTGTGTGGTTCAAGTTCTGCGCCCCTGACACTTCCAGGAAGTCTGCCCTGACCAGCACAGAAGCCAGGGAGGCCCGTCACACGGTCCACCTCCCCTGGTTGCATTTATTTCCAACTTAAATCTTAAATCACATCTCCCTTGTGCATGCGCGTCTGTCTCTTCCTGAGAAGGGGGCTCCAGGAGAGCAGGCCCAGCCTCTCTTTTCTCTGCTGTGTCCCCCGAACCCACGGGAGGCCCTGAGTCCGTCGCTGCTGACTGACAGCACGCACGCATGTAATTGTGAGCAGCCTCTGCAGTTGACCTCCTAGGATATGGAAGAAAAGACAATGTCTATCAAATAAGACAAATGTTCTCATGGTCAAAGGATATTCTGAGATGAATTAATGGTTAAGACATTTTTTAAAAAGGTAATTCACAGACATAACATCCATTTGAGTTTAATAAGACAAGAACTGACCCTGAAGAAAATAAACATAATGCTATCAAAGGCAGATTTGAGAACATTTCACAGAATGAAGAGGAAAGGTCACAATGAAGAAAGACCTCCGGAAGAACATGAAAACAAAGAGGGGGCAGTGTGATTCTCGGGGGCAGGAAACTGATGGGGTTGAAGAGGCAACATATCAATGGCAGCAGGAACCCTGTAAAGAAGCTCAATAAGAGGCAATCTGCTTGACCTTGGCAAGTGGGAAGGAATCTCGCACACCAGGCAAAGTAAATACGTCGATAGAGCTCCAAGAAACGACTCCATTTCAGGAATAAATAAAAAATAAAGATTCAACTCAACAAATTAATAAAAGAGAAACAAAGAAATGTACCATAAACAAAACCAAATCAACACAGGTCAGAGCAAAACTAAATAGATAATAGCAAAACAATAACACTGAAATGAAGCAAATCTATAGACTGATTTTTTTTTAAATCAACAACTCTCCAGCCTAACTCAGAAAAAGAGAAAAAGTCACAGAAGAGGGTTATGACAATAGATGAAGGGAAAGTAAAAAAGATGTAAGAGATATTTTTAATAGACTCTGTGTGATTCAACAGTTTAGTAAGAAAATATAAATTAACACATCGAATCAAAAGAGGTAAAATATCCGGGCAGTGGCTCAGGCATGCCTCTGTTAGAGCAACCCATGGCCAGGCCAGCAACATGGTGCCTCGTGGCCTGCTCTCCATGCAGCCGGCAGCCAGGGGAACCCCTGCAAAGTGTGTCCCACCCTGCCTCACTGGCTTGGCCCCTCACAACTGCCCCTTGCCTAGAATAGAGTCCCTGTTCTTGCTATGGCCACAGCCCCTCTCCCATCCATCCCCTTGCTGTCACCCCTTTAGCCACTTGCAGCCACTCCGGCCTCCTCCCTCTACTCCCATCTCTCTACTACACTCCCACCCCAGGGCCTTTGCATGGCCACTCCCCTGACCTGGACTCTTCATCTCCAAGATACCTTCGTGTCACGCTCCTGTCCTCAACTGAACTCTTGATAAAATATCACCTCCCCGGTAAATTCAAAACAGCAGTCCTGTCACTCTTTCTGAGTCTGCTTTACTTTTCTTTGTCATATTCTCGTGACCTAATATGTAGGACACTTAATTTTTCATTTTAAACCCACCCCTCCCTCTCTCTGTCTCACACATGCAGAGTTGGGGCAAACATTCCCAAGGCACACATCTAAGGAAGAGATTCCATCTGCCCCCACATGGAGCCCCTGCTTCAGCATCAGAACAGGAGGGTCTGGCTCCTCTGATGGGTGGGACCGGGCCCTGCCCGAGGTTGGGCTTCTTGCATTCTTCTGTTTTGAAGTTACTTGTGGCCTCGGGTGTCTGGGCCTCACAGGCATCCATTATGAGGAGGTTGCCATCCACTTCCCATTGTCTCGGAATAAAGCAGAAAGCAGGTGCATGCTACCACATCCTCGCTCATCCCTTCATCCTTGTTCCTGGGGAGATAAAGACCGACTGCCTGGAATCACCAGGGACTCTTCCAGGACCCGGGCACAGCGGCGAGACAGGGAGACAAGCCAGGGCTCCAGCCACCTCTGGCAGCTCCAGCAGAACTGACATTTGAGGAGCCCAGGACAACCAGGAAAAGGCCTCTGGGGTTTGGGGAGATGCTGTGAGGCAGGCACGCGGGGCTGTGATAGCCGTGTGCAGGGGAGGGCTGTGCTAGCTGAGGCTTCTGGAGGTGACCGGAGCTGAAGGAGGACAAGGCCCTAGCATGTGCAGATGGATGGAGAGGAGCCTGGGGGTGGTCAGGGCCGCAGTCAGAGTGCTTCAGGCAAAGGGACCCTCAGCACAGGCGACAACCCAGAGAAAGGGACAGGCTGGCTGGGCAGAGGCTTGGAGTAGGCTCAGGGAGCCTGGAGTGTCCCAGGTGGGCAGGGGGAGGGTGCATGGGTGCTGGTACGTGGTGCTGGCACTCTGCTTTCTGCTCTAGGGTGCTGCTGTGGCTGCTGGCATTGGGCTGCAGGTGCACACAGAGAAGCAAAGGCGTGGGAACTCCCAGAATCCCCAAAGCACAAGAAAGCCAAGTACAGGCAAATGGCGATCATTCAGAATCCAGAGACTAACCCGAGCATTGGGAAGACAGGCACGGATAAGCACAGACTATGGCTTCAGGTCCAGCCCTGGGCTCGCCGCTGCACCTCTCTCAGCCAGCATCCTCGTCTGTCCTGCAGCAGTCACACCTGCTCGTCCACTTTACTGGGAAGGGGTGCAATGAATGTGGACGCATGCACGTTCCAGGGCAACTTCATCGTCATTACAGCGGTGGCTGTCGGGGAAAGCCAGTTCACAGGGCTGAAATAAGTCACTCCTGCCCCCCACTTGTAGGTGAACAGATAGATACCCACGCTGATAAAAGGAAGCATCTAGAAGGTCTCCCCAGCCTTCATCATCTGAGACTTGGCTTTCAGCCCCAAAGCAGTAGGCCCTGCTGTTAACCTTCCGCCATTAACCTTTGGTGCTCTTCAATTAGCAGCAGCCAGGGGTCCTTGGTAGGTATGAGAATTTGGAGGGACAGCCCCAGGGCACGGCCCCAGGCTGCAGCAAAAGGTTCTAAGTGTTCTGTTGGAAGGAAGCCCAGGAGATATTGATCAGCTGCAGGTTGGGGAGGCCCCAGACCCCACCCTTGCCTGCCTCCAGGAGAAGGTTCTCCATGGGCCAAGATGGAAGCAGAGTCCCACATTGCCTGGGCAGCTCCCTGAGCATGGTTCCCTGTGGACAGAGCTGAGTGACATCATGACTCTAGGCCTCAACAAAAGAGCTTTGGAAAATCCTGATGATTCGAATTGTATTAAATCAACAAACTTCGGGTTGCACGGTTACTAGAAAATGGAGATCTGCGTCATCACTTACTAGACACATGACCTTGAACGGCGGCTTCCCCGTGTGAAACAGCAAAGCTCTATAACCCCCACAAACTTGCCTCACATCCCGCGTCTGCTGTGGAAGACGTACGTGGCCTCTGACAATTTGTTCAACTACCCTGGGACTCAGTTTCCTCATCAGACACTGCAAATGACAAAAGCCACTTCAGGGTCAAATGAGATTATCCATCTGAGAGCACTTAGGAGAGAGATGTCTGCACCAAGTGAGGCCTGGTGGTGCCAAAGTCCCCCTGACCCTGGGGTTAGTTTAGGACAAGGCATGGAGGAAAGCCATGGCACGGAAATCAGTTATGGAAGACAGCGAGCAGGACCACTGGAAGTGGCTGTGCCTGAGACGCTTCAAGGCCGTGGCTCCTGGCCTGCCCTCACTGGGACAGGATGCCCCTGTGACCCTCGCTGCCCCCATGACCCTCGCTGCCCCACACCCACCTCCCAGCTTCTGCCCACTGTGCCTTCTTCCCCACCCAGGGCATCTCTCTCTGCTTTACATCAGTGCTCTGGCCTCCCTTTCCAGGATGACGGTGGTGGGAAGGTCTTGGTACAGAGGACATAAGCCCAGATCTATGGGGACAAGGAGAATGAATTCCCTGGGACCCCTCCTTGGTGGGAAGGGACAGTGACTGTGATGACTTTCAGGTTGAAGATGAGGGGTCTGAACACAGAAAGGGTGGGCCCTGCCCCCCGTGCCCTCACGTCCTGCTCTGTTCCCCTCAGTGTCATACGCTCCCTTCCTTGACCATCTACTTTGGTTTCCGATTCTGTGCTCCAGTGGAAGGAACCTGGGCTCCTTGGGGAAGCAGCTGACCCTAGAGCTGGGCAGGGAGTGTACAGGCTGAGCCTGGAGCATCTTGTAGGGCCAGAAAGTGAGGGAGGGCTCACACCACCCCCAGTGAAGCGGCGCATCCAGGGGACCCGATAGCCAGCGCTGGAAGAAGTGAGCAAAAAAGAACGTCACTCCGCATTGTAACCCAGAGGATCAAATGGGTATCCACGAACCCAGGCTGATGAGTAAATGACTGCATAAATTCATAAGTAGGGGAAAAGAGACAAATCTGACACGCAGAAGAATTTCAAATGATTGATGGAGTTCCTTCCCCCTTTAACTTGGGCTGGGCATGGTGGCTTCCTTGCTACGAGTCCAGTATAGAGAGGTGAAGAAAGACGAACTCTATAGTAAAGAAACCTGATGAATACACCTCAGCCACGTGGCGAAGGTCAGCACCAACCAGCAAGGGTCACATTGACAGCAAGCACCTGGCACAGTGTGATGAGAGGGCACCACGCCCTTGTGGTCACCCCAGTCAAACCATGAGAAGCACATCAGACAAACCCCATTTAAGGGACATTCCACAAAATCCCTGACACTCCTTAAAATTGTCTAGGTCATGAAAAACAAGGAAGGTCTGAGTAACGGGCTCAGGCAGTAGGAATCTAAGGAGACATGATGATTAAATGTTATATGAGATTCTGGAACAGAAAAATAAAGGCCATTAGATTTATTAGATTTGTAACAAAACACCATAGAGAAATCGAAATAAACTAAGAAATTTAGTTAATAAAGGCATGTCTATATTGGTTCATCAATTATGACAAATGTACCTTCCTACTGGGATATGTTAATAGTAGGGAAGATGGACGTGACATATGTGGAAATTTTCTACCTTATCTTTGCAATTTTTCTGCAAACCTAGAACTGTTCTAAAAAAATAGTTTATTCAGGCCAGGTGCAGTGGCTCACGCCTGTAATCTCAGCACAGGTGCAGTGGCTCACGCCTGTAATCTCAGCACTTTGGGAGGCTGAGGCGGGCAGATCACGAGGTCAGGAGATCGAGACCATCCTGGCTAACACGGTGAAACCCCGTCTCTACTAAAAATACAAAAAAAATTAGCCAGGCGTGGTGGCGGGCACCTGTAGTCCCAGCTACTCAGGAGGCTGAGGCAGAAGAATGGCATGAACCTGGGAGGCGGAGCTTGCAGTGAGCTGAGATCGCGCCACTGCACTCCAGTGCAGGCACTCCAGCCTGGGCGACGGAGCAAGACTCCATCTAAAAAGAAAAAAAAAAAGAAAAGAAAATAGCTTATTCAAAGAAGTCACCTTATAGTTAGATAGCTCTTCCATCTATCACCCACAGAAGTTAGGCCACCGAGACTGAGATCTTTCTACAGTGACAATCTGGCTATCTGTGTCATTTCTCCCTGAACACACAACTACTGAGTGGTCCTCACGGCGACCAGTGATGAGGGAGAGCTACAGCCAGCACACCCCGGAGAACCAGTTCCAGCTATCCCTCCCCTCATTGCCCTTGAGGGACCAATTCACCCAGGAGATAATGACCTGCAAATGAACACGTTTTATTGCACTGAAGACTTGGACCCCACTAAAGGGCCCTGGTGAGCTCAGCTTCATCTTAGGGAACGCTCTTTTTGCCTAGTCAAGGAAAATCTAAAATTAAAGCAGCTCAGACAGCCTCCCTCACTCCTTGCCAACTCCCTGACCCCCACATGAGTCTCAAACTTTTCCTCTTGGCCCCAAAACCTAGGTCAAGTGAGATGTGCGCAAGCCATTTCCAAGCTAGAAACACAACTGAATCGCCAAAGAGCCTTTTAAGATCTCAGGCCCTGAATCAACTCTGCTTCTCCAGAAGTTTTGGGTGCAAAGGGCACATAAAGGATTGCTGTGCACAGATGTGGGCAGAGGGAAAAGCAAGCCAAAGGGGGTCATCCTAGCCCATATCCTTGGGATAGTCAAAGTCACCTTAGCAGAAAGCAGCTGGAGGCTGCAGGAGGCCCCGGGCTGAGGACAGAAGAATGGGCAGTGGGACAGAGACCTTTGCCCTCCTCTGCGTGCCGCACAGGAGCCCCCAGATGCTAAGAAAGGACCTCAGAAAAAACGTATTCATGGGCCCACCAGGCAGCTCTGAGCCCCTTCCAGACCCAGCTCACTGGAGTACCACTCAAATAAGAACCCTGATGGGGTGAACCTTTAACAAGATGAGAGGAGGGAGAACACAAGTTGGAGAGGAAGGGGGCAGCTGGCCACACCCCTAGTGCCTCCTGCAGGTTTTCTGCCCAGAGCAGGTTTGAATACAGAGATGGGAGAGGCCCCTGCTTTCAATCCTGTTCAGAGTTTTGATTATTACACTGGACTGAGCATAATAATAACCAACTTGGGTATCTTTTATTACCTGAGAGTGACAAGGAAATTCATGGTGCTGCCTGTGTTTTCATCCAGGGCAGGAGAAAAGAGAACCTTGCTGAATAAATTTAAAGGGTCAGCTAGAAAAGCAAGTCATCTCGCTAAATCATCCCAGCCTTGTTTTTCCACCTGATCTATACGTAACACATACGTGCCTAGATGGCATATGTGTGTGCAGATCCCTACGGTTGATGCAGACAACATTTTATCAACCTTGAAATCAGATGTGCATGATGCTGTGGAACATTAGAATGTGCTGTAATGTGTTTCACATAAAATACCTGTGAACACTTTCCATATCATTCATTGTCCCTCTGAGAGAAACATGTCCTGCCTGGCCAGGACTCTGGTCTGTGGGTAGACAGTAAAGGACTTAGACAGGCTTCTGCTAAGGAACATCAAAGTTGCTTCCCCATTTTTAATGTAGCTGCCCACTTCTGAATTTGGTGCCCACTGTTGGCCAGCAGAGCATTCTGACTGATGGTGCCTGATGCCTCCAGGTTGACCCCTGGACTTGTGCCGGGGCCTCTCCTCTACCCTGGAAGCACCGGGCTTCCTCTGAGGCTGCACAGTCTGCCCGGCACAGACAGTAGCCATCTGTAGCTCTCAGCTCCCGGATGCCCTTCAGGTTTTCCGAATGTGGCACACACCTTCCCGAGGGGAATAAGGCACCAAAACTGCTGATGCTCACCTGGACCCTCTAACTGACTTTGTTCTATACGGAAACAACGCCACCTCGTTTTCTGATGTCCCGAAGAAATGCGTCCCTAGAGAGCTCCGAGAAGGGCTGAGTGGCCCCTGGTGGGATGGCGGATGCACGCTGCAGCCGTGCGGGTCCCCCAGGGTACTGGGCCATCATCCACAATATTGGCTTCCTTTGCTGTGTTTACATGCGTTGCGTCATAACCGGCGGTGTGAACCAGCGTGTCCTCACAGTCTCAGAACGAGCAAGCGAGTTTAATTTCACCAGCTCATACCAGTGCCTATTCCACCTGCTATACTGAGTGTGCTTTCTGTGTTAGACACCACTTCGGGCCTGGAGAAGCCATCGTGAATAGAATGAGAGGGTCCCAGGCCTCAGTATACAATTCAGCGACCCTGACATTAAACGCATAAATGCCTCCAACCAGGAAGGGTAAGGAGGGCATGGCATAGAGACAAAGGACAGTGGATCCAAATTAGAGGGGGGAGTTCAGGGCCAAGGGGCAATGAACGGGGTGGGAGGGGTGAGTTCCAGGCTGGGAAAAGCCCTGAGGCAGGAAAGGTTTGTGGGTTGCAGCTACAAAAATAAGGCCAAGGGGGCAGGGCAGAGGCTGAAGGGGTGTGTGTTATGGGTTGAATCATGCCCCACAAAACATGCCGAAGTCCTAACCCCCAGTACCTGTAAATGTGACTTTATTTGGAAGTAGAGTCTTTGCAGGTAGTCAAGATGAGGTGATAAGGGTGGGCCCTGATCTAATCTGACTGGTGTCCTTTATACATGGGATAAATGGGGACAGACAGACACAGATAGGGGAGACCCCATGAACACACAGGGGGAAGAAGGCCATCGATTAGCCAAGGAGTGCCTGAGACCCCCAGAAACTGGAGAGGGGCCTAGAACTCCCTAACAGCTTTCAGAAGGCAACGACCCTGCTGACACCTCGATTTGGGACTTCCAGCCTCCAAAACTGCGAGAAGATGCATTTCTGTTGTCTAAGTTGCTTGTGGTACTTAACTATGGCAGCCCAAGTAGATGGATACAGTAGGGAAAGACGCCGGCTGGGCGCGATGGCTCACACCTGTAATCCCAGTACTTTGGGAGGCCAAAGCAGGCAGATCACGAGGTCAAGAGATCGAGACCATCCTGGCCAACATGGTGAAACCCTGTCTCTATTAAAAATACAGAAAATTAGCCAGACGTGGTGGTGTGGGCCTGTAATCCCAGCTACTTGGGAGGCTAGCCAGGGGAATCACTTGAACATGGGAGGTAGAGGTTGCAGTGAGCCGAGATTATGCCACTGCAGTCTAGCCTGGCGACACAGAGAGACTCCATAAAAAAAAAAAAAAAAAAAAAAAGTCATGTGCAGTCTTCCAGCCAATGCCAAGAATTTTACATTTGATCTCCAGGAGCAGGCATGCTGCAAGGCTAGTTAAGCAGGGAGGGAAAATGATCAGATTCAAGTTTAACAAGACACCTTCGGAGGTACCACTACAGGGGTCAGTCACTGGGCTGAAGGTGCACACGGTCACCCGCCCCCCAACTCTAATTATGCTACAGATCCATGGCCAGTCTAGGCCAGTGGAGAGGAGCTTGGGCTGTGTCCCAGAGACCTGGATCCAGGGCCATTGCCACATGACCTTGGGCATAGAAACTTGAGTCTCACTTTCCTCAGATGCAAAGTGGGAACCACAGCAGCACATGCTTCCGGCAGGTTCTGTCATACATGGGCAGTGCCTGGCCCAGCCTGGCCCAGTAGCTGCTTGTTAATCCATGGTGCCCACTGGGCATGCAAAGGGGAACACAGTAGGAAAATCCATCAGACGAAAACACAGCAATGCCAATTCTTGTGTAGGCTGAACTTTAAAACAGTGAAATTCCAGGCATGTGTTTGTTGTTCTGACACAGAAGAAATGTTCAGGATAAACACGTAGACATCAGAAGCCATGGAATGATCTATAAAGAACTTCAGAACCAGCATAAAATGTCAGTGGATTTTTTACCTCTTGAACCAGCCCCAGGATGTCGGCTAAGATCGGAGTCTCAGGAAGGACTGAAAGGGTTGGAGGCTCAAGGGGAAGGCTTCCGAGACCGCTCAGGGGTGGGAACCAAGGGGCTGGATCATTCCAAATCTGCCCCAGTCTCAGTGTTCAGTTTGGGACACTTGGTCCAGAGAAAGGAAATGAATCTGGGTGGCTTCACTTTGCAGTTTGTACTTAAAGACAGGCATTACACCATCGATCAATCCAACAAATATCTATTGAGCCTCAAGCCATCATTGATCCATGTTTTCAAAATACTCAGCAGGTGCAGACAGCGAGCTTGGAACAGAACCGGCCCTGCCTTGTGAACTCTGTTTTCTATTGAGATGCTTACACCCAAAACACACACGCAAAGCACACAGAGTTAGGTAACCTAGGCAAAGAAACAAGTGAAAGTGGCGGAGATGACGGTTGTGAGGAACACACACAGCGCCAAGATGAAGAACAATAGTGAAGGGGCAGAATGGGTAGCCCGGCCAGAGGACAGGCATCTCAAGATCCAGCCACTTGAGGACAGATGACAAGCAGGCAAGGGGAACGGGGTCTCAGGGGAAGAGGGCTTGAGACCAAGCCCCTTGGAATAATTGAGGTAACACACTCACACATGCATGAGTATGTACCCATACACGCATAGGTACATGCATGTATATGTATGTACACACACAAGTGTGCATAAACACACATCTAAATACAAACACACATGCATGCACACATAGATGCGTGCTGCACACACAGGCACAGGCACAGAGCACTGTGGTTGGAGCATGATGAGCAGGAGGAAAGGGCGGGTGAGGAGGCTGGGAAGTTGGTAAGAGCCAGAGGCGGTGGGCTCAGTGTGGAACGGGAATTTTGTTTGTGTTCTGAGCGTAATGGAAACCACAGAAGTGTTGGAAGCAGGAGAAGAACGTGCCTGTTATACGTTGTATAATCCTGGCCACTGTTTCTGTGGAGCAGATTATCTGGGGTGAGAATGGAATAAGGAGATGAGTTAGGAGGCCTCTGAGCAGGCCAAGGGAGCGACGGTGGTGGCCTGGACCAGATGGCGACAGTAGAAATGGGAGTGAGTGGGTGGGAGGGAGGGGCAGAGCATGCCCATGGGGGAAATGTGGAGTGACAACAGTGGGAAAATCACATCTGAACAGAAGCAAAATGTGATGGGATACAGCACACAATTTTTTCCAAAACTGAAGGTAGACATCAGGCCAGAGACTCAGAAAGATCTGTTAAGCCAAGATGGATACATTCAAAGGAAACCTGACCCATAGGCATATTGCAGGAAAACTGCTGGGGGAACAAGACAAAAAGTCTTAAAGACACCCAGGGAAAGTGAACACGTGGTCATCAAAGTAGCAGTAACAAGGCTGAAAGATGACTTTCCAATATAAACCATGGAAGCAAGAAGGCGCCGGAATTACACGCTATATATGAGTCCTTTAAAAAGCCTCAAGGTAAAGTTTTATACAGAATTATAGCATCATTGTAAGTGAAACAAAATAAAGACATATTCATCAATCAAAAACTAATGAAGACAAAATAAAGACATATTAGTCAATCAGAAACTAACAGTTTTTAGCCTACAGACCAAAGTCTATACAACTGTCAGATCGGACAGTGAAATGAAAAAAAGAAAGTACAGAAGGGCACGAAACACAAAGAAAAAGACAAAATATGGGTATAATTTAATTAGAAAAGTTAAACATGAATTGAATTATACAAAATAATAAATGCCCTCTAGAATTTTTATGTGTGTGTATGTGTGTGTGTGTAGGTGTGTGTGTATATAATTTAAATTCATGCCAATAAACATACGAAGGGCAGGAGGTAATTGATATTGAAATATTCTTAGGACGTCTAACATTATTAGATGTCTTTATTTTGTCTTCATTTACAATGATGCTATAACTCTGTATAAAACTCTACCTTGGGACTTTTAAAAGAACTTTAAGAATAGCATGCAATTCTAGTGCCTTCTTGCTTCCATCATTTATACTGGGCAGTTATCTCATAGTCTTGTTATTGCTACTTTGATGACCACATGTTCACTTTCTCTAGATGTTTTTAACTACCTCAGCATAAGACACAGTTGTTATCGGGCCATAAAGTTCCAAGACATATGTTAGAAAAACTAAGGTAGCCACCATAAGAATTGCTACAGAATGTATTATTGTCCAGCTAAGAGGGGGAAATTAATAGCCTTAAATGTATATACAGAAAATAAATAAAATCAGTCATCGAAGTTTGGATCTCAAGAATCTTGCAAAAGAATAGTACATCAAAGTCAGTGAGGGTAGAGAAAAGAAAGACAGAGATATTAAAAACATGAAATAGAAAAAAGAAAAAACAAGAAAAATTAGCAAAGCCAAGAAATGGCTTATTTTTAAAAAAGATTATATATAGACAGTTAAACTGAGCAAGATTTATCAAATAAAATATTACCAATATCAGGAATGATAAAAGGAAATTTATTACAGATCCTATAGATATTAAAAGAAAAAATATTATAAACTACTTCAACAATAAATTAGGCAGTTTAAATGAAATGAGAAAAATATTTTATAAATGCTTTCTAAATATGTCACAAGAACAAATTTAAAAATCTTAGCAGCCTCATATTCAGTAAAGAAATTGTACCTATTACTTTACAATTCTCCCTCCATGCCCACCTATATAAATCTACCAAACAAAACAAAAATCTAGAAGTTCAAAATAATCCACAAGTGAATTTTCAGGGAAAAGGTAAAAATAAATTTTAAATTTTGAGAGAAAGCATAAAACTAATATTATGTGAGATCTTACAAAGATAGGAACTGAGAGAAAGCTGCCCAGTATCCATAATGAGTCCAGTTTAGTATCTTTACATAAAACCTGGCAAAGGTATTAGAAATTGGAAACCTATCTCCCCCATTTACATAGGTGCAAAGACACTAAAATCAATACAGAATGATAACTCAGTTGTAAATAAAAAGGCTAATATATTATGACCAAGTGGCATGTATTCCAGGAATGCAAAGTTAATAAATATTTCAAAATAAATCAATGCACTTTGCAGAATGAAAGAAAAAAAAGAGAAATTATATAATCATTTAAAATTGTGCAACACACACACACACATTAGCCACACTTTGACACATACAGTCAGACTACAGACTGTCGGAAAACAGGAGTGAGATGGGAATTTCATTATTTCAATAAGTGTATCTACAAAATACCTACCACAAACTTCACATTTAAAGGTTAATTTCTGAAAGCTTTGCATGTAACATCAAAAAAGCTCTTGTATCTGCTATTCCAAATTCTATTCAACATAGGAATAAAGGCTTTAGTCAGTGCAATGAGGCAAGAAACAGAAATAAAAGAGATAAAGACAGAAAAGGGAAAAAAAGTCATTATAGACATAGAAAGTCCAAAGTATCTACTGACAAAACATTAGCAATAATACATGAATTTGGTGAAGTCCTGTACTGCTGTTGTATAAAAATAACAGCAACAAAATGTAGTGCATTTCTGTATGTCTGCTACAATGAAATAGAAAATAAACTTTTAAAAAGATACTAACTAAAATAGCATCACAAATCAAATAAGTAGAAATGAACCTAGAGAAAGTTGTGGAAGACCTCAGTATGAAACTGATACAATGTTACTTAGAAAAATTAAAGAAGATCTATAGGAATGGAAAGCTAGCTCTACTCACCCACTGGGAGATGCATTATACAATGTCACTTCTCCCTAAACTGATGTATAGAGTCCCTGCAATTCCCCCAAAAAACCCCTACAGATTTTTCCATGGAAATTGATGCGATTCTTCTAAAGTATATGTGAAAACACAAAAGGCAAATATATATATATATATACACATATACATATATATAGCCAAGGAAACCTCAAAGAAAATGAACAAAACGAAAATCTTACACTGGCTGATATCAAGGTATGTTATAAAGCCACAGTTATAAGACTCTAGTGCAAGTTTAGAGAAGTAGAACAAATGAGCAGAAGAGTAAGTCCAGAAATAGATCTATGCACCTGTCTGAATTACAAAGATGACACCACCTCAATTCCGTGGAGGAAAGATGGACTTTCCAGTCATGCTGGACCAGCTGGAGATCTGGGCGGGGGGTGGGGAAGCAACAATGAAACCTGACCCCTCTCCTGTCATCTCCTGTCCAACAAATATTTTCAGATGCATCACAGACTTCTGAAGTTTAAAATTTTTAAAAAGTCTTCTAGAAAAAGACATAAGATGTCTTTCTGAATTTCGGACAGGCAAATATTGTTTAAATGGGACAAAAATATGATTACTCTTCCTAGGATGTATCATCACAATGTGCAGAGTACAATGAAAATATTACTAGCAAAAAATATGTATAATTAGCTATGCTAAGAAACAGGAAAATATGACCCTTGCGCAACAGAAAAAGCTATCAAGAGAAACTGATGCTGAGGCATTTAGATGTTGGGGATGGCAAATAAGGGCTTCTTCATAAACGAAAAAAGATTAACCCGACTACATTTCTAAAAGCTCAGCTTCTTTCCTTCAAAAGGTACCAGCGAGGAAGTTAGGAATCAATACACACACTTTTGCTCCTGGCCATCCTAGAGTAACTGGTGAAGGAGTTGCCCCTTCACCCTATAGCTACAAACCAGGTTCCAGACCCGGGACTGAAGGCCCAGCAGAACCATGATCCTGGAGAAAAGCCAGCGGGAGCAGCAGAGACCAAGGCTGGATTACACGCACCTGGAGTGAGGTCTGCTGGACTCAGAGACAGCTGCTGCTGGGGCTGGGAGGGAACCTGAGATTTTAGGGCCTGCCTGCTGGAAAGCTCAGGGTCTGCTGCAGCCAGTGCAGAAACCTCACTTGAACATCTTGGGCATTCAGCTGAGAACCCAGAGAGACTTTAGCTCAAAGAGTAAGGACGACACCTTAGCGTGAGAACCACATGCTGGGACAAAGGACCATGCCGAAGTTCAATTACTGTAATAAAGTCAAAGAAAGCCTGACATCTATGACTGATCTGCCTTCTAGGAAAAACAAAAACAAAACACGGAAACTTCTTGAAAGGGCACGGTCTCCTCCTCCTAAAATATGTCACCTCAGTGTCCACAGTACAATAAAAATAGTCTCAGTCATGACAAGAATTACCCTTAGGCAAAGAAAAAGTCATCAAGAGGAACTAACGCTGAGGAATTTAGATATGAAGACGGCAACCAAGGCTCCCGTGTGGCTATTTTCAATAGACGCAGGGATTTAATGTGAGAAATGGTCATGATGAGTGAACAGTGATCTCGGCAGAAACAGATCCTGTAAAAAATAATCAGGAAATTCTATAACTGAAAATCACATTTTTTAAAATTTACTAGAAGGGATTAAGAGAGAGAGATAGTATATTGCAGAAGGAAGTGCGAACTTGAAGGCAAATCAACGGAAATTATCTAACTTCAAGAACAACAATGATAAAGATTATAAAAATAATGAACAGAGCCTGAGAAACCCATGAGATAATATGAAGTGATCGCTCATATATTTGAAGTCTCATGGGGACAGAAAAGGGAAAATGGAGTACAAACAAATATCTGAAAAAAAAAAATTACCAGATTTTTTCTGAATTTGATGGAAATTAAATTCAAGAAGATCAATGAATCCCACACAGGATAAATTCAGAGAGAACTCTATTTACGTACATCACAAACATGCAGATAAAAAATCAAAGTTTAAGAGAAAGAGAAAATCTTCAAAGTAACTGGAGAAAAAACAGTAGGTTGGTCACATAGAAAGGAATCACACTCTGACCTCTCATCAGAAGTGCTGGAGAGCAGGTGAAGATTGTGCAGTGCTTTTAAAATGCTGGGAGAGGGCTGGGCATGGTGGCTCATGCCTGTAATCCAAGCACTTTGGGAGGCTGAGGCAGGAGGATCACGAGGTCAGGCATGATTCTTGGGGTGGCAAAGCCTTCCAGCTATTACCAGTCCTTGGTTTCCCCATCTCTCTCATTTCCTTCCTTAATATGCCAACAGGTCTGTTAGTAGGTTGAGTCATTAAGGTCCCTTCATTTAAAACACCTGTGTGAATGTTGTTTTCTGCTAAGACCCTGACTGATCTAATTGTGGCTACTAGGGATGGACTTGGAACCAGAACTTCAAAACGACATTTGGGGACTGAGTTTCTCATGTTTGGTGGATGCATGGGTGGCCTCCTTGCTGGGACAAAGCTCTTACTAGTAATACATGATAAGCAATAACATCACCATTGTGTATGTACTGTCCAAGCGATGTGGATAGGGTGCTGGCGTAAGGAAAAGCTCTCCGTAACCAAGTAACTGCTGCTGTTAACACCATGGAAACAGGAGTAATGACGGAGCCTGTGGTGTGGGCTGGCATAGGGTCATGTCCCTGGAGAGATTACAACAAGAACAGGGGATTTAAATAAGAATAAGGGACTTAAATCTCCAAATTGTGCTAGTCTCCATGTTAAGATTAAAGTCTAAAGGGGAAGAATGAGACTTGAGGGAGTGTAGGAACACACAGTGACCTGGGAGCCTTCAATCTCCAAATTCCCATGAAGATCTCTTGCTGGTGGAGGCCACCCCTCCTACTGTTTCTGATAAATTAATATCCTGCTGCATGAAGATCTTCCAGTAACGTCACCTGGGCTTCCTCGTTAGCGAAGGCCCATGGCCCCTCACAGTGTAGGAAAGTCCTAGCTCAGCGGAGAGGGAGACCTGTGAGGTCTGTTCTGTGAGGAGGTAGCCTACATAGCAAAGGAATTGCAAGCTGTCATCAATTTGGATCAGCAAGGACCTGAGAAGCTGGCTTAAGGATGGATTCTGAGCGTGCTTGACCAAAATGGATGAAATTTAAATTGGATCAGACCGTATGTATTGATAAGGACCTAGAAGTCTTCACTAGAGCAGCTGTGAAAAGTCCTGATCCCTTGTTCTGTCTGGGCTCAGCTGTGACGAACGTGCATTGAAGTTGAGACACAGAATCTCTCCTGCTGTATATTAGAGTCAGAATTCTGAAGTGAAGTAGCCAACTTGAGCCAGTGTGCCTGAAATGTCCCTGGTTATAAAATTGAGAGTCCTGCATCCTGGGAAACTCCTCAGTCCCAGGTAAACCAGGACAGTTGGTCACCCTAGTCTGAAGGCTCAAAAGGATTGTAGTATTCGGGTGGCTCAAAAGAACTGAGCAACTTCCTTATTTGCAACGTGCTCAGCTACCCCTAAACCATACCACTGAGAGGTGCAGAGAGCACTTTCTTCACCAAGGCATTAAGAAACCCTGGGGAGGCTGGGCCCAGTGGCTCACTGTAATCCTAGCACTTTGGGAGGCTGAGGCAGGCAGATCACTTGAGCTCAAGAGTTCAAGACCAGCCTGGGCAACATGGTGAAACCCCATCTCTACGAAAAGTACAAAAATTAGCCAGACGTAGTGCATGTGCCTGTAGTCCCAGCTACTCGGGAGGCTGAGGCAGGAGAATTGCTTGAACCCAGGAGGCAGAGGCTGCAGTGAGCTGAGATCATACAATTGCACTCTAGCCTGGGTAACAGCACAAGAACATGGTATAAAATAAAATAATAATAATAAATCCTGGAATACCTGGGAAGAAATCCTTGAAAGTGGGTGTCCGTCTCCTGGAGGCTGGAGGTTATGGTGGCAGATTCTGTCATTGGATTCCAAGTGGTCATTAAGAATAAGGAGGCCAGGCTCAGTGGTTCACACCTGTAATCTCAGCACTTTGGGAGGCTGAGGTGGGCAGATCACCTGCGGTCAGGAGTCGGAGACCAGCCTGACCAACATGGAGACACCCCATCTCTACTAAAAATACAAAATTTGCCAGGTGTGGTGGCACATGCCACCCAGCTACTGAGGGAGGCTGAGGCAGCTACTCGGGAGGCTGAGGCAGGAGAATTGCTTGAATCCCAGCTACTCGGGAGGCTGAGGCAGGAGAATTGCTTGAACCCGGGAGGCAGAGGTTGTGGTGAGCTGAAATGGCGTCATTGCACTCCAGCCCAGGCAACAAGAGTGAAACTTCGTCTCAAAAAAAAAAAAAGAATAAGGAGATCATAGAGCTGTTTCCAGTGTTTGATCTGCAGTGAACTGTGGTAGTGGCTATTTGATTACAAGTTCCCGGTAATTTATGCCACTTTACACGCTTCAGATCATTTTGGGGGGAAGTTTCAGTCCCTCTGGAGAATCACCTTGCAAGGTAGTTACACATGTATGCTTTAAATTTTCTTCCAAACCTCTCCCAGAGGGAAATGTGGTCATTTACCAGGGTGACTGTTCAGAAAGAGACATAGTCCAACCTCTGGGATTACTGGACACTCTTGAGTTGATGATGCTAATCCCTGGAGACCTCAAACACCACAATGGCCCACCCGTCTGTGTTGGGGCTTATGGGGGTCAGATGATGCATGAAACTTGATTTGAATTAGTCTCACTCTGGGTCTAACAGGCCAGCAAGAGCATCCTGTGGTTCTTTATCCAGTTCCTGAGTGTAGAGTTGCAATAGACATTCATAGCAAGTGGCATAATCACACAATGGTTTTTCTGACCCAGGAGGTGAAGTCCTTATGGCAGAAAAAGACAAGTGTAACTCTTGAACTATTTCCTTCCACAAAGAAAATAGTAAAACGAAAGTAATGCCCTATGCATGCAGGGCTGCAGAAACAGTACCATCAGCTGAGGCTGGGGAGGTGCAGTGGCAATGCTTTGCCTCATCTGCCCGTTTAACTGCCTATGTGACCAGAAGCCAGAAGCATGCATAAGGACCAAACACTGGTTTGTTGCTGCTGGCCTAGATGTAAGAACTTAGTTGAGCAAATCAACAGAGATTTGATTCCTACATGCCACTCTTGGCCTGGATAAAATTTTTTTCCCTTGATTTCAATTAAAAAAAGATGAATAAAGCACATTTGCTTTCTTACCTTGGGGTTATGTCAGTAAGACAGGCGAGAAATATATATATATATATAAAATATGTATATGTTATTTGCGTATTATATATTTTAATATATATAGTTATTTATATATGTTATATATTTATGTGTTATTTATGTATTATTTCTTTGTATATTATATATTATTTATATATAGTATGTATTATGTATATATGTATGTGTTATTTATAAATATTATTTTATATATTTGTATACAGAATAAGGTGAAAATTCAAAGTTTTCAGTAATGAAAATAAATGAAAAATCATAAAACTCAAAAGCTAACAGACCGAGGCCACCACAGTGGCTCATGCCTGTAATCCCAATATTTTGCGAGACTAAGGTGGGAGAATTGCTTGAGCTCAGGAGGTGGAGGCTGCAGTGACCTATGATTGTACTACTGTGCTCTAGCCTTGGTGACAGAGTGAGACCCTATCTAAAAAAAAAAAAAAAGGTAACAGACAGATGTCATATGAATATAATGGATATGAATATAAGAGACCTGCCAAAAATATACAGAGATGGAAAGTTTGAGAGTGAAGAGACTGTATGTAGGCAACATCTCAGGGGACTTCCGATGGTCCCCACAATCTTCACACTCTCCTTCCCTTGTATGTGGGCTGGTCCTAGAGACTTGATTTTAATGCACAGAATACAGCAAAGTTGGAAGGATGCTCCTTCTGAGATTAGGTTCCTGGCTTGCTCACTCTCTGCTTCCTCACTGCTCATCTGATTGAAGCCAGATGCCATTTTATAAGCTGTTCTGAAAAGAATCCCGTGGGTCAATGATCTGAGAGAAGTCCCTAGTGAGCAGCTTGTAAGATGCTGAGTTCTTTCAGCAACCAGGTGAGTGAGTTTGGAACCAAGTCCTCCCTCAGTCATGCCTTCAGATGAGACCACAGCCACATCCACTACTTTCAGTGCAGCCTCATAAGACACTGCTAACCAGAGGTACCCAACTAAGCCACACCCACATTCCTAACCTAAAGAAACTGTAGGACAACAAGGATAGGTTGTTCTAAAGCCACATAATTTTAGGGTATCTGTTATGCCGCTGTAGATAACTATTAACAAAGCAGATGGGAAAAAACACAGCAGGCAATAGGAACCAAAAGGAAGAGGAGATGGCTCTATAAAAATGCAGAAAGTATGTCTATACTGAGTCAAAAGAATTGTCAAGGATAACAATTTCTACAAAATGATTGAAGTTATTACTTATGATAATGATATCACATTTCTAAGCTCATTTGCACTTAATAAAACACACCTAAAATTCATAGAGCAAAAAATTTCAAAACTACAGGGAGAAATTAATATATATATAAAATCAAAGTGTGAGTTTTTAACATTCTTCTCTCAATTGTGAACAAGTCAAATAAATAAAGTATCAAATGTTGAAATAATGTACCCTAGAACTTAAAGTATAATAAAAAATATATTTAAAAATGCAATTAAAGTGTGATTCATTTACTAGATCAATGTACCCACTTATTAGAGAAAACAAACTCATATGGGGCATAGACCAAGGCGGGCCATGTGCTATGTCTGGGAAATCGCAGTGAGTTGCTTTCATGAGGATCATTTTTCAAAGCACATTAATATTTTAAGTTTATAACAATATTCACACATTTTAAAATACACCTATTAATAATAGTTACAAATCAATAAGAACTCATCAGGGAAATTAAAACATTTCAAAGTAAATGATAAAAATGCTACATAAAATATTAGCATAATCTGGAAAAAGCAGTTTTGAGAGAAATATTTAAGCTTCAAATGTACAATCTGGAAATAAGGAGCCTATATACTAATGATCTAAGCGTCCAATTAAGTAGTTATAAGAGGTACAGAAGAATAATCCCAAACAAAACAGAGATAAGGATATATTATGATGAGAATAAAAGTTTTAAAAAAGAGACATTAAAAAAAGAGTGGGTCTTAAAAAGTACCAATAGAATAGTGTTCCTCTGTGTAGTATATTCTGGAATTTCAAACTGACTTTGAAGAATTTAACGAGGAGTGAATAAGACACAGCCACAAATGGTTGTAACTGCATCTAGAAAATGGCAAAGACCATAGAAGACATGGAGCAAGCACAATGACAGTTTAAGGAAGAGAGAGAGAGAAAGAGAGAGAGAGATTGAGAGAGAGAGAGAGGTTAAGAGACAGAGAGAGAGATGGCCCTTCTATGAGGGAGCAGACAGAGGTGTGCCCTGAATTTGAAGGACAAGAAAGAATGAGACATGCAGAGATGTAGGGAAAGGACGCGTGAGGTTGGGTGGGTTTGGAATAACAGAGTCCCAGGCCTATCCGTTCAGACGGCCAGTAGGGTCATGCACTGTCGGAAGGGACTGGAGGCAAAGGGATGCCATGTGGATGCTGGGAAGCCTGTGGGTCTTCCCTCCGGATTGTGGATCTCTTGAGAAAAGGTGGGGGGAAAAATAGCAGAAAAAAATCTTAATTTTGTCTAAGATACACACACACACACACACACGTATACATGTAAATGGTTGTTTAAAAACAAGGATGCTACAGTGCTTAAAATTAAAAACAGCAGTTTGTGCCCCTTCTCATCCACCTTTGATTCTTGCTTCCCAGATGAAAGGACCTTTTTTGATATTTAACTCCATATTTTGAAATCACATACTTTCATCCTATTACTTGAATTGTTAGGTTTAGGTCTTATCTTTTGAAGATGATTCAGCTTATGGATGTGGCTCATCACACGCACACTCACGTACACACACTCTCACACACATTCACACAACACTCATACACAATTGCACACACTTGACACACTAGCACACACATTCACTCACATGCATTCACACACTCACACTCACACTGGCTTCACCTTTCCCCAACATAGTTGTGGTGGATGATGATTACATATTTATATCATCATGATTATGTAAATAGTGCTCTTGGCTAGAACATATAATGCACTATAATTACATTTCCTTTAATGACTTTGTTTTCTTTAGGGATAATCATCTTGTTGAAATCTTTTTTTTTTTTTTTTAGATTTTAATGTGCTTAGGACTGGTATATCCTGCAACTTCCCTGCCGATGCACACGCCCCTGTCAATGTGTGTCCTTTCATCTGATAATTGCTTTCTTGGATGTTCATCATCACCATCCTGGACACCTTCTTCCTTTCCATCCTGGGTGTAGTCACTGCTTCTTGGAGCTACTTGGTTTATGGATGTGTTTGGTTGAATCACATGCTACAGGACTCTCCCCAAAAAAGGCAAATGAGTAATATCTGCTTAGAGTCTGCATGTATGAAAATGCCTTTATTCTTCCCTCCTATGTGAATGTAAGTTGGGCTGAGTAGAAAATGCTATGTGAGGCCAGGTACGGTAGCTCACGCCTGTAATCCCAGCACTTTGGGAGGCCAAGGAGGGCGGATCAAGAGGTCAGGAGATCGAGACCATCCTGGCTAACATGATGAAACTCCATCTCTACTAAAAATACAAAAAATTAGCCGGGTGTGGTGGCGGGTGCCTGTAGTCCCAGCTACTTGGGAGGCTGAGGCAGGAGAATGGCATGAACCTGGGAGGCAGAGCTTGCAGTGAGCCAAGATCCCACCACTACACTCCAGCCTGGGTGACAAAGTGAGACTCCGTCAAGAAAAATAAAAATGCTATGTGAGAGATATTTTCCTCTAGAAATTTGAAGGCATTATCTATCTCCTAGCTTTCAAGGTTGCTGTTGAGAAGTTTGATAGCATTGGATTCCCCAACACTTTGAATGAACCTGATTTTTCCCACTAAAAATGATCTCCTACTTGCCTCATTAAAGTTTAGCAATGATGGGGCTGGTTTGGGGTTTTATAATCAATTGTACTGAATAGTCTAGTCAGCAAACCCCTTCAATTAATTTATTCAGCACAAATATATCTAAGTTCTACCACACGCCAAGCATTTTCTGGGTCCTGGGAGGCAGAAAGAGCAGTATTCTTGAGCATCTTACCCTCTAGCAGGGAGATAGAAAATAGACAATAAATATCATGCACGAGCAAATGGCTTTGTGATGTGTTCTATGAAATCAAAGAAAAAATAAATGAGAATGCCAGAGACATGGGGAATAGGTGGGTGGTTGCAACATGAAACAATGAGGTAAGGGGGTGAGGAAGCCAAGAGTTGGAAATCTCATTCCAGGTGGAAAAAGAGCCATGCAAAGGCTCTCAACCAGCCCCTGGTGCTGCCATAACAAAGCTCCATCGACCAGGGACTTAAAGAGTAGAGATTTATTCCTAGCCATTCTAGAGGCTGGAACGGCCAGTGTCAAGGCCCCGTAGGGTTCAGTTCCTGGCTTGCAGGTGGCCACCATCTCACTGTGTCCTCACACGGTGGAGAGCAAGGGAGGGCCAGGTCTCAGTGTCCCTCCTTACCAGGATATCAATGCCATCCTGAGGCTCCACTCTGAGCTTGTCTAAGCTTAATCACCTCCAAATGCTTCATCTCCAAACATTCTCCTATTGGGGATGAGGGCCTCCACAGACGGATTTTGGAGAAGACAATTCAATCCGCAGCAGGCTCTGAGGTAAGCAGGTTCCTGGCAATGTTGAAGAAACATCAGGGAATTAGAGGGCAGGAGTAGACTGACAGCTAGGGAGAGTTGTAGATGATGAGGCAGAGAGATCACCGGGCCCTTATCAGCTTCTAGGGGTGGGGATGGGGTGCTTTGGCTTTTCTTCTGAGTTATGGAAGGACCCAAGCAGGCCTCTTAGCAGAGTAGTGACAATGAGTTAACACAGCTTTACAGTCTTATTCTCACCCCGGAGTTAAAGACAGCCTGTGTGAGGGTAGAAGCAGGAAGGCCTGTTAGGAAGACCTGTAGCAATGTAGACGAGAGACGAAGTGGATGCTCTCAGTACAGCAGCAGCAGTGAAGGAGAGAACTGGTTACATTCTAAATACATCCTGAAGGCAGAGCCAGTGGGATTTCCTGTTATATTGGATGTGGAAAGAAAAAAGGAAAAGAGGAGCTTAAGATGATTGCAAAATGTTCGGCTTGAGCAACTAAAAGGAGTAGATCTAGCATTGCTGAGATGAGGAAGGCTGTGGGTGAAGTGGAATTTGGGGGGATGGTGACGCATCTAATTTTGTACATTTTGAGTCTGAGATAACAGACATCCAGAGAATGTGACAAGTACAGCTTGAGAGATTAGTCTGGGATTAGGAGGAAAGTTCTAATCTGCAGACATAGAGTCCTTAAAATAGGGATGGGCTTCAAGATCTTGCCCTGGATGAGAGCCATGGAGACGGTGAGTTTGGACCTCATCCAGAACATCCCATATTGGGGCACTCCAACAATTAAAGCTCAAAAAGAAGAGGAGGAGCCAGAACAGCAGGCTGAGAAAGAGCAATCAGTGAGGCGGGAAGGAGATGACAAAATGAGCAAGAGGGGGAGAGGTTGGGAAGCCATGCAAACAGCACATGCAAGCTCTGCTGTGAGAGCAAACCACACAGCACCTGAGAACTGACTGCTGGTCTAGCAATATGAAAGTTACTGGTGACTGGATGCCTCACTGATGTCAGTTTAGAAGAGAATGAGAGACAGGTCACAGATAATAATCTTTGTTGCAAAACAGAGTAAAAATAAATGTAGTAGTTGGTGGGAAAAGTGGGGTCAAGAGAAAACTCAATTTGGAAACTTATGACCTCAATACTGGGAAATTTTCTTGAATTATTTCTTTGCTATTTTCCCCTCCCTTCCACATGGATATTCTTTCCTTTTGAAACTTTCCACGACGATATGTGAAGTCCTGGACAGACCTTCTTCTTCTCCTTCTCCTTCACCTTCTTCTTCCTTCTTCTTCCATCTTCTTCCTTCTTCTTCCTTCTTCTCCCATCTTCTTCCTTCTTCTTCATCTTCCTCTTCTTCCTTTTCCTCTTCTTCTTCTTCCTCTTCTTCCTCTTCCTCTTCTTCTTCTTCTCCTTCTCCTTCTCCTCCTTCTTCTCCTTCTCCTCCTCCTTCTTCTTCCTCTTCCCCTTCCTCTTCTTCTTCCTCTTCCTCTTCTTCCTCTTCCTCTTCTTCTTCTTCTTATTCTTCCTCTTCTTATTCCTCTTCTTCTTCTTCTCCTTCTCCTTCTCCTCCTTCTTATTCCTCTTCCTCTTCCTCTTCTTCCTCTTCCTCTTCCTCTACTTCTTCTTCTTCTTCTTTGTCTTCTTCTTCTTCTTCCTCTTCTTCTTCTTCCTCTCCTATTCTCCATTTCTTTGTACTCTTAGTTTCTGAAAGGTTCCCTCAGATTTTTCTTGCACCCTACTAATGAAGGAAGGTAGGTGTTCTACCCTGGCTTCCAGAGTCTCCCCAGCAGGTCGGGTTCAATTTGCCCCTGGTGGCAACTGGCTTGAAGATGCGCCCATTCCTGGTGTCTTCCTTTCCCTGTCTCACTTTCCTGTATCCCTGTGGGAGTTCCCTTCACCTTTTGAATAAGCTAGTTGTACTTGAAGCCGCGCCTTGATGAGGCCCCAAACCAAGATACTGTGTGCTAAGTCACTTTCACTCAGCCTTTTCTTTCCCGTTTCCAAAACTGTGTCATCTTCATCTGTTCCCTTTGACATGTGGGCTTAAGTGTTTTGAAAGATCCTTTTGTCGTAATTGTAATGAGGGTTTGAGAAGAGAAAGAGCTAAGTGAGTGTGTTAAATTTGCCATCTTCATCCAGAAGACATTTCTCAATCAACATGATATCAGTGACACCTTGCCCATTTGCCTGTCCATTTGTGAAACGTGAATGAAAACTTGTAATTTCTCCCCATTAAAGGGGAAAAAGCACAGTTTGACCTGTCATTTGTGATTCTGCAAAATTTACTGGAGTCCAAAATTTGGTCTCTATGCCAATAGACAGTTAGATTTGCCCAGGTATGACAGTATTTCATCTTTGCACGCAATAAATAATGTGAGCACCTCCTGTCAGTGTGGGAAGCCGACGGACACTTGCAGCTGCCGAAAACCCTCCACCAGCCCTTTTATCCTTGGACCGTGAAGCCATCCTCATTAGCACTAAACGTAATGTTGCCACCAGCAAGGTCACTCGTAGACACTCGAGTTCCTCTATTGCCTGCACAACACCAAGAATAATGAAAAGACCATCTTCCCAAATCAGGATACAGTGAGGCCCGTGTTGCCCTGATGGTGACATTAGAACAGGCTGAATTGTTTTCATTAAAATGCAGCCCATTACTGTAGATGAGAAAGGAGTTCCACAGAGGGAGATTTCAGATCTATGCTTTGTTTCACTGAATTATGGAAAATTAACATGCTTCTGTCTTCACTCCTAAAGGTAATAATGTTCTCTCAATTGGAGGGATGGAGCACGTATGATTAGGCAGCCTGGAGGCGTGAGGCATATGTCTAATTTTGCTTTCAGCAACAACAGCAACAAAAATACCCGTTCATTAAAAGCAGAGAAGAAGAGATATTTATATATGAAATGAGTGCTTTTGATTTGATCCCTGGAGTAAAATGTCATAAATAGCTGTTAATTTGGGTCTGTTTACTAAAAATTTAATGCCTGCAGAAAATCTATTTGAATCATCACAAATGTAATAACGTCTACCAGGAAGAAAGTGGGAAATGATAGCAGCAATTTAGGATGAAACTTGAGTGTACTGGAGCTGGTGTGTGCCCAAGCACAAACTAATTAACGTTTGTGTGCTGCCCAACTCGCAGATTCACACTCAGCAGAGCATCAATTAGAGGGGCCAACCTAATCCTCAGGTCTTTCTGCAGCAATAAAATCCTTTTCTCCAGTTCTAAATATTATTGCTATTAATATGTGGTCGTTAAATGTGTGCTCTTAGCTCTCTTGATGAAAGGGGTTAATTATCCTGATGATTATTTCATCATATGATTTTGTTGCTCTGCCTGATAAAACAAAAGACATTTCCTGGGACAAGAGGAGGGATAACCAGTAAAGTCGTTCTGTGTAAACACCACTGCACTGAAACCAACAAATGGCTGGGTCCATGGTAATGATGCCCCCAGAGAACAGCACTGTGGGGAGAGTGGGACCTTTGATCTGGGCTCCTTAGCCAAGCAAAGAGAGGAAAGGAAGCTTTTGCTTTTCTAGAGCATTCAAAGGCAACTCCTGACCCCCCTATTGCTCCTGTGCTTGCAAAATATTCATTTCCTTTGGATATTTCAGGTATGAAAGTGTTTGGATCAAAAGATCAGAGAAAATGGCCTTAGTTTTGTGCTCCGTTCAGCCAACTAGCCTGCACGTGTTAATTTCAACTGTCTGTGAAGTGCCTGAGATACAGGCATACCTGGCCTCCCATTTCTGCTTCAGCCCTTCAGGAGAGATCGGGGCATCTCTATGCTACCAATGAAGATGTCCACATGCGGAAATAGTAGTTGGTTCTCTAAGGCCAGAGAGTTGGCAAGGTTTAGCCAGGACTTGAACAGAGCCCCCTCCGTTTTCAAGCCTGTTTTCTTTTAAATACAGTAAGATGCTGTCTCAATCTACCTAAAATATCTATCTGAGGAACAACATCATTCAGAGCCCACGCAGTTGGGGCCATGGCTTCAGGCTGTGGTCAGTCTTTACCTAAGGGAGCCCTGCCTGGTGATCTAGAGACAAAGTTGCTGCCTCAGCCCATGGGCAGTAGGGCGGCTCACTGAACAGGGGATGAGCAGCTTCCTGTGCATACATTATCAGGGAAGAGTAAGCTCTGTTCCTCTTGAGGCTGAGGGCCAGAGGCCTTGGAATGATACCAGGGTCTCAGATTTCAAATCCACCTCTGTCCACTCAGCCCCCTCCTGAGTGAGTCTCTCAGTGTCTAGGATTTTCCTGCCTCCTGAGGTCTTTAGGAAGCTCTGTGTTGTGCCCAAGGCAGCTGGCTGGCTATAGCCTGCTGTCTCGTCGGAACTTTTTCCAGGAAAAGGATCGTGTTCCCATCCCCTCACCTGGAACTTCCCAGTGGAGTTCAGCCCTGTCCCACTCTGAGATTGGAGTGTGTTCAGGGATTTTTCTTTCCTTTCCTGTTTCCTTTCTATTGTTGCTAGAGACACATAATTTTTTCTAGGGGGCTGGAGCCATTCCTCTGACCCTGATGTTTAGCCTGTAGCCTTTGCTTTCTCCTTCTCAGAGTAGTCCTTTGAGGACCAGCCTGCTTCCACCTTTGTGCACCATGATCAGATGGGCTGAAACAACCCCCTACAGTCTCAGAAATGCCAAGACTTTCTTCTCAGTCTGGACTGCACAAGAAATCAAAGGCCAGCTTGGACAATCTACCCCCGGGAAAGATTGCTGGTTGCTGACATAAAATCAGATTTTTATCAGATTCCAATGCCAGGCAGCATAGTCTAACTTTGTAATATGAATATGAACAAAGAAAGTTTAAGATAATTTATGAAGGAGCCAGTACAGTGATTCTAAGATTCATTAGTTGTCATGGTACCCCCCCACACTGACATGCACACACAATCATACCCTTAACTCAGGTGCTCTAAATGTGGAAAGTTCATTGTAGGAGGTTCCTGGGTGGTGAGACCAAGCTCCAAGATGACAAGCTCAACGGCAGAAGGGATCATTGTGCCTCGGTCTTCACCTCTGAGTCACAGCATTTAATACCATGACTGGTAGATTTAATACCATGACTGGTAGATTTAATACCATGACTGGTAGATGGTAGGAATACAACAACCCGTGAATCAATAAATGAAGGGACAAATCGAATAACAAAATGGAAGCAGAAGAAGGCAGCTTATCTGCTGCTTTAGACCCTCATGATGTTGGCCAGATTCAGCCACTCTCTGTTTCCTTCACAGGATCTCATGGCGATACTGTGAATCCTCTCTAGCCAAAGCCCTTCTAGTCAGTTATAAACTTACTGTCAATAATACCTTTCACTTACATACACAAAAGCTTCTGTGATGTGGGTCAAACTGTCGAGCTGTTGTGCTAGGCCTGAACTAAATATGTAACAACTCTTATATTTGGAAGTTATCTTTAACTTGGCACTGGAATCTCGATTGCAGCACAACAGCTGTCACTTCAGGGCTATGCCTCTCCTCTTGCAAAAACACATAAATAAAGAAAACTAAAAGAAAGAAACAAGAAGCCAGTACTCATCCTGGTGGTGCATTGAAGCCACATGTAGGAACTCAGGAGAGCTGATTTCAAGGCCAACGATGCCCTGATGGTCACTCAAGTTCAGCCGCAGAAGGGGTATTTACACCAGGGGCATGGGGCAATGGAGAGTGGATAAACTAGCACAGCCGTCCAAACCCTGCCTGCCTTCTCCCTTCCCTTCTCTTCTGGATTTGCACTCCTGAGTAGACAGATGGTCTGCAGCAGCAGTCGCCACCCATTTTTTTTTTTTTCCATGGACTAGGGTGAGGGGGGATGGTTTTAGGATGATGCAGGCACATTACATTTATTATGCATTTTATTTCTATTATTATTACATTATAATATATAATGAAATAGTTATACAAGTCACCATAATGTAGAATCAGAGGGAGCCCTGAGCTTGTTTTTCTGCAACTAGACGGTCTCATCTGGGGGTGACTGGAGACAGGGAAGGATCATCAGGCATTAGATTCTCATAAGGAGCACGCAGCCTAGATCCCTGGCATGTGCAGTTCACAATAGGATCCATGCTCCTCTGAGAATCCAGTGCCGCCACTGACCTAAGAGGAGGCGGAGCTCCGGCGGTAGCGTGAGTGATGGGGAGAGGAGCAGCTGTAAACACAGATGAAGCTTTGCTTGCCCACCGCTCGCCTCCTATTGTGAGGACTGCTTTGGAGATTGAGGCCCTGGTTTACAGAATTCCTGGCCTGGGTAGACACATTGCCATGCTTCCTAATGTGTGCATTGCTCTTGGTCAGCAATGCAGTGGGAGAGATGCAGGCTGCAATGGTGGTTTATAGAAGCAGAACACAACAGTCTGCTTTCTGTTTTGGAATCGGGGACTTGGGCTCAGCTCATGGTCTAATGACTCCTGTTTTTAATTAAAAGGGTAAATTCAGAGAGAACGTCATGTGCGCCTGTATTCAGGGAGCACAGACTCGGGGGGAAGCCTGTGCAGGAGACAGGGGGCAGCCCCACCTCATTCTTCTGCTGGTCACTCTGTGCTCCGGCAGGAACCACAGGCAGCGGCCTCCCAGTCCACGCAGGGACATGTCCGCAGATGTGTGAACTCGGAGGGATGTTCAAGTTTCCTAAGAGGGGTTCAGTCGTGGCACACAGGTAACACAGGAGGAATCCAGGTGGGCTCCATGTAGGAGGAGACATCTGAGGAGAATTCTGAAGTTCTGAGTGGTACATTGTGAACTGGGGAGACTTCTCAGGGAAGGACATAAAGCCTGCGGGAGGCCGTTTCCTTCATCCTGTCCTCTATCCACCCTCGTGCCTGCCACTGGCTCTCTGCACATTAATTTCCCATGAACCCCAAAGGAGAGAGAGTGGCAATTAATATTTTTATGCAAATGTTTTGTGCCTCAGGGCGTACCCTTGCTGTGATTTATGAACAATGATTAAAAATAACTCATTTAATGTAATATAACAGGAACAAACATGGGAAGACAAGATGAAATTAAATTTCTTCCCCCTGGAAAAAGAACTTCGAAGGTCACCCCCTCGGAAAGGCAAGTGGTTTCTTCCACTGGAGTTCGAGGTTTTAGGCCCTAATATGAAATTCTAAAAATAAAAGATGTTGCATAAATATGCTATCCTGAAATTAAGTCTACACCTCCCTTTGATCTGCAGGCACCTTTTTGGGACTCTGAGTTTTCTCTCTGCCCACAGAGTCGTGGATGTGGAAGAGGATGAGCCGGTAAATTTACTAACACAATTCCCTCCCTGGGGCCCACGTGGCTCCTTCCAGGAAGGGCTCGTCTTTGACTGGGTCAGAAAGAATGGGCCGAGTAATCAACAGATCTTGGGTGTTTCTCCCTGAGTGCAAATTACTAAAGTTTCCAGCCATAACTCTCGCCCCTCATGGAATCGCCAGAGTCACAGCCTAACAAGGTTGCAGACCTGTGACTCTGAAGGAGGCTCTCCACCTTCACAGGCTGGAGCCTTAGGGGGCACCCCCAGTTTTCATTTGGTCGGTCAATACTATTACATAACAGGGAAGGAGCTCAAGGGGTCAAAGCCCAGCAGAGAGTGCTTTGCATGAGGAAGTGATGCTTAGACTGTGAGAGCTGATCTGAAGTGTACATCCTAGGATGCACCTATTTAAACATTTATTTGCCATCCAGAACTGTGCAAAGTCATTCAGACATGTTCCCACTGCAGCTGCTACACCCACACACAAAGATGTTACACATTCTCACCCCGAGGTGATGTGTCCCGGGTCTGGCACACAGGGGATCAGCCAGCAGGCACAGACACGCTCAGAGCCAGCAGTGCCTGCAGTAAAGGGGGCCGGCCTCCTTTAGATAGATAGTCGATGGCTTTGCAGCCTGGGATCTTCTGAGCTTTATGGCTCAGTGTTTCTTCAGCCTTCTCCCTCTGGAAAGTCCTGACTTTCTGGGTCATCTCATGAGGGTATCCATGGGTCTTTGTTTCCAAGAATGTGTGCTAAGCCACCCAGAGTTCAAGGCAAGTAAAATGGATCATCCATAATCCTTCCTACTGGAGGATAAGCAAAAGCATCAGAGGACCCCTCAACAGGCATTTCTTTATGCTGACAACCAACCATCCATCTGTGCAACCATCCGTCCATCTGTCCAAGTGACCATGGCTCCATCCACTCTCCATTCACTCACAGTTTTCAATGAGCACATGCTCTGTGCGAGGGGCTAGGAACCACTGGCCGCTCTGCTCTTCTTGGCCACTCTGTCCTGCCAAATGAATGGGAGGCAAGAAGAGGAGAGGACTATCTTTCAAAGGGCATCCTTTACACAGACAACATGCAGCATTCTATAATTTAATACACTTAATGGCTCTTAATAACGCTTATCTGAATAAAATAATAATAGATTTCACTGAATGGATTCATTTATTCCTTCATCCATTAGCCCATTCACTTAATTAATATGTCTCATTCATTCAACACATACTTCCGGAACACCTACTTTGTTCCTGATATTCTTCCAGGAACTTGAGATGCAGCTTCGAACCATAAAGAAAATTATGTTTCCTGTCCATCATATAACCTTACTTACATATATTACTTACAGATAATGTTAAGCATAAGCTGATATTACGACTGATTAAGTATCAAATGCTATCAATTAAGTATCAAATGCTTTCTGATACTCATTGTCTGTAATATTAAACAATGCCATATTTCATCAATTCCAGGATACATCTTCTTCCACATTTTAAAACCTCTGAAATCTGGATGCCCTTGCCATGTCTGTTAAGCACACAGTGGTCTTTATGTAATGGTCATTGTCTAGGCATGCACGCCAAAGCTTGCAGAACAGGTGCAGTACTGGGAAATAAATCCTGGATCGTCACATGGGGCACTCCCTTCATGAATGCTGCCCAGATGCTCTGGAGGGCAGAGGACGATTGTGAAAAACAGAAATATAGGCAATTCCTAATCAAAAAAGTTCCAGAGTATTGGGTTGTAAATACTGGTTTAAAGTTTTAAGGATATTACGATTGGTAGGCAGAATAATGGCCCCCAAAAATGACCTAATCCCAGAAGCTGTGAATGCTATGTTACACAGCAAGGAGGTATTAAGGTTGCAGATGGAATTAAGGTTGCTCCTCAGTTGACCTTAGCGTAGGGAGAGTGGCCTGGATGATCCAGGTGGGGCCAGTGTAATCAAAGGCTCTTTAAAAGTAGAAAAGGGAGGCAGAAGAGTTCAGGTCAGAGAGATTTCAAGATGGTAGGTGTCTGTTGGCTTTGAAAGGGAAGCAAGGATCCTTCGGCCGAGGAACATAGGCAGCCTAGAAGCTGAAGAAGGCAAGGAAATGGATTTCCCCTGGAGCCTCCAGAAGGAATCAGCCCTGTGATACCAAGACTGTCACCCGGTGATGCCCATGTCAGATGTCTGACATACAGAACCACAAGATACTATGTTGTTCACAATTGTGGTTGTTGCCCTTTTAATGGCAGAAACTGCAATTACTTTTGCACCAACCTAATGATAAATGTGTGTTGTGTTAAGTCATGAAATTAGTGACAATTCGTTACCACATTGATAAACGAATACAAATACATTACCAAATTTATTCCACTTCTATTTTCCTTATGTACACACAGAAGTGATATAGGTTTAAAGTATGTGATATATACTAATATACTGATTCCAAGTTGTGGGAGAACACTGCATAGATCAATTTAATTGGGCGTGAAAGGAAAATAAATCTGGGGACCCCAAACTCACTCAGCCAAAGGGAAAAGTCGAGCTGAGAACTGGACCACACAAACCTGTCTCCCATCTTTACTCCTGAAAAAGATGGCTACAAAGATGAAAAGCTACATACCTCCCTCACATTTTGCCCAGAAGGAAATTCCTGGTGGCCCCCAAGATCGTCACCCTAAAACAGGTCTGTTGAAGTGCATCCTGCCACGTAAATTGATCGCTTATCTTCCCAGACACAGGAACACAGGCCAGAACCCAGTAATCCCCCTGCTCACCTGAGACAAATGCATATCTGATTGCTTCCTCTGCCCTCTTGTCTACATTACCTTATGTAAAAATGCAGATTCCCTGAGCCAGACAAAGGCATAAATGGCTGTTTCTCCTACCCTCCCCGCACATGAAATTATATATTTTTCAGTATCCTGCCCTTTCCCCTTTAAATATTAAAGCCCTCAAAATCATCTTCAGAGAAAAGCATACATCTGTCTCTTGGATGCGCGTCCTTAATTTTGGCAAATAAACCTAAAATGATTGAGATTTGCCTAGGTCATTTGCTTTGATTCACGTTGGCAATTTCATTTTTCCTGTCTTATGGTACATAAGTAATCAATGACAATCAGTGACACCTTAGAGCAAATGAATCCACTACGAACAAGGCAACGTAGTCAGCACACACCCATCTTCAGATGTGGTACGTAAGTGCAGTAAGGAAGCGGGTGAGATTCAATTCCTTAGCTTCCTCCCCACCCCACGTAAGTCCCATAGCATCCTTCTGGCCTGAGTGGTCGTGCCCAGATCTCAGAAGGAAAATACCAGACTCGGAGCTCAGCCCTTGGGGAGCATCTGGGGGGACCTAGGATCTGAACCACAGATCTGAGGGATGTGGGGCCCATCCTAGCTGCCCAGCCTTGGGAAAGGAGGACTGTGCTGATTGTGCTTAGTCCTCTAACGTTGGCCTTATGCCCTGTCCCTCCTGCACAGGACTTTGGGGCCAGTTATGAGTTTGAGAGGTCAGATGAATGTGTCTATCTCCCAGGGACCTGGAGAAATGAAAATCTTCATTGCACATGGCCCCTGGGCTGGATCTTCCACATCTGTTTTTTTTCTAACAGAGCCAGGTGCCAAGTACGGGTCTGCAGTTGCAATTCCGCGGCAATGACCCCCTGAAAATAACCCGCACAGAAATGTCATTTAGGAATCTACGACTCGAGCTGTTCATCTATCTTCCCAACAGGTCAGCTCTTGGCTAACTGTGAAAAAGATTTTTCAGAAAACTTTCTCAAATAAATCACAAATTCCTTTCTCTCACAACTTAGAAGAACAAAACTTTTTGAACTTGAAAGGTAAAGGAAGCAGCACGTTTCTTAAGGGCTCCATGGGTACAATGGTCCCTCTCCCTGCCACGCTCTGTGCTTCTCACTGCTAGCAACCCACAGGTGCACCAGCAATTCTCTCGCTGGTGATCTCTCTCTCCTGGAGGTCACCGGGAACTTAATTTATGTGCTGCCTGTTTGAGAGCAAAAGAGAGAGAGGAAGTCTCCAGAACTTGCTCTGACCCACTTGGAGATGAGCTGCTGTCTCCCCAGAGCATCCCTCATGCGGATGAGGCACCGTGAGCCTTTACTCATGCATGTCGTCAGGGCTCTGCATGGCCCCCAGGAGTAGGACATGCCTTTGATCCCAGGGGAGCTGCTGCTCTCCACACCCTGGTCCTTACTTGGGGTACTGGGGACTGAGACTCTGCTTCTCCCTGCCTCCCTGTCCTCCTCCAGGGGTGCCTCAGACAGCAGTGTGGCCGGGGCCGAGACTCTGCTTCTCCCTGCCTCCCTGTCCTCTGCTAGGGGTGCCTCAGTGTGGCTGGCAGCGGATTTCCCTGGGCAGGGATTGTGGTGGGTTCTCCGCAAAGGAGAGAATTAAAAGAGGACACTGGAACAGACAGGAGAGGGCCTGAAACCTGGCCTTACAGGAGGGCTGTGTAAATTCATGTGAATCACTGACCTTCCTGGGCTGTCAGCTTCCTCATCTGTACAATGGGGATGCTAATGTCACCTTTCATAGTCTAAATGATTGTTAACAATTTGAAACTGGAAGATGCATTTACATGCTCTTGAAAATAATGGGTTTGCACGTGACTGGCACCTGCCTTGGAGGCTGGAGGTAGGAGCAAAGGCCTCCGGGGACCAGAGTCAGATCCCGGAGCACAAGTCCTGCTACCTTTATCTGTTCTTTTGGGGAAAGGAAGAACCTATCCAGCTCGTCCTGGGGCTCAACCCCTCCTGACCATTCCTGCTTGTGTCCCAGCGTGTGTGCTGGTAGTCTGGTGTGTGCACCTGTGGCCTGTTGTGTGTGCCTGTGACCAATGTGTATGCCAGTGATGCTGAGTTCCTCCGTAGCCCCACCGTTCTTGAAATCAACATCACCGATGGCCATTCCTGATCTTATATAAACCCCTGGGCTACTGGACCTTTATATAACCACAGAGAAGCTGCTCCTGATTAAAGAAGGCCCTGGCGCTATGCTGGGAGGACCTGGAGCGTCCAGAGACCAGAAGCCAAGGTAGACAGCAGAAAAAAATATTAAAATGTCTGTCTCAGGAGTATGTATGGTGCGCTGTTGGGTGGTGGGGTGTGGGGTGGTGGCTGGCAGGTGGGGAAGGATAGTTCTGACTGGGACTGCAAGTAGAGCTGACCCCAAATTCATTGCAAGTGCCCATTTTTTAAACACTACCTCCGTACACGCCATGTTTGCAGGAGCCCCTCGCTTTGGAGTGACATGGACCAGCTCAGGGACCCGCTGGCTCTTCCTGGGCACCACCCTCCAGCGCTTTGCGTGTGATGGAATGAAGAAAGGCAGGAATCGGGAGACCCAGTTTTTTCCTGCTGGGCCTCTGGTGTGGTGTGTGGCGATGGGGCATCCCGGGTTTCTCTTCATCTGTAGAGAGGATGCCTGAGCTGCTGCCTGCAGCCCACAGAGTCTCATGCAGAAGGGGCAGGGAGCTCATGGCACTGGCAAAGACCCGCCTAGCCCACTCTATGGGTGAGTCAGCCACCCCAGAGAGGGACAGAGCTGGTGGCACAGAAGGCGGGGAGAAAGAAGAGGCCCCTCCTGATGCAATTCCTGAGCACATGCCCTAGGCCCCGCCCAGCTGCCACTGCAGGCCTCCACCTTCAGGGCAGCTTTGATCATGGGCTCCACCACGCCAGGCAGTGCAGGCTGGAGAGGGTCACCCATCACTAACGTGACTGGACCCAAGAACCACATCTGCCGCAGCGTGGAGGCTGAGGAGAGAAGCGCCATGAAGGGAAGGCATGGAAAACTCACAGAAGCTTGGGTGGGGAGGTCCTCAGACAGCCCAAGGCCACAGGCTGGTCCCTTGGGGCCCTGGGACACAAAGATGTGGCATGTCGGTTGCAAAGGAGAGAAGGGGCTCTCAATTCTAGAACAGAGAAAGGGGCTGCCTGCTGTCAGGCTCCTCTGAGCCTCTTCTAGACTCGGCCACCCCTGGGGGTGTCTCTGTTCATCTTTGCATTGCTCAGTTTTAGCAAAACTCCCATCAAGTTGGTTTAGCCAAAAATCCCCAGGTCCATGACTGATCACCTTCAATATCTGACCAAATTCCTCTTCTCCACCATCCCCCAGGTGATGTCGGTCACCTTGGTGTGTCTTCAGCAAGAATCCTATTAGGTCCGTTTAGCCAGAAACCCCCTCGCCCTGATGTCTTCTCGGTGATTTCCTGACCCCTGACCCCACCCTACTCCCTGGCTGTGAATCCCCACTTGTCATGCTATGTTTGGACTTGAGCCAGTTCTATGCCAAAGTCTCTTTCCCCTGCTGCAATTGTTGTGAGTAAAATATATTTTGCTGCTTTAACTACTGCCCAGCTCTGGTTTTCTTTAACAGGGTAAAGCCAAAGGTGAGTTCTACAACAGAAGGGTGAGGAAGAGGAAAACCGGACAGGAAAAAGCCTCAGGGAAGGGAACCAGGCACTGGCTGTCAAGGCAATAACGCAAAAACCACAGCCTTTAATGTGCAAACGAAATGAAGACTAATCCCAAAAGCTACCGAGGACATGGCAACACTCTGAGTCCCTAGTGTATTTCTGAGATGGGGTCTCACTACATGACACTTTAGAAACAAGTTGACAAAAGGTGTCACCGAAACATCATGGGGTCCTTCTGGGTCCTGCTGCTCACTGCACAGAAAGCCAGTCCCTGAGACGAACAGTATCACCAAGGAAGAAAGCTTCATTGGTGCTGCAGCCCAGGACATTCTCAAATCCATCTCAATGACCAGCTGAAATTAGGGGTTTATATAGCAGGGAAGAAATGTAACAATGTATGGGAAAAGAGGAGCTCGGAGGGGTAAGGAAGCAATCAGGGCGAATGAAGGGTCTGATATCTCACTCTCTGGATGAGATGATCTAGTGAGTTTCAGTTCTTTGATGCTTTTGAGAGGCCTGGGGGTCCTTTCCTGAAAAAGGAACTCATAAAACAAATACAAGTTTCAAGCTTTAAGACCAGAAGCGTCCATTTCTATGTCTATCAAAACAAAAACAAAAAACTGTTTATGGGACTAGGGGTCAGTTTCAAAAGTACAGAAGTTCTTAACATAGCAGGATTATTAGGACTGAGCCTTAGTGAGGTTATCACTTGCTTGGGGGTGATGAGTCAGTTCTCAGAACCCCCTATCCTGAGCCCTCTCCGTCGCACCACTGGAGTCTGGCTGGAGGTGGTCCAAGCCCAGGGGAGTGTCCAGCCTGCAGGGGCAGGGAGCCACGGGACAGTGGAGGTGAGATCCAGGTCCTCTGAGGGCTTTCCAGAGCATGGGGATGTGAGGAGGGAAGGCAGCCATGTCCAGCCTGCTGCACTCCAGCCTGAAAGAGAAAACCGAGCAAAGGATCTCGGAATGTCTCTGTCCAGGGTGCGAAGCTGGGGAGGCAGAAAGGGGCAGGGGAGAAGGCATGAAGGACACAAAGGTGGATCTCAGCCAGGACGAGGAAGGAAAGGCAAAGGAAATGCCACAAGGTCAGAGCAAGGAGAAACCAGCGTTTATAGAGGAAAAATGAACCTAGGCTGAGGCCTTGGTGGAGAAGAAAAGGAAGTCAGGAGGAGGAAGAGTTTAGGGAAATTAGGTGGGGGCAAGAAACCCTAGGGAGGTTCTCAAGATCATCTACAAGACTCTAGAGCTGGTAGCAAGAAAGGGTGAGGTGCCCTGAGTAAGCTGATCCTAGTGCTCCCCAGGCTGTATCCTCAGAGAGAAGCGATTGATCTCTCCGTCAGCAATTCCGTAGCACCAGGCCTCGGCCCTGTCAACATTGTGTCTCTGAGCCTCCTTCTTCTGTAAACATGAATAATAAGAACATGGATTTTTGCAGATGTCTTCTTTCACACATTCATTTATTCAAGAATGAGCAAATCCTCTGGCATTTGAATCACGTGGTGCCTGGGAAAGACTTGTTTCCCCCAGCTATCCAGAGCAATCCTCAACACTAGACAGTGCCCTCCTGCTTGCTTCCCTGGTAATTTCATCCCGAGGATCATTTTGAGCCAGGAATGTGGAGAGCTGTGACTTCATAATTTGAGATTTATGTATCATTAAGTTCCAGCAGTACATGGCCATAGATAAGTGTAAGTACCCAGAGCTCCCACCCATTCCGCAGGAGGAGATTAGAGGCGGGAGCGGAGGGGGAGGAGCGGGCATGCAGCCCCTGGGTGTCACTTGCTCAGTGCTGCCCAAGCCCCTTGGATGAGGGTGAGGAAGGAGCAGTGGATCCCGGAGAAGTGCTGAGATTCCCGGTGATCCCCCGGCTCGCGGGCGTGGTTGAGAATGTCCACGATCCAGTAAGAAAAGGAGTCCAATGTGCTGAGTCTTGCCCAGAAATCAGGTAGGTGATTTACTGTGCCAGGGGCGCCTGTGCAGGATGCAGCAGCAGGATTCTCCATCAGTCGGCACTCACTTGGTTGAAAGCAACAGATTGTCACCTTGAAGTTGACTAATTAAAAAAAAAGGTGAACTCATTTAGAGACTCTCTAGAGGAGAGAAACAATAAGGAATAGTCACACCAGGGTGATTCCAGGTACCTTCAGATCCGCAGTTAATGATTCCAGCGCCCTGATGTACATATTTAACATTTTCTTCCTTTATTTCTGTGTAATATTTTAGACGGAAGTATAGGGAATCATGAATACTTTCATACCTGCCACTTGAATTTCTCAAAACACAGTATTTTGCTGTACTTGGTTTGGATGACTTTCTTTTAAAAATAAAACGTTAATGAGGGAGTTGAAGTACCTCATTCACTTGTTTCTAGCCCAAAACCTGCCTCTGTGCCCCAGTTCCAGAAGTAGCACCTGGTATCCTGAATTCAGCGTTGTTAATCTCGTGGGCGTGTAACATCCTTCCACGTATGTTTATCCAGAACCCACAGATTTCATTGCTCCACGTTTTTAAATTTTAAAAGTCATTTATATCTTATGTTGTATTTTATGTTTACTTTGAAATTCATATTCCTGATCCATAGTAGGTTTTTGAGATTTAGATGTTTGGATGCAAGTTTTGATACTTTAATTTTTCTTTATCGCATGCACATCGTGTGTCTTATTTAAGATATTATTTCCTAACAAGAGGCCACACAGATATTCTATTCAAGTTTGAAAGGTTTAGGGTTCTGCTTTAGTTGTTCAGTTCTTTAATCAACCTGGAATGTATGTGTGATGTGGCTTATAGCTCTATTGTATTTTTATTTCACATGGAAAACCTACTGTCCCAACACTAGTGAATAGCTCACTCTTTGCCTACTGAATTGTAAGGCTGACTCTGTTTTATACCAATGTATACGTGGATCTATTTCTGGGCTCCTTCCTTGTTCCATTTACCCATTCATCTATCCTTGCATTGATATCATACTCTCCTAATTACTGTGGGTTTACAACAAATATTCATAAGTGGTAAGTAAATGAAGGTCATAAAATAATGGAATAAAGTCTGTAATATATTGAATATGCCAAGGGAAGAAAACAGTAAACATACAAGTCTCTTTCCAGCTATCTAAATGATAATTCAACAGTGAGGACAAAATAAAGACATTTGCAGGCAAAAGCTTTATCTCTCTGTGCTGCATCCTGGTTAATTTCCTTGGTTTTATCTTTCACCTTATTAATTCTTTCCTTTCAGCTATATCTAATCTGCTGTTCAACATGACCAAGGGCCTTAGATTCTGTATGTGTGTGATTTTTACTTCTAGAAGTTCTATTTGGCCCTATTGCAATTCTACTTACTGTTTCCTACTTTATACTTTTATGCTCTTAATTTGTGTAATTATACTTCTTTATACTCTTGTTCAGATTGATCAAACCTGGCTGCTCATATTGTCTGTTTTCTCTCACTCATCCTATGTTTTGTAATTTGGGATTATGAGCTCATCTTCAGTGAGAATATGCAATAATTTGATTAAAGCTTTTCTCTTCTAGCTCTGCTCTGCATTTGCTTCTCCCAGACAATCTCGGAGTCACATGAACCTAGAAGAAAATTTCTTTGGCTTAGGTAATCCCCAGACACAAGGGGGCAACAGATTCACACAGGGGAGGCACAGGCCTGGGTTTTGATTTCTCCAGGAAGACTTCCATTTTGTCTTCACAAAGACTCTGATCTTAGCATCTCCCTTGGCCATGGGAAGTCGCTTCTCTTTCCCCAGGTCCCTGCTTTCATGAAATGTGGGCTCCTAGTTCACACTCTGACTGGCATGGGTTCATCTCCTCACTGCCTCACCTCACCAACCACGTTTCCCAGTGCAGTGGCAGAGCCACAGAGTCAGTGCACACCCATGCACTGATGCCCAGTTTCCACTTCTCTTCAACCATTACACACACACACACACACACACACACACACCTGCCCCCCTTCTGAGAACTGAAGATGCAGCATTAGACAAACCAAAGAGAAATGTCCCTGTGTACACAACTTTTTCAGCGTCAGGAGGCAGACAGCAAACCTATCTTCCAGGTGGTGGGAAGAAGCACAGTGGAAAATAACGCAGGGTCAGGGAAGTGGAACAACATTGGTGGGACATGATTTTATGTGGGTGGGGACAGCCTCTCTTAAGGGGACACTTGAGCAGGGACCTGTGGGAGTGAATTGAGTCCTGTGTTTGAGGGAGGAGATTTCAGGCCACAGGAACAGCTAGTGCACATGTCCTGAGATGGGCATGGGCTTGGGATGTTCAAGGAAGGGAGCCTAGAGGAAGAGAGGAAGGCAGGAGGAGATGAGGGCAGAGAGGTGGCCAGGAGCCAGGTCCCAGAAGCCTTGTAGGATAAGGACCTTGGATTCATTCCAAGGGAGATAGAATCCCATTGGAATGTTTGGAATGAGGATCTGATCTAGCCAACTCCTACTCATCACTCCAATGTCTGCTTAAATGTCATTTGCCAAAACATGCCTGACCCTGCTCCTCAACTAATAGCCTGTTCCCCATAGATTGCTGGCTCCCGCTTCTTCTCCTGGCACCTGCCCCATGCCAGGCCTTTTCTTAAGTGCTCGTTATACAACAGCGAACAAATGGGACTGAGTTCCTGCCCTCAGGAATCTTACTGTCTTGCACTTACCATTTACATGTCACTTCGTGGACTATTTAATGTTTCCTTCCACAACTACACTGTGCTGCCCACGAAGTCAGGCTTATCAACTGTGTGACTGTGGGAAAGTTATTTAATCTCTCTACATTTTAGGGTCATCCTCTGTGAAATAAAATAGCATTTCTCATCTCATGGGATCCTGTGAAGTTTCAGCGAGTTACAGGAAGCACTGAGAACATAGCTGATGAGTGTTTCTACGTGTAAATTTGTTCTCATCTTGTTTCTTCTGTGTCACTCTACTCAACTGGAGTCCTGCTATCTCCGCTCTTCTCTCTTTTCATTTTTAGAAATATTCTCGGGTCGGGAGTGGTGGCTCACAGCTGTAATCCCAGCACTTTGGGATTCAGGTGTGGGTGGATCACCTGAGGTCAGGAGATCAAGACCAGCCTGGCCAACATGGTGAAACCCCATCTCCACTAAAAATAGAAAAATTAGCCGGGCATGGTGGCAGGTGCCTGTAATCCCAGCTACTTGGAAGGCTGAGGCAGGAGAATCACTTGAACCCAGGAGACAGAGGATGCAGTGAGCTGAGATCACGCCACTGCACTCCAGCCTGGGCAACAGAGCGAGACTCCGTCTCAAAAATAAAAAAAAAAAATTTAAAAAATTCTTATTGAATTGCAGATTTACATGCAGTTGTAAAACACAATACAGAGAGATCCTGTGTACCCTTTACCCAGTTTCCATCAAAGAAAATATCTTGCAAAACTAGTGCAACATCACAACCAGGATATTGATTGATCAACCCATAGATCTTACTCAGATTTCCAGTTCTACTTGCTCATGTGTGTGTGTGTGTGTGTATTTAGTTCTGCACATTTTTGTCACATGCTGGGTTCACATATGCACCAGGACAGTCTAGAGACAAAACGATTCTATCACCACAAGAATTCCTTTCTTATTGCTAAGTGGTTTCCATGGCATTGGGTACACTTTGTTTAACCACTGAGGGCATGTGGGATGTTTCTGGTTTGTGGTTATTACAAACAAAGCCACTACGAACATTCATGTCGAGGTTTATGGGTGAATATAAGATTTCCAAGAGTAAATACCCAAGAATGCAACTGAATGTTTCGTAAGAAACTGCCCGGTTGTTTTCCGGAGTGGCTGTATTGCATTTCCACCTGTAATGTCTGACTGATTCAGCTTCTCTGCATCTTTGCTAGCATTTAGGATCATCACTATTTTTTTATTTCAGCCACTTTAGTAGAGATGCAGCGATATCCCATTGTAGTTTTAATTTCTATTTTTCCAATGGCTAATGATGCTCAACATTTTCCGTGTGCTTACTTGCCATCTGTACATACTCTACGTGAAATTGTCTCCAAATGCCTTTTGCCCATTTCATAATCAGGTCGTTTTTTTCACTGTTGAATTTTGAGAATTCTTTATAAACTCTAGATACTAATCTTTTGTCAGATATGTGATTTGCAAATATTTCTTCTCCCTGTTTGTAACTTGTCTTTTTATCCTCTTCACATGGCTTTTTTTCAGAGTAAAAAGAAAAAAAAAAGAATCATAATTTTGACCCAAAATGTTCAGTTAAACATTTTTTCTTTCATGGATTGCTGTTGGTGAAGAATTCTTTTTTTAGCACAAGATCCCTAATATTTTTAAAATTTTTTTTCTAAAAGTTTTACAGATTTCTCATTTACAGTTGAGCTCATGGACCATTTCCAGTTCGTTTTCGTATAAGGTGTGAAGTTTAGTTTGGGGAGTTCATTTAATTTTCCTAAGGATGAACAATTGCTCCAGCACCATTTGTTGAAAAGTCCAGCCTTCCGATTGCTTTGCATTTTTTTTCTGTGAGTATCAGTGTGTCTTCATGTGAGGTGTGAACACCTTACTTCCATTCAGGTACCTTTGCCCTCACCAGTTTTAAATATCATTGTCTATTGTCTTGAGTATCAGATGGTAACATGATTTTTATTTCAATCATCATGTGTGATTTAGAACATTCAGGAGGAAGGGAATAATGTGCTCACGCTACCTACCCATGTTCCTGTTTTCTTCCTTTCTGATGTTTCATGCTTTCTTCATTTTTTATTTCTTTTCTGTTGGAAGAGTTTTCTTTATCCAATCTTTAAAAGTAAATCTGCAAGCCACAAATTCTTTTAGTTTCCCTCTATCTGAGGCTGTCTGTGTGTGTGTGTGTGTGTGTGTGTGTGTGTGTGTGTGTGTGTGTGATGGAGTCTCACTCTGTTGCCCAGACTGGAGTGCAGTGGCGCAATCTTGGCTCACTGCAACCTCCGCCTCCCAGGTGCAGGGGATTCTCCTGCCTCAACCTCCCAAGGAGCTGGGATTACAGGCATCCGCCACCATGCCCAGCTAATTTTTGTGTTTTTAGAAGAGATGGGTTTTCACCATGTTGGCCAGGCTGGTCTCGAACTCCTGACCTCAAGTGATCCACCCGCCCAGCCTCCCAAAGTGCTGGGATTACAGGTGTGAACCACTGCACCCGGCCCTGAGGCTGTCTTTACTGCCTCCTTCCCTCCTGAAGGATGGTTTCCCCAATATAGAATTCCTGGTTGAAGCTCTTTCCTCTCCTCGCTTACTTCCCCCCAGTGGTCCTTCGATGGGGCATTCACTTGTAGGTCCCATCTCATTTCTCTCTGACTGCTATCAAGACATTTTCTTTGTTGTTCGTTTCCAGAAGTTTAAATAAGATGTGACCACGTGTGAGTTTCTTCGGGTCTATCCGATTTGGGATTTGCGCACCTTCTCAAATCTGTGGGTTTATGTCTACCACCAAATTCAGGGATTTTTCAGCAATGATTTTTTCTTTTGTTTTTGTTTTTGTGAGATGGAGTTTCACTCTTGTTGCCCAGGCTGGAGTGCAATGGCGAGATCTCAGCTCACTACAACCGCTACCTCCCGGGTTCAAGTGATTCTCCTGCCTTAGCCTCCTGAGTAGCCGGGATTACAGGCACTCGCCACCCTTTTATTTTTTATTTATTTATTTTTTTTAGTGGAGACGGGGTTTCACCTTGTTGGCCAGGCTGGTCTTGAACACCTGACCTCAGGTAACCCGCCCACTTTGGCCTCCCAAAGTGCTTGATTACAAGCATCAGCCACTGTGCCCGGCCTGATTTTTTCAATACCCTTACAGCTCCACTCTCTCCTCTCTTGGGATTCTTCTGGCATGCGTGTTGGAGATTTGGTTATTGTTCTACAAGTCCTTCAGGCCTTCTTCATTTTGTTCCAGTTCATTTTTCTTCATCATTCGGAACGGGTAAGTGACTTCAATCTGTCCTCCAGGCTCTACCCTCTGTCATCTCCTCTCTACGATGGCACCTGCCCAACAAGTTTTTTAAATTCCTGTAACGATATTTTTCAGTTCTATAATTCCTCTCTGATTCTTTTTTTATAACTTCAATTTCTTTGCTGCAATTTTTCTCTTTTTGCATATTTGTTTCAAGAGAATCTGTAATTGATTGTTGAAGTATTTTTACGACGACTGCTTTAAAATTGTGTCATATAATTTCAACATCAGATCCATCTTGTTGTTGGCATCTGTTACCTGTCTTTTATCGTTCAAATGGTGCTTTTTCTGGTTCTTGGTATGACAGATGACGTTCAGTTGTATTGTGGACACTTTGTCTATTATGTTAGGAGACTCTGGGTCCTACTTACATCTTCTATTTTAGCAGCTGGTCACCCTGTTTATTTTAGCACACAGGTCTCTCGCCTACTTTTGTGGCCTGGGGTTCTAATGACAGTTTAATTTTCAGAGTCTTTGTGCTATTGTTTGAGCTGCTTGGTGTATCTGGTGCTGGAGGAGCTTCCGTGGGTCCCTGTGGGAGCGACCTCAGGGCAGGAGGAGCTTCTGCAGACCAGGTCATCCGCATCCCTCCATGAGGGAGGAGAGTCTCAGGCTCCCTTGACTGGATAGTCATTGTGGTGGGATCTCCACACCCCAGTGGGACCACACCCCGGGTCCCCACTGTCCTTGTGGGGAGAGGAGTCTCAGGCTTGCAGGGCAGAGGTGATTCCCAGGCTGCACCATTCCTTTTGGCTGTCCCTCTTGCCACTGTCCCAGCTGTGCTTGCATCTCTAGGGTGGGGAGGGGGGCTCTCATGCCTGGTAGGGAAGGAGTCTCCACAGGCCACTTATTTTTGGCAAAGCTCCCATCTGATCCACCTGGTGGTGGGTCTGGGTTCACCTGTTATTATAGGAGGGACTCCGCTTGGGTCTAGGACAGGAATGAGTTCAGCCAGGCTGGCTTCCATTGCCAACCTGGGGGATGGGAAAGGCCAGATCCCCCGCTTGTGTTGGGCCGGGGGCAGAAGGCACCCTTCCGCTCTGCTCTTCCTCTGACACTTGGGTTTGGTTTCCAGACAGTTTGCCTTCCTCTTGCCGCTTTTCCAAGTTCTGCAGTGGCTGCCTCTGACATTAATTCCAGGATTCATGGCTGTGCTTCATAAAGAGGCACCATGTTGTCTGGAGCAAGCCCTCCTCATCTCTTCTGTGGGCCCCGTCTCTTCTCTGCAATCTTGGCTCCAGGGAAACCACTTCAAGCCCCTCCTTCCTCCCTCCTTTGTCCCTAGCTGTGTGTCCTCCTTGGGTGACCTGCCTAGTCCCAGCTCTAGAGAACATCTAGGTGCTGAGAACTCTCAAGTTTCTATCTGCAGCCAGAGCCCCGGCTTTGAGCTTCAGATTCATATGTGCATCCAGCTACCACATGACATTTCTACCTGGATGTTTTCCCTGTGTCACAGTCTTTCCTGGAAAAGCAGAGCTGTTGGTTTTATCCTGTACATCTGTGGCTCCTCTAGTTTTCTCTGTCTTAGAAAACTATAGACCAGCACCTGATGTTCAGACCAGAAGTGAGTGGTCTCTGAATGGTGTTTTACTTTGCAGCTCGTGTACAAACCCTTGGCACAGCCCGTCACCTCTATCCACCTTCACAGCTGTGGCCCTCCTCCAAGCCAGCATCCCCTGTGCCCGCATTGGCAGGACAGCCCCTCTCTAGCCACCTGATTCCTCTTCTGCTTTTCTACACCAGCCCAGGAGTTTTGGAAGCAGCATAAGGCTCTCCAGGTCACAATGCCTTAATCTTAAAACCTCCTCACTCAGAATAAAAGCTATAGTAGCCCATGAATCCAGGCCTGACCCCAGCTTGCTCCATTCTCCTCTGTTTCTCCCCTCACCCACAATAGACACCCACGCTGGCCACATCTTTGGCCCTGGAGCCCACAAACTCACTCTCGATCCAGGGCACCAACCGCTTGTTCTTTTGTTTGTGACGTTTTCTCCTGGATCTCCATGCGGCTGCTCCTTGTTCAGGCCACGGCCAGCTGTCACCTTCTCCCGGAGACTTGGAGCTTTTCTCAGCATCTCCTCCTTCTCTACCCCCAGGAACATTCTCCGAGGCATTACTTCATCTTCATCTTTCCCAAAGCACAGTAAGTGCTGGACATCCACTTGTTCATGTACTTACCTAATGTATTTATTATCCGTCTCCCTTCACAAGAACCCAAGTCCTCAGAATACAGGGACTCTGGCTGCGCTGTCCCCCACCCACCGTGACCCCAGAGAGAGCCTCTCCCAGTGCAGGGACACGGGTAGAACTGGGTAGGGAGTGGAAACCGCTTGTCAGAACCAGGCAAGGTATCCGAGCAGCATCAGCAGCACCCTTGCTACTGCTGAGTTTCCTCTCCACTCAGCTGTGAGCCTTGTCTCCAGAATTGGTGGAAAGAGAAACACGGTTGACCAGCATGAGGTCCTCAGGCGGAGACAAGGCTCAGAAACAATAGATTTTGCTTGGTTCCCTGTCAGTCACAGAGCCTGTGCCAGCACCCAGACTTCTGGAGACCCAACCCAAGCTGAGCCCACATCTCTTCCTTGTGTTTCTAAACCCAACCCACCTGCCCCAGATCTAGTGGAGAGGGCATTTGGCATATGACCTGTCTTGACCTCTCTGCCAACTCACAGACGTCTAGCCAGGCCACAGTCACTTTATTAGGGAGAGAGGAAGAGGTGAAGGCAGGAGGGAAAGATCAGGGGAAGAGGTGCAGGGAGAGGGGAAGACAAGCTCGTTAGGAAAAGGGAAGGGAAGAATCCAATCAGCAGAAAGAGGCAGAAGCAGGGTGTGAGACACAAAATCAAGAAATAATTCTTAAATTAGATGCCTGACTCTGGCATGGATTTTATAGTGCATTATGAGATTCTAATGCAAACCAGTGCCTCTGTTTTATTTATGCAAGAAACAGGCTGAGAGATCAGTGCTGAGATTCATGGACTTGAACTACACCAGATCTAGTAGTAGTGAGTTTTTTCACCCCCACCTCCCTACCTTTCAGTGTACGCAACTCCCAGTGGGGAAATCATCTTCCCTTTGATTTTGAATGGTCTCTCAGTCTTTCAGAATCCTTGGGGCGGCAGTGGGATGTTGGTAAGTCATTCACTCAAGAGCCTGGCCTGGTAGATAGGGATTTATAGACACAATGTCTATAGATAAAGAGTCTCTGGACCCAGAAGGACCATGAAGCAATTTCAGCGCAAAACACGGTCTTTTTTATTAGCCTCATCCATTCATTCATAAGCTATGGTATCGCAACTGTGCAAAGACCCAGCCATCCATCTCCTCATTCACTCAAAGGGTAAGTGCTGAATATCTATTGTGTGAAGAAGGCTGTGGGAGGCACTGTGGAGGGTAGAGGGGAAAGGGAAGCTGGCCCGCTGCTTGGAAAGACCAGAAACAGAGTTTACAGCAACTTACAAACGCCGCTTCGCCACATAACCTGTCAAGTGTAAAATAAGGACGGCACTAGGTGATTACGTATCACGACAGAGTTAGCTCAAACAGCCTTCCTGAGTCTCAGGTCTGACTTCCCCATTTACTGGTGAAAATATTTGCTGCATACTTGGGAGAAAACTATTTTATTCACTAACTTAATCATTTTAGACATACAATCAATGATTTCTATTTTTAAAAAAAGGGATTATGCAAAATTTCAAACTTGCTTAAAGGTAGAGGTTTTATCTTTCATAACTGCTTCATCTATTCATTTATAACATTTTGCATCTGTTTTTGATGAATGTCAGATATTGTATCATTTCACTCCTAAAGACTTCAGTGTATAGCTCTAAAAAATAGAAGTTTTTATTTATAACCAAAATGCCATTATTACATCTGGCACAATGAACAATAAATTCTTACATGTACCCCATGCCCTGCCCATAGTCATGCCTCTCTGCCCACTCAAGAACATCTTTATCCAGTCGGTAGTTCGAATCAGAATCCAAACAAGGTAGACACATTGATTCAAGTTGAGTCTCTTAAGTCTCTTTATTGCTCAGAAGTCCCTGGCGCCCTTTTGTTTTGTGCATTAACTTTTTTCCCAATATTATATTACTTGTCCTGTACATTCCAGCCGTAGAGGATTCGTCTGGTTGTTCCTTGTGGTGTCGTTTGAGTTCATCTTCTATTCCCCATGTTTTTGTAAATGGAAGGTAGAACCTTGAGTGGTTTAAGGTGTAATGTTTTGAGCAAGAATACTTTAAATATGATACTTTAGAATCTTTAAAATACTTTAAATATGATACTAAAGAGTACTTTAAATATGATACACACTCATCACACTGGGGACACACTATGGTTGTATGGTAGCAATTTAATTTGTCCATTGTCAAATTCTCCACCCATCATTCAACTAATGAATGTATCCATTGATGATCACTGCCCAGGTCAATCAATTCCTTTGGGTTGGCAAAACAGTGATTTTTAAGATATCTATAATTCTTCTAAACATAACGGCTTATAGATTTTAATGAGTAAAACTTAAAAAGACCCTAATACATACTTAGTGATATCTCTGTAGAGTAACATTATTATTGTTATTATTTTGAGACAGAGTCTCGCTCCGTCTCCCAGGCTGGGGTGCAGTGGCGCAATCTCAGCTCACTGCAACTGCCACCTTCCAGGTTCAAGCAATTCTCCTGCCTCAGCCTCCTGAGTAGCTGGGATTACAGGCACACGCCACCACGCCTGGCTAATTTTGTATTTTTAGTAGAGACGGGGTTTCACCATGTTGGTCAGGCTGGTCTCGAATTCCTGACCTCGTGATCAACCCGCCTTGGTCTCCCAAAGTGCTGGGATTATAGGCGTGAGCCACCGCGCCTGGCCTTAACTGATTTTTGTGTGCAACAGAGGGAGGAGACTGGGTCTTCACTATTTATAAAAGAGGGTGGATGCCAAGTTAGTTCAACTCCATCCATTGCTGACTGAGATTTGACTTGTGCAGGGCTCTTTGGTTTGTGCCTGGAGACCTGAGCTACCTTTGCCTTCAAGAAGTTCAGCATCGGGAGAGGAGAAATAAATACAGTTCCATTGTATTCGACATTGTGTATCAGAGCCACATGAGATGCAAGCTTAGCATAAGAGCAGATATGATCAGATAAGCCTCCACAGAACAGGACAGTTTAACAAAGGACGGGACATAGCAGTTTACCCTTGAAGGATAAGTTATATTTCCACATGGATGTGGGTTGGAATGCTGCAGAGATCTCCTGGAAGGGCAGAACAGTAGAAAGGCCGTAGATGTGAGGCAGCTCCCCATGGCTGGGGAACTCGTAAGTGGCCAGGCACGTGGAGCAGGATAGAGCAATCACCTAATTAATTACCCAAACCAGGACCTGCTGAGACTAAAAGGAGCCATGACCCAGGCAGACCTGGAAATGAGGTTCCCTAAACATACAGCTCAAAGTAGGGAGGGTGGAGAATGGAACTGGAGCCGTGAGTGGGAACCCCTGCAGAACCCAGGATGTTAAGATGACAGGTCAGCAGGTGTTGGCATTCACTTGGTGTGTTCAGCAGAATAATGCCCCAAGGAGGCCCACGCCCTACTCCTCATAAGCTGCAAACAGGTCGGTTTCATAACAGGGCAAAGGGAAACCGAGGTTGCAGGAATTAAGGCTGCTAATCAACTGACTGAAATAGGCAGATTATCCTGGATTCCCTGGAGGTGGAGGCAACATAATCCAGGGGTCTCAAAAGAGGAGAGAGGCAGAGGAGAAAGTCCAAGGGAGACAGGACAACAGAAGCAAGGTCACCGTAAAACATGGTGAAAAAGATTCAACCTGTCTTGCTGGCTTTGGAGATAGAGGTGGGTGCTGCAAGCCAAGGAATGTGGACAGCCTCTAAGATGGGAAACAGCAAGGAAACAGACTTCCCTCAATGGCTCCAGAGAGGCAGGCAGCCCTTATGATGCTTGAGACTCTATCAGACTTCTGACTGTAGAGCTATAAGCTAATAAATTTGTATTCTTTTGCTCCACTAAATTTGGGGTAATTTGTAAAAGCAGCAACAGAGAACTAATGCAATGGGCTCTGGTAGAGAAAGGGGTAGAGTGAATCTCAGATTTCAGTTTTGGAAAGCAGGGTTTTTCCTGGGACCATTCATTGATAAACAATAAAGACAATTGGGTTCAGGGACAAAGATGTATTCAATTTTGTAGATGAAATTATCCAACTCTTCAGTAGCCACGGATGGTGGCAGTCCTGAGGTCAATAGTATAGCCAGGCTGGGCACGGTGGCTCATGCCTGTAATCCCAGCACTTTGGAAAGCTGAGGTGGGAGGATAGCTTTAGCCCAGGAGTTCAAGACCAGACTGAGCAACATAGTAAGCCCTGTCCCTAAAAAATAAAATAAATAAAAAAACAGAGCCAGGAGTGGCTGTGTGCATTTATAGTCCCAGCTACCTGAGAGGCTGAGGTGGGAGGATCACTCAAGTCCAGGAGCTGGAGGTTGCAGTGAGCCGAGATGGCACCACTGCAACTCCAACCTGGGCAACAGAGTGAGACCCTGTCTCAAAAAATATATATACTACAGGCAAGTCAATTGGCCGGTCCACATGCTATGCAGCACATCGTGGAATGAGAAAACTCCTCGGAACCAGCCTAACTCACAGTGAGAAGTGTCATGAGTGTTTGAAATCCCTTAGGTTATGAGATGTATGGGTTCTTTTCCCTGACCATGCCCAGGGATCTTGTCCCATTGGTTGGTATTTCACAAAATAAATAACCACCAAAATAGGTTACAGTAAATCCATGTGATAACTACAGTATATATTTATTGTTTGTACATGCAAAGCAAAACAATGATCTCCTCTTTCGGAAGGCTTTGTTCAAACTGTGAATTTACAGAGAAGACTGCTCCCTCTGACCTCAAGATTGTCACGTTACTAACCCAGGGTAATTATAGAAATCCATCCTTGCCAGAGGTTTGTTCTGGAAGTGGACACATGAGCCCTTATAGACCCGGGATGGTATAAACTTTACAGGGCAGGTAGGCCTATTTCACCAGGCTGCAGTTATTAGGATGTAATCCCAGAGTCTCCAGGCTTCATGTCTCTGTATGTGGTACAAGTTGTTTTATCAATCAGTTCAGGCTAATTTTCTTTAATTTTGTTATTATTATTATTATTTTTTGAGATGGAGTCTCGCTCTGTCGCCCAGGCTGGAGTGCAGTGGCGTGATCTCGGCTCACTGCAACCTCCGCCTCCCGGGTTCACGCCATTCTCCTGCCTCAGCCTCCCAAGTAGCTGGGACTACAGGCACCCGCCACCATGCCTGGCTAATTTTTTTGTATTTTCAGTAAAGATGGGGTTTCGCCGTGTTAGCCAGGATGGTGTTGATCTCCTGACCTTGTGATCCACCCACCTTGGCCTCCCAAAGTGCTGGGATTACAGACATGAGCCACTGCACCTGGCCTATCATTTTTAAAGTTCTGGGATACATATGCGGGATCTGCAGTTTTGTTACACTGGTAAACATGTGCCATGGTGGTTTGCTGCACCTGTCAACCCATCACCTAGGTATTAAGCCCAACATGCATTAGCTCTTTTCCCTAATGTTCTTGCTACCAAGCCCCTCCCCGACAGGCCCCAGTGAGTTTTGTTCCCCTCCCTGTGTCCATGTGTTCTCACTGTCCATCTCCCAGTTGTAAGTGAGAACATGCAGTGTTCAGGCTAATTTTTTTTTTTAAGTTTTACTTTAAGTTCCAGGATGCATGTACAGAACATGCAGTTTTACATAGGTATACATGTGCCATGGTGATTTGCTGCACCTCTGAACCCGTCATTGAGGTTTTAAGCCCCACGTGCATTAGGTATTTGCCCTAATGCTCTCCCTCCCCTTGCCCCCCACCCTCTGATAGGCCCTGGTGTGTGTTGTTCCCTGCAACTTCAGGAAAGTCTCAGGATACAAAACCAATGTGCAAAAATCACAAACATTCCTATACACCAACAATAGACAAACAGAGCAAAATCATGAGTGAACTCCTGTTCACAATTGCTACAAAGGGAATAAAATATCTAGGAATCCAACTTACAAGGGATGTGAAGGACCTCTTCAAGGGGAACTACAAACCACTGCTCAAGGAAATAAGAGAGGACACAAACAAATGGAAAAACATTCCATCCTCATGGATGGAAAGAATCAATATCATGAAAATGGTCTACTGCCCCAAGTAATTTATAGATTCAATGCTATTCCCATCAAACTACCACTGACATTCTTCACAGAATTAGAAAAAAATACTTTAAATTTCATATGGAAGCAAAAAAGAGCCTGTATAGCCAAGACAATCCTAACCAAAAAGAACAGACTATTTTATTTTTATTTTATTTTATTTATTTATTTTTTGAGATGGAGTCTTGCTCTGTTAGGCTGGAGTGCAGTGGCACGATCTCAGCTCACTGCAATCTCTGCCTCTTGGGTTCAAGAGATTTCCAGCTAATTTTGGTATTTTTAGTAGAGACAGGATTTCACCATGTTGGCCAGGCTTGTCTTGAACTCCTGACCTCAAGTGATCTGCTCACCTTGGCCTCCTAGAGTGCTAAAATTACAGGAGTGAGCCACCACATCTGGCCAAGAACAGGCTAATTTTTAATTGCATTAACAAACAATCTCCAAGTGTCAATGGCTTGGGATAAGCTTTGTTTCTTATGTTACAAGTCAGCTGCAGGGTCGCTGCTCCAGGTGCTCCCTCATCCTGGGATTCTAGCAGAAAGAAGAGTCTCTGTCTGAAGGACCCATGAGCCAGGATGGTGGAGAACGAGGCAGGCACAGTCAGTGCCTCCCAAGGCTCCTGTCAGAGGCCAAGGGAGTCAGTGCTGCCACATTCCATGGGCCAGACAAGTCTTGATAAGCCCGATGTCATCGGGTGAGGAAGAATAATCCCTACTGAGAGAAGAGAGGAGCTGGGAGCACTGTTACCACCTGGGTCTGTTGATGAGACCCCGAACGGGTGAGGAAGAGAAGGCATCAAGGTGGTGCTGATGTTCTGGGTTCCAGATACGACGGGTGAGGGAGAGAAGGCATTCCTATGGTGCTGACATTCTGGGTTCCAGATACTCCTGAATGCTGAGTGTATGATCGATCCCAGGTGACTGCTTCATTTTACAGAAGGGGAGTTGGGTTGGATTTCATCCTTGGTATTGTAAAACATCCTCGCTGGTTTGCATTTAATTCCTTTGAAGAGCATGCTTGCTATGGAAGCTGAAATCCAGGATGGGCTCATGTGAATAAGACCATAACTTCACGCCATCCACTTTCTTCTGGCAGTCAGATCACCTGTCTGATATGGTTATTCAAAAATCCTGATAGAATTTCTTCGTAGGCTTTTTAATTGAATCAGGACATAAATGAAGTAAGCTGTACAAATCTTAAGTTTATAGCTCACTGGTTTTTTAGAAAGGGAAATGTGTCAAGTCAGATGATAAAAAATTAAATGTTACTGTCCTTCCATAAGCCTTCCTCATGACTCTCTCAGGGTTAATACCATTGAACTTTCCGTAAATGATATGGTGCATACACAACTTTGTATTCGTAAGGTCCATTTGTTTGTTGTGGACCCATATTTTGTTCTTTGTGTTGCTGTATATTTTGTTGTATCATATATAATATTGTATGATATGAATATGCCACAGTTCATGTATTCAGTCTACTGTTAGTGGACACTGGATACATTCTGAAGTCTAGGCTTTTGCAGTGAAAGCTTCTTTTCTCCTTCTGCTGTGCATGTGTTCACACTTCTGTTGAGTACAGATCCAGAAGTAGGAACACTGGGTCAGTGGCCCCTGAGAGTCTGCACTTGTGGATGAGTCTGTATCTTAGTTTTGTAACTTTTTGGTTCACATACTTTGATATTATATGAAGTGGATTGCTCTGTTATTGATAATTGTTTTATCTACCTATTGAATTGGCCTTTGGGTGGTTATGAAATGCCTCTCTTCCTCTAACGTTGCTCACCACCTGCAGTCCGCAGGGTCTGATATTAGTTCAGCTGTGGAAGCTTTTCTTCAGTTAGTGATGGTATGGGGGTACTTTTGGTATCATTTTACCTTCACCTTTCTTTGCTCTATTTCAGTTTAATTTCTGCTACTGTTGTTATCTGAGATTTCTGAATCCTATGTGATCATCTTTGCTTCTTATTTGGAGTATGTAGTTAATTTTCATTTAGTGCATTAGATTGAACCATGTGGAATTGCAGTATTAGATTTTTTGAACAAAAAAAGAGATAATTTCATATGCTTCAACCTAGTAATTACTACATATTTGGTTTAAATCTATAGTCTTATCTTTTGCTTTCTATCTGTTCCTGGCTTTATCCTTTTTCCTTCTCTTCTTGGTTTATTTTTTAATTCAGTATGTTTTATTATTCCATTTTCTTTGCTATTAGTTTGTTAGATATCTATTTATTATTATTTTAGTGACTAAAATAGATATTATAATAGAAACCATTGGTATATTACTACCAACCTTACATTAATAGTTTTACCACCTCCTGAACACCACAAGGTCTTACAACACTCAGGTTCATTCACTGGCCTGCCTTCTTTGGGGTTTAGCCTAAATTCTCATTCCTAATTCTTCACTAATTCTTCGATACCTCCTTAACAGGATTTTAATTCATGCCATTTGCTACATAACCTTGTAATTCCTCCTACTCGAAGTGGAGGAGTATATTTCACCATGCCATCATGTTTGGTTCAGCTCATGATCTGTTTTGGAAATGACATGTGAGAATGAGACAGGGGACCCACACATACTCAACACTCTATGAGACAACGTATTAGTCCATTTTCATGCTTCTATAAAGAAATACCGAAGACTGGGCAATTTATAAAGGAAAGAGGTTTAATTGACTCACAGTTTCACATGGCTAGGGAGGCCTCAGGAAACTTACAATCATGGCAGAAGGCGAAGGGGAAGCAAGCACCTTCTTCACAAGGCAGCAGGAGAGAGAAGGGCATGTGAAGGAGGAACTTCAAACATAAAGCCAACTGATCTCATGAGAACTCACTCACTATCACGAGAACAGCATGCAGAAAACCAGCCCCATGATCAAATCACCTCCCATCCGGTCCCTCCCTCAACATGTGGGGATTATGAGGATTACAATTCGAGATGAGATTTGGGTACGGACATGGAGCCAGACCATATCAGACAGCAAGCGTTGTCCATCGTCCTCTGTTCCTTATCCATTTGCCATGTGTGGGACATGTTCCAACCATCCCTGGAGTCCAAGGAGAACTGACAAGTGAAGAATGGCCTGGGGCCACACCAGGCAATGTCCAGCTGTGCTCAATCTGCTGGTGATCCCATTTAATTAATCTTCATTCTGGATCTCAGTTTTCATTTCTGTCATTTCCATTTGGATATTTCTATAGTTTCCACCTACCTGGTGAAATTTCCAGCTTGTTTCTACCTCTTTAAGAGGTCCTTTAACATAGCTGCCATAGGCATATTAAAGGGCCTTATTTATTAGATGATGCCACCATCCAGGCCCTCTCTGGACATTTCATGGTCATTTTTCCTCATGACCCTGGGTCTCCTTTTCTTATTTCTTCTTCATGTGTCATGTCAAATTTATTTTATTCTGGAGACAGTTTCTTTAAAAAAAAAAAAAAAAAGTAGACCAAAGTAAATAATGTTTAGCTCCAGAAGAAAGCATACACTGCTCCCACCCGATCATGGTGTGGGGAGTTGGTGTGGGGAGAATCCATCCACTCAGTAGTTGAGTTGGGCCTGGGCTTTAGATTGAGTTCACCATTTGATTGGAATATTTTGAAGGTGAGATCAGGACCTCTCCTTTAGCATGTCCTGTGATCTGAGCACCAGTGAGATTCCAGGGCTCTCCTTGTGCCTTGGGGCCCAGATATCAACTTTCCAAATCATATGAATCTCTTTTCCTGCTTTTCAACCAATCTGCCAGCTTCGTAGATTGCTAGGAAATGCTTTTTCCCCTCCAGTCCTGTCCCCAGCTTTCTGCACCTCAAAAGATGTGTCTGCAACCTTCTTGCAGTTTCAGTCTGCTCCTGCCTTGAAGCAGTTCCTGGCAAGGCTCCTGCCCTGTTCTAGATTTTGATGGCTTTGGCATTGCATTCAGCAAAAGCCTGCAGACCAGCATACCACACAGAGACCGCATTCCACATTGCAACACGACAGCTCCCATTTAAGCAGCTCAACTCCTGAATTATTTGTGAACTACTGAGAAACATCATCATACCCTTAATATTCTGCAAATACCATGCACTGTCCCTAGTGTGAATGCCTCAGAGCTCACAAGACTTGGAAATATATGAATATATGATTTGAGGAGAGAGCAAGCTCAAAAGGCCACTTAGCCCATTAGAATGCATTTGACTTTAATATTCAATTCCCTCTAGATATTATTTAATTGTTTCCTGAGTGAGCCTAGCATTTTGACTCAATATTGGTTTTTCCCTCTTAATTTCCATGTATGGCCCCTTCTGCCTGGATCCAAAATAGTAATGTAACCTCATCAACACTGTTTAGGATTCAAGGCAGTTGAATTAAATCATTGACTAACAGTTTATTCTCTTGGCCATGAAGACTAAATGCTGCTCAGCTTGTCTACAGTAGGCATCTCTTTTCTTCCCAGAGATTCCTGATTTACTTTACTCTGTGATGAGAAAAATGTGTGTGACAAAAGACAGCCTATTTCTGAAGGAAAGAGTACCTGAGGTGGTGGCTCACACCTGGAATCCCAGCACTTTGGGAGGCCAAGGCAGGTGGATCACAAGGTCAGGAGATCAAGACCATCTGGCTAACACAGAAACCCCGTCTCTACTAAAAAATACAAAAAAATAGCTGGATGTGGTGGCAGGCACCTGTAGTCCCAGCTACTCAGGAGGCTGAGACAAGAGAATCGCTTAAACTCAGGAGACGGAGGCTGCAGTAAGCCGAGATCACGCCACTGCATTCCAGCCTAGGTGAGACAGAGCGAGATTCCGTCTCATAAATAAATAAATAAATAAATAAATAATAAGTGTATAACTTGATGCTTGATACATTGTGAAATGATTACTATCACCTAGCTAATTAGCACAGCCACCACCGTACATTGTTACCATTTTCTTCTTTTGTTGTGTGAAAACACTTAAGATTTACTCTTAGCCAATTTCAAGTATAGGATACAGTGTTATTACCTATAGACACCATACTGCACACCAGGTATAATTTTCATTATCCCTGTTTCAAAGATGAGGAAGCAGAGGCCGGAGATCCTACACAAGTTACACAGCATCACCCAGCTATTGAGTGACAGAGCTGGGATTTGAAATGTGCCCCTCCAGTCCAGGTCCTAGACTCTTCTCTACTGTCCTGTATTTCCCCCTGGATTCAATCTCTTCCTCCCCTGGATTACCAGAACATTTTGCACAAACCTTTCTCTCACTGTAATGATCATTGCAGGATAATTAACTGCGGTTAATTCTTTTTCTTTTTCCCCAATAGACACCTTTATTTCTCTTCCTCCAGTGGCTATAGCATAGTCCCTAACAAACAGTAAGCACTCAATAAATGTTTAAATGAGTCGATAAATAGATCATGCCGTCCCCCATGTGCTCTGCGCTTTCTGCCCTTAGCCTTGTGGTGCAGGTGCAGCTCCACCTCCTCTGCCCCCGCAGCCCCAGCCCTGACGTCTCCCGACCTGGCCGCAGTGCAGCTCTCTCCAGGGGCCGTCCCCTCGCTGTCCCAGAGCCCCTGCCTGTGCCTTCTCTGCCCCTCCATCAGGCTGCTCTGGTACCTTCTGCAGATGGTTTGTGTGCACTTGGTTTTCCCTGCACCCCGAAGTGCTTCCCTTTGAGGACAGGAAGTCGGCAGGCGTGTGGCAGGGCCCATCATGCGTGAGGCCATGGTTGTGAATGGACAGTGGAGACTTTGCCTTTGCAGGCATCCAGCCTGGACGTCTTGCTGAGTTTTGGATCCTCCACTGCTCCCCGGTCACCGCCAGCTTTCTGTAGGCTCTCGGTGGGTGAGGGGCAGGTGGAACACAGCCCTCTGCAGACACGCTTCCATCACTCTGCAGGATTGAGAGGGCAGGGCAGCCTGGCCTCAATCCAGACACAAGACAAAAAGGTGCCTTTCCTGGTCCTGAGCTGGCTGGAAGATGAAGGCGTCATATGTCTAGAAGAAGAGCACACCAGGGGCCCCGCTGCTGTATCTGCTTTTGAAGTCAACGGTAACTCCTTGTCCATCTGCACCAACTGTGCAATCTTAATCAATGACAACTTCTCATCATTGTGGCAATAGGGGAGCTCCAGTGGGGCAGGGGGCGGAGCCCCTCGCAGGAGGAAGAAGGTGGTGGGGCTTAAGTGAGGGAAGAAGACCCAACCCTGAACATCCTGACTGTTGGGTGAAGTTCCCAGGGATGACCGACAACCCTTCCTCACTGCCAGCTGCCTGCCTGGCAAGGAATCAGGGGGCATCAGATCTGGGGTGTCTTGTGTTAAAGTCCTTCTTGTTTGTCCTCGTCCAGGGCTGATATAACTTAGATTTAGGCAACAGGGAGGGGCTGCTGGGGAAATCTCTCAGGCCCGTCCTGCCTTGTACGTACCCTCCCAGGCCTGATGGGTGAGAAGTGCTCTCCTCACAGGTGTGTGCATTGGTACCTGAGAGGAGAAGAAAACCCCAGCTCTCCATCTCTCATCCTGGGCCAGCTTTCTGGCTCCTCTACCCTTAGCTGTGTGACTTGGAAAAGTCACTGTGCCTTCTGGAGCCTCAGTTGCTTCTTCTGTCAAAAGGATTGAATAGTTCTTGTTGGGCAAATGCTAATGAGAATAAAAGCAAGTGCCTCTAACATCGGTAGATGCCATCTTTCCTTTGTGGTCATCATTGTGGTTTCATACCCAGCACAGAGGTCTTCCCACCCGCAGGTCACTCACAGCACTGGCGTGGGATCCTTGAAAACACAACTACAAATAGCCTTGTTCTCAATACTTATATTTGCTTTTGAATTACAGAAGTAAAAAAATTAAAGAATTTCTGTTGTCAACAATCCCAGTGATAGAGGTCATATAGAGGTCATAGGATGCTTCTCACTCCATCGATTCCTCTCCCCACCTCTACCAGAAGTAACCCTGTGTCAGGGCAGGAGGTGTTGGAAAGTTATTTTTTTAACCTTGGAAGCGCCGTGAGGCAGCAACAGCTGGCTGCCGTCTCTGATGAATGTCTGTACACCTCCGTTTGAGGTCAGGAGCTGGTGGTTCCTGCCCTATCCATCTCTGTACCGAGGCTCCTCTGGGTGATTACTGCTGAGCATATGGGCTGTTGGGATGACAAACGCTCTCGCAGCTGCATTCACTGGCTACCTAATTGCTGTGTAGAGGTTTGCCCAGCACACGGCCCCAGCATCCGTTCTAAGGGAATGTCACACCAGGCCTGAAAAACTACCTCCCACAATCTCCACTTTGTGTGGACACGAAAACTGAGCCTCTGGCAGAAAAGTTTCTAAGAATCCAAGAGGTGGGAGGTGACACAGCTTTGTCACCCGTCTTCTGACTTCTGAGTCAATGTTTTGTTCTGTTTTATTTTCACTACTCCTCGGTGTCTAAAACATCTACAATTATGTAGCCAGGCTCTCCTCAGTCCCTCTGCAAACCCTTGGGACCTGGCATGCCATGTGGTAGGACGGGAGACCCACGATGGGTCATAAAACTCCCTAAATGCAGCCGCAACAGCTGACAATGTCCACCGGGATTCAGAAAGAGATAGAGAGGCAGAGACACAGAGATAGGAAGAGAGGGAGAGAGAAGGAGAGAGAAAGGGAGAGGAAGTGGCAAGAAGAGAGCGGTATCCGTGAAGGACATTTCTCAAATCCCCATTTTGTGCCCAGGACCCAGCCTTGCAACGGGATGGTTTGGAGAGCGTCACGAGTGTGGTGCCAGCTCCACAATCAGCACGGGGGAAATGAAGGCCTAATCATCACTACTTTTGCCTCCTGATGATGTTTTGTCTTATATGACAATTTCTGCAGAAATAATTGATTTTATGGCTTGATTTCATTCCTTGCCTATCATGTTGAAGACATAAGCACATAATGAGATTGTTGTCTAACATTCACCGAGATTAAACGCCGGCAGAGTATCTGGGATTAATCAGCCCTGTTTCTTTCATTAGATTACCCGGGGCAGCTCAAGCAAACAAGCAGGTTTTGCTCAGCTTGCAGCCTGTCCCCAGCAGATGTGGCCCAAAAGTGCACAGCGATTCCCAGGTAGCTGGCTGTAAAGGTCTCTTCTGTAAAAAGGCTACCAAGAGAACAAGAGAAGAGGTCAGACGGCCAGCAGGAACCCTGGCCTTCAGGCAACATCCAGGAAACCACACAGAGATGTGGGGTGAAGTTTTCCTCCAGTAGCGCCTCAGAGATTCAATAAATCGGGCAAAGAATATATGAAGGTTCAGGGCAGTGGCAAGAATGCCGGCCCACTGGGCAGGGGCAGGAGCACAGGGTCCAGCCCAGACCTGCTTTACCTGGCGCTGAGTTCTGAGCGAGCCTCCCGCCTCTCTGCCCCTGAGTCTCCTGCCTGGGAAATGTGGGGATGTGCGGGAGCCTATCCCTGGGCCCCCTTTTAAAGGCAGGAAGCACGGGGAGGGGCATCAGTCAGCAGACCAGCCTCTCGCCGGCTCTGTGATCTTGGGCATGCTGTCCAAGCTTTTCAGCTCCCTTTCCTGAAATAACAATAAATTTATGTACTTCACATGGTCTTAGAGTAGAATTGCCAGATAAAATACAGGATCTTCAGCTAAATTTAAATTTCAGATTAATTTTCCAGTATGAGTGCATCCCACATGTTACTTGGGACATATTTATACTAAAAAGTTATGTGTTTATCTGAAATTCAAAGCTAACTGTACACCCTGTATTGTTATTTTTTTAATATGGCAACTCGATCTTAGAAACAATGCAATCTGATATCTATTCCTTCTTATTATTTCATGTATTCAATCAACAATGATTTCCCCAGCACCTACTATATGCCAAACACTGTTTTATCCCATGAGAAAAAAATAGCAAAGAATGAATGTCAAGCACATGTGATATAAATAGCACTCCCCAAATCAGCTATGCTCAAATGCCCACAGCCTTAGTTCCATCGGCCACTCCATGAATCCTTGCGGAAAGCTTTCATCCTTCACGGGCTATTCTAGGTGTGGGGCTACATCAGTGGCCTGGATGGAAAAATGTCCTTGCACTCAGGGGACTTACACCCTAGAGAGGTGAGTTAGCAAGAGAGGTCAGTCAGCAAGGAAACAGCAGATACAACATGCAGGTACATAGTGCATCAGAAAATGACCCATGCTAGGGCGAACCCAGTGCTGGCAGCTCCAGACTTTAGTGCTAAGCCAACTCCCCTGCGCCCAGGGCAGCTCATACTAGGCCAACCGTCCAAGCTCCAAGGCAAGTGCTTTCACACTAGCTCCCTCTTGCTGCCTCCTCCATGCCCTGAGAGTGTAGCTGGGTGTGTTGCCCTCTCAAAGGGACTTAGGAAAGTTACACGCCCTGCCCTGTTCACACACAGATGCACACATGCACATACACAATCATGCATGCACACATACACACAATCATGCACGCACACACATAATCATGCATGCACACAATCATGCACGCAAACACATGCACACATATTCATGCACACGCATACACACAACCATGCATGCACACACACATAAGCATGCATGCACACCCACAATCATGCATGCACACAATCATGCATGCTCACACTCTTGCATGTATGCACATGATCATGCATGGACACATACATACATACACACATTCATGTGCACGTGCACATGTGCACACACACACACACACGCGTAGTCTTACACCAGGCATCTTTTCTTGCCTGAACCTCCTATGTTCTCTCTTTTCTAGGTTGTTTGAGATGAACATGAGACACGAGGCTTACTGGCTTGTATAGACTGGGCCACAGAAATTACCATGTTAGCAGATAACAATGATTGAATACGGCAGTTTCATAGTATTCAAATGAATATTAGGGTACCATTATGTCCAAGGTGCCCTTAATGCCCAGATCCTACTTTGACCAGGTCATTTTTCCTTCCGATGAATTTCTGTAGGGAAAGAATCCATGTGGGATGTGGCAGGTCCCAAGTCTGAGTGGCACTCTCCACCACTTTATCACTCCTATCCTGGTGCTGCACTCTGTGGCAAGGTAAAATGGGAGCAGGTGACATGGGTTCAAAAGCCAGACATGAATCCTTCTCCCCTCTAAGGAGAGAACAGAAGAGGGCAGAGTGGCTGTGGAGCTGACGCTTCTGCTGCCTCAGATAATGTTTTAAAAGGGAAAGTTGCACCTGGGCCTGCAGTCATCACCCCACAGCGACCATCCGCTAGAAAACAGGGTGTGGCCCGGCACCCTCTTCCCTGCGCACCCCATCATTCTGTGTCCCCAAGACAATGCCCTGACTGGGCTGTTCAACTTGACAGTGAGGAGCAATGTGCACAAAACAGGGAGCACTGTTCTCACTCCCGCCACCCTCACCCCACAGCCAGGCAGCCCATGGCCTGCAGGGGAGAGGGACTCGCGTTCTGCACCCAACATTTTGCATCTCTGAAAATTACCCCTTATTCTTCGACGGTAGTTGACAAAGGACCCATGTCCTGCACAGCGCTCAGGATTCAGAAAGCATTCCACCTCGTCCACAAAGCTCCCTAACAGCTGATCGCGGCTTCTCGGGAATTCCACTGGGCCACCTGTGTCGCTCACGCAGCCTGACCTCCTGGAGCTGCCCTCCGTCACTCACCTCGTGCTGCTAGACAGGCCCTCACCATCCCAGGTGGAGAAGCGCCTCTTCCTGGCCTCCCTTCTCCCTGCATTCTCCCCTTCAGGCATGCTGTCTCTCAAACGCAGTCCTTCTGTCGACTTGGAACCCTTTAGAGGCTCTCCCGGCTTCTGTAGGAAGAAATCCCATCTCATCACAGCATCTGTCCTGAATCTCCTGGTCTGTGCCCATGTCTGTGGCCTCTCCCCCTCAGCTCCCCAACACATACAACACTCTGTATGCTGCCTCCTCACAGACCACCTGCACCCAGGTCCCCTGCCTGCTCCTCCTGCCCCCAGAACCAGGTGGCCTGTCCCCAACATTGTGTATGGCTGCCTTCCATCCATTTGTTAAGATTTAAGTCGGCCGGGCACGGTGTTTCATGCCTGTAATCCCAGCACTTTGGGAGGCTGAGGTGGGCAGATCACCTGAGGTCAGGAGTTGGAGACCAGCCTGACCAACATGGAGAAACTCCATCTCTACCAAAAGTACAAAACATTAGCCGGGCGTGGTGGCACGTGCCTGTAATCCCAGCCACTCAGGAGGCTGAGGCAGGAGAATCGCTTGAACCTGGGAGGCAGAGGTTGCAGTGAGCCGAGATCGCACCATTGCACTCCAGCCTGGGCAACAAGAGCGAAACTCCATCTCAAAATAAAAATAAAAATAAAAAAGAATGAAGTCAAGTACCACCTAACTGAAGAGGTTTTCTTGGGTTAAGCACAAGCACTCTTTCTTTAAATTACCACCAGTGTGTAATGCTCTGCGGCTCAGTTTGCTCATGGGTGGATGACTTGTGTCTTGGGACTGCCTTGTAGACAAGGGCATTAGTGAAGACCCAGATCGAAGCCCTGCCTGGCACCTGTGTCCATGGAGCTAGTACCTGTCTTTGATGTACTAAATTTCCCCTGATGTATTTCTCAGAGCACGGGCTTTGTATTCTTAGTATTTCTATTTCTTGGAACTAATACAATAGATGTTCAATAAATCTGAGTCCATGAGCAGACAATGAAAGCCCAGCTAATACCGTGCACTTTTTCCCTCTCTCTGAAGGGTTTGTATTCTTCCTATCAGTTTCCAGGCCATGCCACAACTAATTACCACAAACTCATGGTTCAATCTCTCACAGTGCTGGAGGTCAGAAGTCTTGAATCAAGGAGTTGACGGGCCTCGCTTCTTTCAAAAGCTCAAAGGAGGATCCTTCCTGCCTCTCCCAGCTCCCCCTGGCTCCAGGTGGGCCTTGGCCTGTGGCCACATCCCTCCAGTCTCTGTCTGCAAGGACACGTGGCCTTCTCCTCTGTGTGTTTGAGTATTCCCTGTTCTCTCATAAAAATTTGTCATCCAGGCTGGGTGCGGTGGCTCACGCTGTAATTCCAGCACTTTGAGAGGCCGAGGTGGGCAGATCACGAGGTCAGGAGTTTGAGACCAGCCTGGCCAACATGGTGAAACCCCATCTCTACTAAAAATACAAAAATTAGCCGGGCGTGGTAGTCTGCACCTGTAGTCCCAGCCACTCGGGAGGCTGAGGCAAGAGAATTGATTGAACCCAGGAGGCGGAGGTCGCAGTGAGCTGAGATCGCACCACTGCACTCCAGCCTGGTGACAGAGCAAGACTCCATCTCAAAATAAATAAATAAAATAAAATAAAATAAAATTTGTCATCTGATTTGAGGATTTGAACTTAAATCCTAAAGATGATCTCATCTCCATATTCTTAATGTAATTACATCTGCAAAGACCCCATGTCCAAATAAGGTCATATGCACAGATGCTGCAGGTTAGCATTTGGACACGACTTTTTGGGGTACATAATTTGGCCCACAACACCCCTTATAATTGGGGATAAGGACACATTTTCCTTCGGAATGCCCACAGCTATGGAACGTCATTCAGCCACACCGCTGTGTGTTAAGGGCAATTAGAGGCAGCTATTTCAGGGGAAAGTTGGTTTTGACAGGGGGCTGGGGATGTTGGGTTTTTGCATGATTTGCATATGGAAACCATCCGTAAGGGTTCACGCCAGTCAACACTCAGCACACACAGAAGCAGGCAGGGTGCCGGGAGCCGCCAGGACGCATCAGCCATCATGATCCCTGCCCGCGGGAGCTCGGCCCCCCTGGTGACAGACACACACAGATCATTCCAGATCAGGAGGCTGCAACTCCCACTGGGGTCTCAGTGAGATGTTACCAGAGCCAGTGAGAGAAGGAGAAAGAGATCCTGGGTCCCACTGCGGGAACCAGAAATGGTGCCTTGGAGGGAGGCTGGAGGAGGTCCAGCTGATGCTGAGGGGCGAGGGACCTCTCTGGGGCGGGGGCAGATGGGGCTGAGGATGAACGGGGCAGGGTCTGTGAAGGGAGAGCCCGCAGGTGTCACCGCGGCCCACTCCTAGAGCAAAAGGGGGTGTGTGGGCCATGGAGAGGCCGGAATCCGGGCTGCACAAACACAGTTATGACAGCATTCAGTTCTCGAAAGGAGCCCTCCCAGGAGAGGGAGTGCTGGGGTTTTACAGATGCGACCCTGGACCCTGGACCCAGGAACCACCTAAGGGGGCACAGTGGGAAAGTCTGAATTCCTATGGCTCAGATTCCTCACCCCCTTGGCCACACCGTGGGGAGTGCAGGAGGGAGCAGGGAAGCAGGAGGCCCGAGGAGGCTTCGGAAAAGCCCCGTGGAGCAGAAGGCCCTGGCTGGGGAGCAAGGGTCCCCCATCCCCTCAGAACCCCAACAGGCAGCCACCCCACTGAAGCCCAGCCAGGCTCCCTCCAGAATGGATCTGAAATTCCCCCAACATTCTCAGCCTCTGCCAGGAGGTCCCGGCGCCCACTGAGGGCTAAACCTCTGCGACCAGGCTGTGTGAGGGGCCTTCTGGTTCTACCACATCTGGGCTGTTGGTCCCGGGTGAGTTCATCTCTGGGTGCCTTAGTTTTGTCATCTATAAAATGCGTAGAACAACAGTACCTACTTTATCAAGTTGTTTTGAAGATTAGGTGAAATGTTATGCACAGGTACACACACATATGACTTGTCAGAGTTAGCAAGTAAAAATACAGCATAAATAATACCTATATTTTTAGTATAAACGCATTCAAATATTCCATAGCACACACTAGAAAACCAGTATTTGTTATTTATCTACAATTCGAAACTAAACAGATATGCTGCATTACTTCCGGTAACCTTAACACATGCATATACACACACACCACACCACACACACACACATACACACCACACACACACACACCACACACACACCTCACACACACACACGCACACCACCTAAACCACACACACATACATAAACATACATACACACCACACACATGCACACCCCACACACACACCTCACACACACATGCATACACACCACACACACACCCCCCACACACCACCTAAACCACACACCACACCACACACATGCATACACACCACACACACACCCCACACACACACCACCTAAACCACACACAGCACACCACACACATACATACACATACATACACATCACACACACACTCCCCCACACACACCACCTAAACCACACACACCACACCACACACACAAGTACAAATACACCCACCACACAAATCACACACACCACACACACACACCTCACACACACACAACACCTAAACCACACACACCACACACACACACTCATACACAGCACACAAACCACACACGCCTCACACATACACACACACCACACACACATATACACACACACACCACATACATCATACCACACACACACCACACACACACACTCATACACAGCACACAAACCACACACGCCTCACACATACACACACACCACACACACATATACACACACACACCACATACATCATACCACACACACCACACACACACACTCATACACAGCACACAAACCACACACGCCTCACACATACACACACACCACACACACATACCACATACATCATACCACACACACACCACACAAACCACACACACCTCATACACACACACACCACCTAAACCACACACATACACCATACCACATACATACAGCACACAAACCACACACACAACACAAACCACACACACCTTACATACATAAACTCACATCACCTAAACCACACACACATAGACCACACACACCCCCACATCCCCCCCACACTCACCACACAAGCCACACGCACCTCACGCACACATACACACACATCACCTAAACCACACACACACCCACACCACATATACACCACACACCACACACAGCCTGCCCAAACGTTAGCACAAAACTGGACGTTCTTTCTGGGTCTCAGTCGTGGTTCCCTCCTGTCACCCAGAGTCGGGCCACGGCTGCTCAAGTGTTCTGTCCCTGGCTCTCCAGTCCACATTAATAGGAATTGACCTCAGTGAGCAGACCAGGTTGTTCAACTGAAAAATCCTATCCGGACAGCCCTTCTCCCAGCCTTGACGGCTCCCCTGCTCCTGGTGGTTATCACCCCAAAGGACCCACAGGGGCCAACAAGGCAGAACGCCAGCCTCTACCCTGCTCATCCTCCTCTCCTCACTCACTAGGGTACTGCTAAACCAGTCTTCCTTCAGATCAGTCATTCGTCTCACAGCCTTTTTTTTACTTTTTTTGAGATGGAGTCTTGCTGCGTCGCCCAGGCTAGAGTGCAGTGGTGCAATCTCGGCTCACTGCAACCTCCACCTCCCAGGTTCAAGCAATTCTCCTGCCTCAGCCTCCTGAGTAGCTGGGATTACAGGAGCGTGCCACCACACCTGGCTAATTTTCTTATTTTTAGTAGAGACGGGGTTTCACCATGTTGGTCAGACTGGTCTCAAACTCCTGACCTCGTGATCCGCCTGCCTCGGCTTCCCAAAGTGCTGAGATTACAGGCGTGAGCCACCAAGCCTGGCCCAGCCCACAGTCTCTCAGTGAGCAACTGCAATGGCTCCAATCTAGCCACTGGGGTATAAAGGGAATTAAGACAAAGTCACAGTTCTCAAAAAGCTTAAAATCCCAGGCTTCTAACCCATCAGGATTCCTAACCCAGACTCTGGACCCCCTAGGATTTAGGACCCAAACCCTAAACCCACCAGGACTTATAACCCAGACTCCTGACCCCCCAGAACTTCTAACCAAGACCCATAACCCACCAGGACTCCTGATACTCCAAGAATCCTAACCCACCAGGACTCTTAGCTCCCCCAGAATCTTAACCAACCCAGTCTCCTGACCCGCCAGAACTTCTAACCCAGACCCTTAACCCACCAGGATTCTAACCCAGACTCCTAACCTGCCGGCGTCCTGACCCACCCAGTGTTGCTGTCTTGGGCATGGATGCATCGGCTCTGTGCCAGGAACTGTGCTAGGCCCTTCTTTGTGGACGTGATTTTACTAATTATTCACAATTCTATGAGACATTATTTTTATCCTTATTTTTTAGATTAAATGACTAGGCCTAGAAGGGTGAACATCGTGCTTCTGTGGCTTAGCTAGGACTCCAGGGCCCACCGTCCCACAGTTTGTGTCACCTCCCTAGTCCCACACTTCATCCTATATACATTGTTTTCGTCTGCAAATAGCCCCTCTTGGGAAGGTAGTGACATCCAAGGCATAGACATACACGTCCTGCAAAGTGCTCATGACAACCAGCGAGGAGAAAGCCACTAGTGAGCCATTTTCACTTCTTGCTGTAACAAAATGTGATGTGCAGCCACCCTGAGCAGAGGCTCCAGGCCACGCACCGTGAGCCACTCAGCTGTGACATTACACGTTCCGCCCCGGGGAAGCGTGCATCAGCAAGTGTGCGGCCTGGGAAGAATCAGGCTGCCATAAAGAGTGCCCAGCATAGAGGAAAGAAGGACCACGTAGGGCCGAGGGGCCTGGCAGGCTTCGAGGGGAAGGCCCTGGTCCACCAGGGCCAGAAGGATGGGTGGGGCTTCCTGCTGGTGGGGCTTCCCGCTGATGGGAGCCACCTGAGCAACATCTCAGGGAGCAGCGGGGACATGGGTTTAACTGGAATGTCAGGGAGGCTGAGGAAGTCCCCAGGAATGTGAGGGTAAGCATGCAATCTGAGGACAGGCAGAGAAGGGCCTGTGCTCCAGTCAAGGTGTCTGGTCATTAGCGACAGAGGAGGGGCACGCCTAGGATCGAAGGAGCAGGGGAGTGGCGTGTCACTGGGACGCTCATGTGACGCAGGTGGGAGAGGCTGGACGCCAGCCCCTTTGAAGGGAGGTGGATGCATTCATGTCAAGGAAACGATGAGAACCTGGGTCCCAACCTGGGCCCCAACCTGGGCTGATCACCATTATCAATTCGGGGGCTTTATTAAGAAAAATAAAACAGGATAGAATCTAGAATCGAGTCCCAACCACCACGCCAAAATAAATGAGTTCCATAGGAAGTGGGGCCCAGAAAGCCCTGGTTCCTGGAGAGTGTCAGGTAGGAGAACCCTCATCTGGCAGCACCCGGCAGCCGGCTGTGCGAGATGCTTCCCAGCAAGGCGTCTGCCCTCCACAGCGGGCAGCACACGCACAGGATGCGGGGCGCTCCGTCTTCATATTGCTGGGACTTACGCAAGGGGCTGCATGACCTGCGGGTCTGGGGAGAGGCCGATGCCTTTCTTTAACAACTCAGTGACCTTAATTAAATGTGCACACATGGGTCGCTGCTGGCCAGCAGGCTCGGGTGACCCATCTGACCTCTAGGTAGACTCATCTCACACTGTGGAACTCTTCTGGATGAATGCCATTGATTCTGATCTATCACCCAAGGAACATCCATGAGAGGTAAACCAGGTACTTATAGCAAGTATGAGATACGATGCCTGGACATTTTCCTGCAGTGGTGAGAGCTGACACGGGCCAGCCTCTAAAATATTGGAATAAATACTTACACTGCCAGGCCAAATGGGATCAAAGCCACAGAGCCCCCAACCCAGCACTTTTAAAGCACAAACCTGGGAGAGGATCCCTCCAGGGCAGTGACCTGGTGAGGCTTCCTGGATGAAGAGGCATTTTGGTTGGACCTTGAACGACAGTGGGATGAGGCTGCAGGAGCAGGTGAGAGAGCTTCCCTGCGCACAAAGGAGACCTTCACTCTTCTAGGAAGCACGGTCTCCACTCAGGGCTGGTTGCTGGGGACTCAAACGAGTCCTGACCTCCACAAGCTTACAAAGGCTGGGGTCATGGACGGTGCCAGTGCCGTGGGACTCATGGAGGGTAAGGCAAGTTGAACAGGCATGGAGGCCATGGTGAGTTTGTGAGGAGGGGGAGACGTGGTCAGATGCTGCCCTGGGTAAGTATTCACACGTGGAAATGTGGAATGGAACCAGAACTCATCCACATTTGCCAAGCATATGAAGCCACTGCCAGCCAATGTTCCCAGTGACATCGCTGTCCAAATACATAATGTAACTAAGGTCCATTGCCATAGAAAGTCAAACGTAAGGTTCGTGTGTAGCAGAGTGTGCTCCAAAAAGCTGTTGGCAGAAGCAGCTCCCCGCTCTCTGCACTGGGAAGGGTGGGCACAGCTGGTGGCAGGACATGGCACCAGGACAGCATGGGGCAGGACCCATCCAGGGACAGTGACCCCGCTCCCCTCTCCTGCCTACAGTTTCCTTCCAAGCAGAGGATGCCAAGGTGGATGGGCACCTCCCGCAGCCAAGACACATTCACCCATGTTCTCTCGTTTAATCCTCCACCAGCCCTTGGAGGAAGGCTGAGTTCTAGGCGGCCACATTTCCCTGGGTTCTCAGTGCCATGGGTCCAGTGAGGTCCTGCTAACTCTGCAGACAACCGTTGCAGTGATTTGCTCACCACAAAGCTGCAAGGTCTCAGGTAACCCCCACCCTCACTCAAGGCCCCTCCCCAAAGGTGAGTCTTCTCCAGGGACCATCTGAGGGCTCCTGTGTGCTCACACTTGGCCCTCTCCTGGTCTGCAGCTCTGGCTTCCTAGTCAATGTCTTCTCTCCACACTGTCCCTGGTTAGCAGCACCCGACCCATGGCAGGGTCCTCTCTCAGAATGAGCACCCCATGCACCCAGAGGCAGACTCCAGTGGCTCCCCAAACCATGAGGCCCTCGTGATCCACACATGCGGGCACCTCCTCACCTCTGCTGGGATCCACACTGAGTTTTCCGTGGCACGTGGTCACGGGCCCTGAGGAAGTGCCACAGGTGCCCTGGCTCTTTGCTTGCCATGGACCCTGGGGCCAAGTGCGCAGGAGCACAGGCATCAGGAGCTTCTGCCTTCATCTCTTCTGGCTCTGCAGCCTTTGTGAGCAAGGGCTGGCAAGTTCAGGAACAGCTGGACTCTGATCCTGACATCTTTTTGGCTCAGGAGAATTGCTGCTCTGCACAGAAGGGGACCCACCCAGCGGCACACACTCCTGAGGGTGCTGGGGCAGGAATAGAGTCGGGTCTGCCTAGCCTCTCAGCATGTCCTTCTCTCCTGGAAGAGCTTGGATATTGTATGGAGATCGCTAGAGCATCTCATCCAATTTTACGCTCCTTCCTGGGCTTCATGGAAAGACTTCACAGTTGCCCGGTGGCAGTGGGGAAGGGTGACTGTCCAGAGTTCTCTCCCAGAAAGACGAGGATCCTCAGAGAAGCCTCCTGGGGATCCCTGAGTCACCACACAGAAGGGAGCTGCCTGGGGAGCTGCAGACCCGCAGTGGACTTAACTGAGTGAGAAATCTTTAAAGTGGGGTTTGTTTGTTTCCACAGCATGGCCAGGCTCAGCCTGACTGATCCAGGCTCCAAAGGAAAGCACTGTACGGGAAGCCTGGGTGGTTCCCAGAGGCCTCCCTTGGAAGCTGAGAGGCAGCCGGACAGGGGGCAGGGCAGAGGTGCAGGTGATGGGATCAGGGGCTAAAGTAGATCCCAGCAACCTCAGGGCTGCACCCTCAGTGTCAGGCTGGTCTGCACTCCTGACAGCTTCCTGGGGAAATCTGTGTCCCAGACTGCAATACGGGGGTAGATCTGAGCATCAGACCCAGAGCCTCAGACTAGTACCAAGGACCTGCTGTGTCCAGCAGCTGCTCAGAGGAAGCCTTGTTGTTGGTCAGTGTGGACCACTGATTACATTGCATTGTGACCCCAGTGGCTAAGAGAGAAAGCAAAGCACGAGGACGTCTGCCACTCAGGGGAATCCTGCAGCCTGAACCCCCTGCTTCCGCAGCCAGCACCAAGCCTGAGCAGGGCCTGGAGCTCTGTGTGCCTCTCACAGTGACACACTGACAGGGGAGCAGCAAAACTCTCATTAGGGCAGACACCAATGTCCTCATCTGTGGGATCTGGGGACAAAGATGCATCCCATGCAACCTCTGCCCACAAGGAGGCCCCTGCGGTGGAAGCAATGTGTGGAGAGGACTTTCCAGTGACCCCTGCCCCTTGCTCCAGGGTGTACCTTCCCTCAACACTGTTTCTTACACACACCCCGCTGGGCAAGGAATCTGTGTTAAATCTGGAAAGATGTCAACGCTGCACAGGTCAGGCGATGTGGCTCTTGGAGGCTGACTGGAGGCAGGGATAGGGGCTTTTCTCAGCCCCTCTCACACCGGGAAGAGGGGCTGGCATCTCATTTCCAGGCCCACCCAGGCACCTCACTGGCTTGCTGGTCTTCACCACTGTGCCTCCTGCACCAGGACTGTGTCCAGCCTCCAGTGGGCACAGATTTAGGGGGTCAGACAATGCAAGGATTGTGGGTGGGGCTCCCCCCCTGCACTTTGACTGCTGCAGGCCACAGCCCAAGGTGTGTCTAAATCCTTCAGAGGCCCTGACACAGGCTCATAAGCCCTGCTCTGGTAGTCTGACGGCCACTGGATGGGATGGATGGGCATTAACAACTCTTCCCCTACGCTAGGCCAGGCTGACAAACAGGAAATGTCAGTGAAGGAGTGGACCCAGATTTCTGAGCTACCACAGACAGGATTTCAGATAAATGAGAGTTAATTTGGGAACAAAATCACAATCTAATCCATCAGGGAGTTTATTCTAAAGACAGACAAAGAGCACATTTAATTTAATGTTATGCTAAAGCAGCAGCAATGTTCAAAGGCAGCGCACGGTAAGAGAGAAGCAATTGCTTCTTTGCCCCTCGGAATAATAAACCTCAAAGAATCAGGCAGCTACTCTACATATTCTGTGCAGAGACCCATCCAGCCATCCTACTCCCTCAACCACAGCGTGCCCATCTACCAAGGACTCCAGAATGTTCCTGCCTTAACCACTCCACCTACCCCCACCCCCTCGGGAGCCTTCGCACTTGCTGATTCTGGAGTGTCCCTGTCATCCAAATGCCCCCCACCCCCATCCTGTGGGGTCCTCCACCTCTCCTCCTCCTCCTCCTCCTCCCCTTCCTTTTCGGGTGTCTCCCTCTTCCTCCTCCTTCTCCTCCTCCAACAACCTCAGGAAGGCCTTTCAAAATCTCACAGCTAAAACTGACTCCCCCATTCTGCAAAGGAAGCTGTAAAGTGTGCTTGCGGAGAGGAAGAGAAGAGAGGAGGAGAGTGATCTTACAGGGTCTGGGGACCCCTAGGAGGGGTGCGGTACTGTAAATGTCCTCCATATGCTGCCTCACTTCCCCGTGACAGCGACCTCCATCCATCCACTCAGCACCCAGCAGCGCTCTGCAGGGAGGGAGGAGGAATCAGAGAGTGCATGGAAAGCTCCTAGAAGGGGCCTGTGCCAGGGCTTGAGAAATGCCAGTGAGATGCAGAGGCAGCAGTGGGAACACAGGGGAACCCAGGCAGCAAGCCTGAGGCAGGCACCAGCCAGGAACCAAGGCACAGAGCCCCATGTTCTTACAGAGCAGAGATCGCAGAGTTCCCTCACATTCTTCCAGAGGTCATCAATTTGGGGATTAGAAGAGATTGCCTCCAAAAGCCACACCGTCTTTGTGCAGGTTCCGACGGCTCCCGGCATGGAGCTCTGGGTCTGGGTCTGATTGATCTTTGTGCAAGCATCTGCCTTAAGTAGATGGTCATTAAATGTTTTACTGGGTGAATTAGTCCATGGATAGGCAGTGACTGCTGTAACCAAGCAGCGGATGCCAGAGGATAATTGACTTTTTCTCCGATGAATGCCCTACGTCGAATTCCTACCAGGAAAAATTAAACTCTAGCAGCTCGTTGTTTCAGTCTGGGTTTAACTGGTTACTAACCTATTGGTCAAAATGGTAGAACCAACATTCTGTGATTCAGAAGACAGACCTGCCCTGCAGAGAAAAGGACCTTTGCTCTAATAGACCTTGGGCAACCAGGATGACACAGCTCCAAGGATGTGCCCATTTCTCTTTGGTGCAATTTTTGGCTGTTGAGTGCTAATGTTACCTTGAGGAGATGATTATGTTATGTGTTCTTGTACTTTTTGAATGTATCCTTCAGCACTTTAATATTTAAAACGTGTTCTGAAGCAGTGGTTTTCCCACATGGTGAACAGAATAAAATGTATTGGAACCCATGTCTTGTCAAAACTCCTTGTGAGCATTGAGTCACTTTCCTTGAATGTGTTGGGGCAGGAGGACCCAGGGGAAGGGTGTGTTGGCAACAAGGTTTATAGATAATGAAAATTGACACTCACAGTGGCCCGGGTGTGCGAAGGAGATCCCTCTGAGGCAAATCAGCGTGATTATCTATTAATTAACCTTGAAATAGAAATATTCTCAAGTACTGAAACCTTTTCAGATGAACTGCAGTGAAATCAGGCACCCTATTACCATAATAACATTTTAAACTCGATCATGTATTTAACATTTGTCGAATGTAAGTGCCTATAAGTGCTGTAATGTACCAGTTGTGATGATAAGATCAAACAACAGTCTTTAAATGATGACAGTGTTGAGATGGGAACATCTCACTCAGGTAATCGCCCACTTCCCTTCTCAGGTGCTAGGAGTGAGTCCTGTGTGTGGGAAAGAAGGAACTTTTGTACCATTTTGGTCTCTACCAGTTTATTTCCCACTTTCTAGAAGCTGCTGTGCTCCGCTCTAGCACATGGAGGGCCTACCTGGGACAGGCCTGTGCTACTCCAGGGGACACAGGCACCAAGAAGATGAAGTGTCCCACCCTCAAAGACTGTATGCGTTTTGATGGGAGTGTCCACAACAGCAAAGAGGAAGGCCCAGCCTTCTCCGGGAATGGGCTCTCCCTGACTCCTTCCTTCATCCCATCACCGGGCCCTCACCACATGGCTCTGTGCATGTCAACTGGAGGCAGGGATGAGGCCTTTTCTCAGCCTCTCTTGCACCAGGAGGAGGGGCTGGCATCTCACTTCCAGGCCCACCCAGGCACCCCACTGGCTGGCCCCCACCAGAGCATGTAATGGCTGCAATACACAACTCCCATATCTCAGCGGCTCCATGCAACAACCAGTCACCTAAGCTGGAGATATGGTTTGGATGTATGTCCCCTCCAAATCTCACGTTGAAATGTGATTCCAAGTATTAGAGGTAGGGCCTGAATCGTGGGGGTGGATCTCTTATGAATGGCTTAGCACCAACCCCTTGGTGATGAGTCCTTGCTCAGTTAGTTCACATGAGATCTGGTTGTTTAAAAGAGTCTGGGACCTCCTCCACCCTCTCTTTTGCTTCAGCTGTTTCCATGTGATGCACTGGCTCCCCCTTCACCTTCCACCGTGATTGGAAGCTTCCAAAGGCCCCACCAGGAGCAGATGCTAGAGCCATGCCTGTACAGCCTGCAGAATTGTGAGCCAATTAAACCTCTTTTCTTTATAAATTACCCAGTCTCGAGTATTCCTCTGTAGAACATGAGAACAAGCTAATACAGCGGGCAAGAACTGGGAGTGTGCTCTGCTCCACATGGTCACTCAGGGACTCAGGCCTCTTTGTTCTGGTGGCTCCACATCCTCTGTGGGCCTCAGGGAACTCCACTTTGCCCTCTGCATCCAGCTGGCAAATGGAGAAAGAAAAGGGGCAAGGAGATAAAAAGGCCTTGTAGGAGGCAGGTCTGGAAGCAGTGAACCCCACCGTTGTTCATGGCTCTTGGCCACAAGTCAGATGCTCAGCCCCATCCATCTATGAGAGAGCATGGAAAATACATGCCAGGAGGAAAATGATGGAGCTCAGTGGACCAGAGCATTTTCCCTGCTCCTCCGATGTCTGTCCACACACCGATCTCTGCAGGGCAGGGGGTAGGTTACATTCACAGCTCTGCCCTGATGCCCAGCACAGAAAAGGCATCCAGTGTGGGACTTCTGAGTCTTTGTATGGGTGAATTAATAAAACAGCTAACTCTAATTGAATGTGGTAAGTGGGGAAGAAAGCTGGGCTTATGATCATGAGATTCCTACTGTGCAGCCGACACTGTGCCTGGCACCCTGTGCCCCCATCCCAGTCAATCCCTCGCACTGTGGCAGGAGAGACACAGAGCTCCTGAGTAACTTGCCCAAGGTCACTGGCATTGTCATTGGCAGATCTGGGAATGGAACCAAAGTGCTGACTTTTTCTACCGTTCTTATCTGTAGTGTGGCCTCAAAGCTGTGTGAAAGAGTCCCAGGGAGGGTTAAGGAAAAGGCACAGTATCTTAGGGGCCCTCAGAGAGGCAGTGATAAATTGCTTTTTCTTCCCTACATCTGACCCCAAAGAGACCCTGCTCCAGGCGTGTCCTTCCCGCACCTGGTGAAACGCCAGAGAATGCCATCAGTCCCAGCTCCCCAAGACACCTGTCGTCTCGTTGGGAGTTTCAGTCTGTTCTGTGCACTAATTATGACCTGTCATCCGGAACAAATACCTGATATGACAAGAGAATTAATATGCTAAGAGAAAACTTTCTCTTTTTCTTAATTAAAGTACACAACTCCTTTTAAAAGCAAGAAAATGTATCTATTGTCCCCAATCGCTGCACGTACACACCAAAGTCTGTAGAACATCGCCGTTTTGTTACATTGCGCTTTCAGTGTTTGAATATAAAAATAGTTTCCCGTTAGAAATTTGTTGAAATAAAACTCAGCCAGAAAGCGCCAAACAAACAACAATAATAAGGACAGCTTTTTAGGGAACATCTAATGTGTTCAAGGCATTTTGCAAACATCTGTAATATCCAGTCATTCTGTAACAGTGAAAGAGCAAAAGAACTCACAGCACTCACTCGATTTTTGTTGAAGGGGTCTTTACTCATTTTTGCACATAGGGTAGGATAGGATAATTTTAGAGCACTGAGATAATAATGCAAAAACAACAATCGTGTAGTTTTCGAAACTAAGTCTTGGGTTAAAGGGAAAGTCTATAAACAACTAATTATGTTTTGTTTAAGATTCACAGAAGCATCGTGACCCAAGCACAAAGAAGTTCCCACCCTCCTTGGCCCCTCGCTGGCACCAGATCTCTGTGGTCCTTGGTCACCTCTTGATACCACCCCTCTCCTCTTCCCCATATCTCCCTTCCAGAAAAATCCTCCAGCCAGCCTGAACAATTTAAGATGTTTCTCTAGAATGCTAGATCACCATCTTCTCAGGTTTGCTGGCTTTCCAAACAAAACTGCTTTTCCTCCCACAACCTAGTCTCCCATGTTTGGCTTTTGAGTAGTGAGTGGCCAAACTTGGGTTTGGTTACAACTCTGCCCAGAATTATGATCATCCTGATTTTACACATTAAAAAACATAAATAAAGGAGGGCCAGGCACGGTGTCCCACGCCTGTGATCTCATCACTTTGGGAGGCCGAGGCGGGTGGATCACTTGAGGCCGGGAATTCAAGACCAGTCTGGCCAACATGGCGAAACCCTCTCTCTACTAAAAATACAAAAAGCCAGGCGTGATGGTGTGCATGTGTAGTCCCAGCTACTCAGGAGGCTGAGGTGGGAGGATCGCTTGAGCCCAGGAGACAGAGGCTGCAGTGAGCCAAGATCACACCACTGCACTCCAGCCTGGGCAACAGAGTCAGACTCTGTCTCTAAATAAATAAATAAATAAATAAATAAAATAAAATAAAATAAAATAAAACAGAACCAGGGAAGAGGCTTGGAAACGGTAGGGCAGGACTTTGAGCTCAGAGGCTCTTGTCCTGAGCCTGATTTATTTCCTCCAGGACATGCTGCCTCTAGGATTAGGATGGAATAGCTGAACGATCCCAAAGCTTCAGGGCCCTGCTCTGTGCCAGAGACCGTGCTGGAGCTTGGGAGCGCATGGAAGCCGCAGACCTACCCACCTGCAGGACAGCGTGGGAAACACGCATCCAGGGGGCCAAGAGCAGCCTCTGTCCCGGGATGCTGGTGGGCCATCTCCACAAAAAGACCCCCCAGTGGCCAAACGGGCCTCTGTCCCCAGATGACTAGCACAGGGAAGACAAAGTCAGAGCCAACACTCAGCCACGCCCACAAATCACAACGACCACACTCGTTACTGCAGGAAAAGCGCTTAGCAACAACCAGCCACGCTCTGCTTCTACCCTAAGGAAACCGCAGTTAGGAGCTAATTCCCTTGCTGGGGTCACTCCAGGGAGGTAAGACCAGGATAAAGTTCTCGTCTCTTAGCACCCACGGCTTTATCCCTTCCACTTGGAAACAGGCAATTCAGCAATTGTACACCCTGATTTACGCTCTTTTCTTGAGAAACATCCAATCTTATGGCTTTAGTTGTCAAGGGAAACAGGAAGAACCCACCGAGTCTTGTAAAAGGCTCTCCCAAGCCTGCAGTTCTCTTTGTCTTCCTAAGAGGTGGGCCAGGCAGGGCATGCACAGCCCCATGGCAGCCGCAGCACTGAGCACCAAGGAGCCCGCTGGGATCTGATATGGCAAGAACAATTGTGTCTGCAGGCCAGAGGGAGAGTGCCTGGGGAGCTGAGGACGTGCACTCACCAGTTAGTTGGGTTTCCAAGGAAAAGGCTACATGTTGAGCTGGGAGGCCCTGTACCTGGAGGGGCAGGTGCACAGGTCTCTCTGCTGCTGCGACCCAGAGAAGGGGCAGACAAGGTGGGGCAGGGGCAGGAAAGGATGGCATTGCATGTGCCAGGCAAGGGGGCAGGAGACTTGGGAGACAGGGAGGAAGGTAAGGCCCATGCCCCTGCCTGGAAGGGTCTGAGGAACCCAAAGGGCACAGGGTTTAACTCACACCTGGGACCCAGCACCTCCTGTCTAGCAGTCGGGCATTGCCAATCAGGAGAGAGCCAGCAGTAGGGAAAAGCTGGACTGCAGCGTGAAGTCCTAGTGTTCAGCTGAGGATCTGTGTGGCTGATGCCTGCGCAGGCAGCTATGCTGTCTCCAGAAGCTGCGGTTGGTCAGGGATGGGCAGGATGAGAGGCAGAGGCCAGCCAGAGGGGTGTGCAGCGCTCACCCTGGCAGAGTGCCGCCTCCCACAGCACAAGGGCTCAGGCAGGGCCATGGGGCCAAACCAGGAGCCAGGGCCTAAGACAGAAGCTCAGCGTGAGTCCACCAAGGAAAAGGGCATAGAGAGAGTTTTTAATTTTAATGAAGTCCAACGTATGAATTATGTTTTTCATGGATCATGCTTTTTCTGTTGTGTCTAAAAAGTCATCACCACACCCAAGGTCATCTGGATCTTCTCTTATCTTCCAGGAGTTTTCTAGATTTTCATTTTACATTTTACATTTACATTTATAGTTTCTGACCATTTAGTATCATATTAGCCTAAATGTAAATGTATAATACATGTTAATTTTTAGGCTGGGTGTAAAGTCTGTGTCTAAATTCATTTTATTATATGTGGATAAAGTGACGTACAGCCATTTGTTGAAAAGGCTATTTTGGGCCTACTGTATTGCCGTTCATCCTTTCTTAAAGATCAGGTACAACAGAGACATAGATCAGTGGAACAGAACAGAGCCCTCAGAAATGATGCCGCATATCTACAACTATTTGATCTTTGACAAACCTGACAAAAACAAGAAATGGGGAAAGGATTCCCTATTTAATAAATGGTGCTGGGAAAACTGGCTAGCCATATGTAGAAAGCTGAAACTGGATCCCTTCCTTACACCTTATACAAAAATTAATTCAAGATGGATTAAAGACTTAAATGTTAGACCTAAAACCATTAAAATCCTACAAGAAAACCTAGGCAATACCATTCAGGACATAGGCATGGGCAAGGACTTCATGCCTAAAACACCAAAAGCAATGGCAACAAAAGCCAAAACTGACAAATGGGATCTAATTAAACTAAACAGCTTCTGCACAGCAAAAGAAACTACCATCAGAGTGAACAGGCAACCTACAGAATGGGAGAAAATTTTTGCAACCTACTCATCTGACAAAGGGCTAATATCCAGAATCTACAAAGAACTCAAACAAATTTACAAGAAAAAAACAAACAACCCCATCAAAAAGTGGGCAAAGGACACGAACAGACACTTCTCAAAAGAAGACATTTATGCAGCCAAAAAACACATGAAGAAATGCTCATCATCACTGGCCATCAGAGAAATGCAAATCAAAACCACAGTGAGATACCATCTCACACCAGTTAGAATGGCCATCATTAAAAAATCAGGAAACAACAGGTGCTGGAGAGGATGTGGAGAAATAGGAACACTTTTACACTGTTGGTGGGACTGTAAACTAATTCAACCATTGTGGAAGTCAATGTGGCGATTCCTCAGGGATCTAGAACTAGAAATACCATTTGACCCAGCCATCCCATTACTGGGTATATACCCAAAGGACTATAAATCATGCTGCTATAAAGACACATGCACACGTATGTTTATTGCGGCACTATTCACAATAGCAAAGAGTTGGAACCAACCCAAATGTCCAACAACAATAGACTGGATTAAGAAAATGTGGCACATATACACCATGGAATACTATGCAGCCATAAAAAATGATGAGTTCATGTCCTTTGTAGGGACATGGATGAAACTGGAAAACATCCTTCTCAGTAAACTATCTCAAGGACAAAAAACCAAACACCGCATGTTCTCACTCATAGGTGGGAATTGAACAATGAGAACTCACGGACACAGGAAGGGGAACATCACACCCCGGGGACTGTTGTGGGGTTGGGGGAGGGGGGAGGGACAGCATTAGGAGATACACCTAATGCTAAATGACGAGTTAATGGGTGCAGGAAATCAACATGGCACATGGATACATATGTAACAAACCTGCACATTGTGCACATGTACCCTAAAACCTAAAGTATAATAAAAAAAAAAAAAATCTTAAAATGAATAAATGAATGTAGGATTTAAAAAAAAAAGATCAGTTGACTATATTTATTTGGGTCTATTTCTGGGCTTTCTACCCTGTTCTGTTGGTTTATTTGCCTGTTCTTTCACCAGTACCATACTGTCTTGATTACTATGCTTAATAGTAAGTCTTGAAGTTGGATAGAGTCAATCTTCCAACTCTGTTCTTTTTCAATACTGAGTTGGCATTTCTGGGTATTTTCCCTCTCCAAATAAACTTAAGAATAATTTTCCTGATACCTACAAAATAAGCTGCTGGTATTTTTATTGAGATTGCATTGAATCTGTAGATCAAGTTGAGAAGAACTGATGTCTTGATAATATCGAGGCTTCCTAATAATAAAAATTGAATAGTTCCCCATTTAGTTATTTATTTATTTTATCACAATTTTATAATTTTTCTCATGTACATTTTGTACATATTTCATTTGACGTATGTATAAGTAATTCATTTGGGGAAGGCTAATGTAAATGGTGTTTTGTTTTTATTTCATATTCCATTTGTTCTTTGCTGATAAATAGAAAAGTAACAAACATTTTATATTAACTGTATAACCAACAACCTTGCTATAATCGCTTATTAATTTCAGGGTTTGTATTTCAGTGCATTCTTCTGGATTCCTACATAGATGATTATGTCAATTGTGAATAAAGACAGTTTTATTTCTTCCTTTCCAATCCATATACCTTTTATTTTATTTTATTGTCTTATCACAATAGCTAGAACTTCTGGTATAATGTTGAAAGCAGCCATGAGCGAACATCTTTTCCTTGTTTCTTATCTTAGCAGAAAATCTTCCAGTTTCTCACCCATGAAATATCATGTTAGCTGTAGGTATTTTGTAGATGTTCTTCATCCATTTGAGGAAGTTACTCTCTACCCTGAGTTTGCTGGGAGTTTTTATAATGAATGGGTGTTGAGTTTTACAATACCAAGTACTTCTGCAATTTTTCATCTGATCACTTGATTTTTCTTCTTTAGCCTACCATTATGATTGATTATATTAACTGATTTTCAAATGTCCAACCAGCCTTGCATACCTAATATAAGTCTTCTTTGGTCACAGTATATAATTATTTTTATGTATTTTTCTATGCATGACTCAATTTGCTAATATTTCATTGAGGAGTTTTGAATCTATATTCATGAGAGATATTGGTCTGTTGTCTTTTTTTTTTTTAATATCTTTGTCTGGTTTGGGTATTAAGGTAAGACTGACCTAATAGAATGAGAGGAAGAATTCCCTCTGCTTCTATTCTAAGAAATGGTAGATATTTGGTGTCATGTTTTCCTTAAATATTTGGTAGATTTCACCAATAAACCCATCTGGGCCTACTGCTTTCTGTTTTTGAAGGTTATTAATTATTGATTCAATGTTGTTGATAGATATAGAGCTTTCAGATTGTCTATTTCTTCTTGTGTGAATTTTGCCAGATTGTGCCTTTTAAGGAATTGGTCCATCTAATCTATGTTATTAAATTTGGAGACATATAGTTGTTCGTAGTTTCCTTTACTATCCTTTTAATGTTCATAAGATCAGTAGTGATGTTCCCTCTTTCATTTCTTATTAAAGCAATTTGTGTTCTCTCTTTTTTTAGTTAGCTTGGCTAGAGGCTTATCAATTTCGTTGATCTTTTCAAAAGCCAGCTTTTGGTTTTGTCAATTTCTGATTTTCAGTTTTATTTATTTTTGTTCCAATTTTTATCATTTCTTTTCCTATGCTTTGGAAATTACATCCAATCTAATATATACATCTAAGGTGATTGATTTTAGATCTTTCATCTTTTCTAATATATACATTCAAAGCTATAAATTTTCCTCTAGATGTTTCTTTTGCTGCATCTCACAAATTTTGATGTTATCTTTTCATTTTTATTCAGTTCTAAATATTTTTTAAATTCCTCTTGAGATTTCTTCTTTGACCCATGTGTTATTTACAAGTGTGTTGTTTAATCTGCAAGTACTTTGGAATTTTCCAGCTTTCTGTTATTGATTTCCAGTTTAATTGCATTGTGGTCTAAAGGCACACACTGCATGATTTCTATTCTTTTAAATGTGTTAAATGTGTTTTATGGCCCAGACTTTTGTCCATTTTGGTGAATGTTCCATGTGATCTTGAGAAGAATATGTACTCTGTTATTGTTAAATGAGGTCATCTATTGGTATTGATTATGTCCACTTGATTGATGGCACCATTGAGTTCAACCACATCCTTACTGATTTTCTGCCTGCTACATCTGTCCTGTGCTGATTGAGGGATTTTAAGTCTCCTACTATAGTAGTGGATGCATCTTTTCACAGGTCTATCATTTTTGGCCTCACGTGTTGTGATGCTTTGTTGTTAGGTGCATGCACACTAAGTATTGCTCTGCCTTCTTAGATAATTGACCTCTTTATGATTATGAAATGCAGACTGCAATTTAACTGAGATGGTTAGAAAAGGCCTTTCAGGGAAGTTGACCAAACTTCTTCTGGCAAAGCTGATGGGGCAAAGGTGAAGGCTGACAATTGCTTGCACCAGAAGTAGCCAAAAGTCCCATTACAGTTCAGGTCATCACCACCGGAAACCTCAGCCCTGGCTTTGCATTAGCCCTAGAATAAGCCAATCCAAGCTTGACCCACAAATCCTGTGGGATCTAGGCCCATCTGTCCTCTTGTCATAATACTTATCTTCCTTTTCTAAGCTTGAGCCGCCCTGGAGAGGGCCTACCGTCTCTTCCTCTAACCAGAGAGCTGGTGCCTACCTCAGGGCCTACACATTCCTTTCCCTCTACCAAGGATGCAGTTCCTCCTGTGCAATGCCTAATCAACTGGTTCTACAGCCTTGGCTTCCATACCACCTCCTCCAAGCAGCCTTACCTGATGATCCCATCTCACTTCTTATTGCATATCCTGCATATTTCCTCCAGAGAAACCAAACAGTTGAGAGAAATTTGTCATTAGATTGCAATTTCCCTGAGAGCCCATGGATGTCACCTGTTTTGTTTTCCTGATGTAAACCTGTAAGATAGCAGGCACTCAATGAATGTACTTTGGACAAATTCACATGTGGGAGAATAAAGTCCAGGATAGTGGCTGGAATGACTCAGACCCATAAAAGCTGGTAAGAATGAACATCATTCACAGTGGAGGGAGATACCAGAGAGTTCAATCAGCTTCCCAGTGTTGCCCAGCTTCAGAAGTGGGGCTGGGATTTGAACCCACAGCTTCTGACCAATCTTCTATCTCCTCTAAAGGGGCAGGGCTGCCTCAAAGACCAAGCAGAAGGAGTATTTCTTGGTCTTGGTTTGGGGAGGAGGGGTGGATACAAAAGGCAGCAGCCCCTTGGCTGCAGAATAGGGTCTCTTAAACTGGGAAATCCACTGTGGTGACAACCAAGTCTGCCTGGATGCCACCCCTTCCCCCTGCACTTTGTCTTCACCATCAGCAGGGCATCCCCATGGCTCTCTGCGGCAGAAGCCACTGCAGCTCTAAGTCAGGATACTTTCCCATATCCCAGCCCTGCTCCATCTTTAAATAATTCAAAGCACTGAGCCCTTGCAGATCCCCGCAGGCTGGGCATCCTCCCGGGAAGCAGTTGGAATAAGAAGAAAGGGTTGCCTCCCAACCCTGAGTTCAAGAGATGTCCAAAGCTTTTAATTTAGTTTGATTGATTTAGTATCCTGCATCCTGGGAGCTGAGCTCAATGTGATCCTGGCTGCTCTCCTCTCCCTGCTAAGCTGACAGTGAAGAAATGCATTACAGGGCTAGGAAAAATAATAAAACGCTTTCTCTCCATAGTTCACTCAGAAGCCAGAAGCTATTTTCAGGGGGGAGAGAAGACTCCTTAGCAGCTGCCCATGAGTCACCTGAGTTGTGTATCTTGCCAAATCCTCTTGCTGGGGGAGCCCTCATCCCTCCACTGCCCTGAGAGGACTGTGCCACCTCATTCAGGGATGCTTGCCTAAACAGAGAGCAGGTGCTTTGGACCACTTTTTGCTGCATGGATATTTTTATAGAGAGGTCTCTCCTCCAATGTACCCTTCACCCTTACCAGTGAGAAAATGTACCACTGGGTTCTCCCACTGTTATACTGGCTTCCTCTAGGAAGCCATTCCTGCTCCAGGACTTAATCCAACTTCTTCCTAGCTCTGTGGCCTGAACACCAACCCACAGCACATGGGTCCAACTCCTTCCTAGGTCTGTGGCCTGAACACCAACCCACAGCACATGGATCCAACTTCTTCCTAGCTCTGTGGCCTGAACACCAACCCACAGCACATGGATCCAACTTCTTCCTAGCTCTGTGGCCTGAACACCAACCCACAGCACATGGATCCAACTTCTTCCTAGCTCTGTGGCCTGAACACCAACCCACAGCACATGGATCCAACTTCTTCCTAGCTCTGTGGCCTGAACACCAACCCATAGCACATGGACCCAACTTCTTCCTAGCTCTGTGGCCTGAACACCAACCCACAACACATGGGTACATTGCTCTCATTGGCTTAGACCCCATCATTTTTTCTCATGAACCAAAAGGCATCCTGCAGGCAGGCCCTCAGGCACCATGTCATATTCTTCCTGGTGGCCTAGACTAAGCCCAGGCCCCAACCATTCACAGCTGGAATTACAGAAAGTGCAGCCAGTGAGTGGAAAGGACTGCTTCCCTCCTGATTCCTGATGGCTGAGCCTTGGGTCAGTGAGGCAAGCTGGCCCCCAGCTCTGACCACCTCTCTAGGCCTCTCCTGCAGGTGGGACATGCTGCCTATGTGCCACAACTCCTGCTTTCCGGTGCTTTCTTCATGAGGCTGCTCCCCTTGGCCTGGCACTGATGGCCCCAAGTCCCAGCAGCTCTCCTCTGTCCAGCCCCACCCCCACCTCAGCCAAACTGGAGGAAAGCCCAGAGGGAGGATGGGTTACCTGGGCTACCCAAAAGAGCCATCAAGGGCCTGAACGTGTCTATTCATCTTTCTGGATGGTCCCCAGGTGGCCTCAGCAGTGCTGGAGTCCAAGGAAACATGTGAGCCCCAACACAGAGACAGGCGCATCCTCCCGCACACGCCATCACACCATCAGCCTTCACCTGCAGTTGCCCACGTGGGACCATGCCCTGTGTCCCCATCAACACTGGGCATAACTGCTGTGACCCCTCACTTCCCAAGACTGGGCAGGGCACTTCCTGGATGCATGGAAGGGTGAAATCCAAAGTAAATCAGGCCCTTCCAGCAAAGAAGGGGCCATGGTGGCCATGCTCCCCTGCTGGGAGGAGCGTCCATCCCTCGTTATCCCATCTCCAAAGCTGGCCAATCCCTCAAGACCTCGCTTACCCTGAACACTCTGCAAAGGGCACCTGAGCCCCCTCCCCTTCCCTGTCTATCCACAGCAGACCTGTCCCAGAACTGCTGACAGCACTAGGCCGGCAAGTGGGGGTCTCCAGGCTGCAGCTGTGGAGTGGACCCCCATTAACCACCCCTCAGCTGGTGGGACCCCGGGCTTCTCCTGGTGTGGTCTGCATCCTATCACTGCCCAGACATTGTGTCCAGGGACACCACCCTCAGTGTCCATGTGGTGACGCTGGACTGTGCTGGACTGTCCACAGCTGGACTGTGCTGCCTGGGAGGGGGCAGGGGGCCAGCCAGGAGCTGTGAGCCAACACTAAGGAGACAGGCCCAGGGGGAATGGAGACACTGTTGAAGCTGTCACCCTATGGAAGAGAGCGGCAAGGGACACAAGGCCTGATCACCAGGGGAGGTCACCTGTGAGTCCTCACTGGCCCTCAAACTCTAGCTAAGAGGCAGCTCTTCTCACGCCCTCATCTTAGCACTTAGCAGCACTCTTTATTTATTCAGCACACATGCCCACCGTGGGCCCAGCCTCAGGGACATCAGACTTGGCCTTGGCCTCAGGGATCTCGTGTCCTCATGGGCTTCACATGGAGAGCCTTGTTGGTGCTTGTCACCTGTAAAGGAATTTCTGTGACCCCATTAGCACCTCCTCCACAGAGGAAGCTCTGCTCAGAGAGAACACGGGGTCCGTGAATGGCACCAACCACCACTGTGCATAGCTCAGAGGATACCTTGTGTTTGGAAGCAACAGAAATACGTCTAGACGTCTTCATGAGCCACTGAGTATTTGCTTTCTACTGTGCTTGGCACTACCGCGGAAACTAACTCATCAAATGGATGGAAACGGGCCTCCCAGAACCATGCCTGGTGTGCAGTGGGCATTCTACAAAGGCTACTGTTGCTGCTCTACTCCACCCCCCCGCCACCTACAAGCTCAGAAGACTCAAGAACAGGCAGACAAGAAAGACCATGGCAGGGAGTCCACATACCCCCAGAATGCAATGGACACTCAGTGACCTTCCTGGCAGGGACTGAGGCCGGCCAGGCAGGGGCAGCATGGAGCACCTGCTGTGATGACTGGCAGTGATAGTCCAGGCAGGCGGATCACGAAACAGAAGGTCTGCAGCTCAGGATGAGAGGTCACAAGCAGGATCCTGCCACCTGGGCAGGCACGGGTGACAGAGAGACTCCTCAGCCTAGAGTTTCTGGCTTCCAGGCTCAGGCTCTGACTCACGCACTGGCTTTGCTGCCCACAACGTGTGACTTGGACAAGTCCCTACAGCTCTAGAATCCTTGATCCTGGCGTGCGTTTAATGGAGTCAGTAGGAGAAACTTCGTCTTAAATTTGAGGATAAAGTGAAATAAAAATTAGAAGTATGCCAAGCATAGTAAGTGTTCAAGACACAACAGTTGTGGTTATGAATTACTGGTGAAACCAAGAACACAAGAGTGATGTTTCATCCAAGGACTGAGAGTTCAACTTTTTTCTCTTCTTTTATTTTGAGACAGAGTTTTGCTCTTGTGGTCCAGGCTGGAGTGCAATGGCACAACCTTGGCTCACCACAACCTCTGCCTCCCGGTTCAAGTGATTCTCCTGCCTCAGCCTCCCGAGTAGCTGAGATTACAGGCATGCGCCACCACACCCAGCTAATTTTGTATTTTTAGTAGAGATGGTGTTTCTCCATGTTGGCCAGGCTGGTCTTGAACTCCCGACCTCAGGTGATCTGCCTGCCTCGGTCTCCCAAAGTGTTGGGATTATAGGCGTGAGCCACTGCGCCCAGACGAGTTCGACTTTCTCAGAGTTGTTAGCGAGACATGTCTCCTGATTTCTGCAAAGGTGGCTGAAACCAGTGACTGGACCTGGGCTAGTGGCTCTGAGGAACCCTGACCAAGGATGACAACTGTGAATTTCACCATAAGGAAGGAGCAAGTGGGAAAGCCTTGGGAACAGCCAAGGTGTGAAGGGAGGGAGGAAGGGAAAGGTGTGGACTGGGAGCAGGAAGTGAGAGCCAGGCAGGCACAACACAGGTGCTGATGGGGAGATGGGCAAGGGGACACAGCACAGACACTGGGCAGGTCCATTTCCAATCCCAGAGCCGCAGAGAAAGCATCCACCCAGACGCTCGGCCCGACTTGCCACTCCAGGGGGCTTCCTTCCATCTCCAAAGATGCAATGCCGACCTCTCCGAGATGGGCACCCACTTGGGCCCCCGCAGACTTAAGCCACAGAACTGGGGGAGCCAGAGGGGCCGCTCCTCTCTCAGGACAAGGTGCTTCAGGCCACAGATCTGAGCCTGCGGAAAGGACATCATCCAGAGCAGCAGGGCGCTCCAGCAGGTCCCTCTCTGGATATTTTGAAACATATTTTGCATCTCTGCTTCAAGAATTCCCAAGCTCTGTGGCAGTGGTCTGATGTCATAGAGGCAAACTATTTTCTCAAGGCTGGTTTTTCAGAACAGAAACAAGAAAAGTGAGTTGGCCATGGCCCCTTCTCAAGATGCATAACTGGAAGCATCAGCATTCATTCTCCTGGCGCCTAAGGCCCTCGTGCACGTCCACAACCTCCCACCTGAACACTTGGACCAGATGCATCTCAGAGTCAGAGTCTCCTGTGAAAGGAAACAGGTGCAATCGCCTCGCAAGGTCCTCAACTGCATCAGGCGAACTCCACCCCATCCGCATCTAATGAACCTGCAGCAAAACACATCAGTGGCCCCAACACACAGGATAAATAATGGCTATTTATCACTTCATGGCATTTCAGAGCAGCTTTTCCTGACAGAATAATTTCTTTTTGTTCTATATAGAAAGCCGGTTGCTAATAGCAGGCCTGCGGTGTGTGGTGTTGCCTTGCGTGTTTGATGCGTCTTTGATGAAGGCATCGGTGGATCCGTTGTCCACACCAGCAATGATACCATGTTGTTTATTTCCTGAAACTTATAAGTAAATATTTATTTTAGTAGGACAAATCCCCTTCCTTTTTATGCTTATTTTTTAAATTTTGACCTGGCTTTTTTTAGTCATTTATTCTGTTCAGATGCTAGAATCAACTTGTCCTCTGATGTGAACAATTCTGTTACAATTTTGTTTTTTTGGTTTTTATTCTTTAACTTGTATTTTAGGTTCAGGGGTACATGTGCAGGTTTGTTATATGGGTGAACTCCTGTCATGGGATTTGTTGTACAGATTCTTTCGTCATCCAGGTAGTAAACCTAGTACCCAATAGTCACTTTTGTGCTCCTCTCCCTCCCCGCACCCTCCATCCTCAAGTAGGGCCCAGTGTCTGTTGTTCCCCTGTTTGTGTCCATGTGTTCTCATCATTTAGCTCCCACTTGTAAGTAAAAACATTTGGTATTTGGTTTTCTGTTCCTGCGTTAGTTTGCTAAGGATAATGGCCTCCAGCTCCATCCATATCCCTGCAAAGGACATGGTCTCATTCCTTTTTATGGCTGCAGAGTATTCCATGATGTATATAGAATATACACCATAGTATTTATACTATGCCATGGACTACTCTGCAGCCATAAAAATAAATGAGATCACATCCTATTCCATACACACTGTAGAATCCTATGGTGTATGTACGGCATATCTCTTAACCACATATAATTGAGTTGATATTTTCACTTGGGGAGAATTCTCATCTTTAAAACATTGGGAAAACTGAGCGTATGTCTGTAATTTCTTTAAGTTCTCCTTTAAGTTTCTCAATGGAAGTTCATTATTTTCTTTAAAAATTACTTAAGGCTGGGCACAGTGGCTCACGCCTGTAATCCCAGCACTTTGGGAGGTCAAGGTGGGCGGATCACAAGGTCAGGAGATCGAGACCATCCTGGCTAACACAGTGAAACCCTGTCTCTACTAAAAATACAAAAAATTAGCTGGGCATGGTGGCAGGCGCCTGTAGTCCCAGCTACTCTGGAGGCTGAGGCAGGAGAATGGCGTGAACCCGGGAGGCAGAGCTTGCGGTGAGCTGAGATGGCGCCACTGCACTCCAGCCTGGGCAAGAGAGCAAGACTCCATCTCAAAAAAAAAAAAAATTGCTTAATAATTTTGGTAGAATACTAAGCAACACAATTTTCATCACTTTTATAACGGTTATTACAATTTCTAATTGTTTGAAGCTGTTATACATAAACAATATTGGTTTGTGCACGTTGCTAGATCTTGTAGCTAGAAAGCTCAGTGAACTTTCCTATTCTATGTAAACCTACTCTATATAAACATTCATATAATCTGCAAATAATAGCAAATTGGTTTCTTCCTCTCTGGGATTCATAAACCATCCACCCTACCCTCTTTCTTCAAGAGAGTATTGAGGGAAAATCTTTTATCTTGCCCCTGCCTTTGAAAACAACTGACCTGGAGTTTCACCATTGACATGATATTTGGGGGATTAGAAACACTTTTTTGTATTCAGGGTCCTTATGTCATATTCCAATTCTGCTAAAATATTAAGATATTGATATTATGCCTTGGCTGGTTGAATTGATCACTTTAAATACTATGCAGTTACATCTTTTATTAAATGCTTCTTTTGTCAATTGTGATGATAAGTATTTTTTCTTCTTAACTTCTTAATATGACCAATTATATTAATGGATTTTTCCTAATGTTATAAACTCATTGCATTCATAAAATAAACTTGGAATAAATACTAACATATATATTAATTATATATATTCATACATATGTATATAATTTTCACATAGTCCTGAATTCAATTTATTATATTTTTACCATATTTGCATCAACTTTCACAACAAAAATCAACGTAGCATTTTATTTTTTGTATTATTCTTGTCCGGTTTTGGTGTCAAGGACATCGTCTTCTAGAAAGGCCTGAAAAGCTTTCTGATTTTACTTCCCTCTGTGTTGAAAAGGAATTATTTGTCCCTTTAGGGTTTTGAGAAATTTACCCTCAAAATCCCCTTTGCGGTGCCTGGTTGGTGTCTGGGGCCGGGGAGAAACAGAATTAAAAGATTTTTGAGCAATGCTGCGATTTATAAAATAGCTACAGGTCTATCCTGAAATTTTGTTTTTCCTCTAGTAAATTTTGGTATCTTATAGTTTTCTCTAAAATTTCCATTTCGTCGTAGATATTAAATCCATGGGCACAAAATTGACTCTAAGGCAGTATTCTCTTCTATTTTCCAAGTCCATAGTGCCTATGAGAGGGTTCTTCCTTAGAGATGGTATTTGTTAACTCTCTCCATTTGGATTCATGGCTTTCCACAGAGTGATATCTATTTCATCAGTTATTTCAAATAAGCTTCTTTCGGCTTTGTGGGCTTTCTCTGTTATTTTTCATATTTTATTAATTTCTGCTTTTAATTTCACAACTTCCATTTTTCTAAATTTTGTTCTGTTTTGTTTTGGGGTGTGTGCATATGTGTGTGTTCAGACTAATGTTTGTTCTGCTAACTGAGTTGAACACTTATGATACTTTTCAACTTTCTATTTTTAATAAAAGAAATAAAACAGTACTGCTAAACTGGTGTTTTATGATCTTTGCCTTGAAGTCTTCCGTGTGTGACATTAATATTCACACACCTGCTTTATATTTTAAAATATATGCATATATTTTCCTGGATATATTTTTCCATTGAAATATCTTCTGTTTATATCATTTTAAGTGTGCCTCTTTAAATTCTCTATATATGATCGTAACGATTACCCTTAACTCTGTTTACTCAAAGTTTATGAAGATATTTTACCATGCTAATTCTAAAAGATATGTATTTTTAACTTTGAAATTTAGATCCCAAGTCTAACAAATTGTTTTTTGAGTATGGTACAAAGTAGTTCTTAAAATCCTTTTTTTTTTTTTTTTTTATGTAGACATCCAATTGACCAATAGCTGGTCAGAAACCATCGTATTTTTTTAGCACATATATTCAGCGTAACATTTTTCTAAAAGTCATGATAGTTTTCCTTCTACTGAAGAAAATAAGACATGTAGCATACTTTCACTTTCTCCTCGCTCCTTTCCTGCCCGATTCTCACCACTGCCATGTTAAGATCCTACTTTTTAGTATAAAAATATGTTCCTAGTTTTATATATTATACCTAGAAATCAATTTACAATTAACTACAGCATTCTCCTGTTTCTTTTCTTGCCATTATTCTTCACCCCATGGTCCTTTTTCTTACTGGGCTCATGATTTTTGTTTGTTTACTATTGTTTTGTTTAGATGTATATTCAAGTTATTTTTCAAAAGAGCCCATAGATGGTAAATTGATTTTCTGAAGTTTTTTATGCATGAAAATTGTTTATTTTGCTCCTCGATTTGAATAATAGTTTGTCTGGGCATAGAATTACAGACTCAAAATATTTTCAGATCTTGGAAGTCATTTTCTCTGAGGGTGTGATGTGGCTATTAGAAATTTGTCACCAGTACGAAGCTTGTTCCATTCTAGGAATCTCTTTTTGGTGTTGTTACACTATAAAAGATTTGTGGATAGTTTCTTAACTTTTGAAGTTCTTTATTTAGCATGCATCTAAGTGCTTGCATTTTTTTCTTAATCTATTTTGTCCCAAAATAGACTCTTTTTAATCTAAAAATGCACGACTTTCCTCAATTCGGGGAAACATTCTTCTTTCCATCTGTGAGCATTTCCTTCCTTCTAATCTCTTTCCTCCTCTGTCTCACGCTCTTTTGGTAAAACTCCACAACCCAGTCACCTAGATGAATGATTCAGTGTTTGGCCATTCCGCTACTCAGATATATCTCAAGTATTTTATAAATTTCCAAGAACTCTGATAATTTTTATTCCTTATGTTTTTTTTCTTTTTCTTTTTACTTATCAGGATGTAATCTGGGAATTTATCCTGAATACCCCCCAGGTTGGCAGCTTTCTTGAACACAGCAGAGGGCCCCTCCCTTCCGTGTCTCCTTCCATTCCATTCTCTTGTTTTGTATTTCTAATTGATATATCATAGCTGTACATATTCTGAGGCCACATATGATATTTTGACACAGAGCCCACTGGTCTGTGCCAGGGCTATATGTTTGCCCTCAAATCCCATCCTAGGATGGATCCCAATGGCTATGGGGCAGTCAGGAGGGAGGAGAGGCAAAACTTTGGGAGTGAATGACCACAGAACGCCAAGGCGGGGGTATTAGGGACTAAATCCTGCCTTCTGAAAAATCCGTATGTGGAAGCTCTAACTCCTAGTATGGTTGCATTTAGAAAGGGTATCTTTAAAGAGGTGAGTGCGTTAAATAAAGTCATATGGATAGACCCTAATCCAACATGGCTGGTGTCCCATAAGATGACATTAGGACACAGACATATACAGAATGATGACTGTGTGAGAACACAGGGAAAAGATGGCATCTACAAGCCAAAGAGAGAGAGGTCCCAGGAGAAACCAGCCCTGCCAATGCCTTGATCTTGGACTTCCAGCCTCCAAAACAGTGAAAAAATGCATGTCTGTTGTTTAAGCTACACAGTCTGTGGTGCTTTGTTACAGCCTCCCAAGCTGACTAATACAAGCAGTAACCCAGACACATGTCACAGGATACCCCTGGAGAACAGAGCTAGATACACTAATCCACTCTCTTCCCACATGGGAAGGGCTGTCCTCAGAAAGAAACTGCTCTGTGGCTCTACAGGGCAGGGTAAGAACTCAGGCAAGGACACTCAATTAGGAAGAGTCACAGACGTCCAACAGATCAATGACTGGCTGCTTCTCCATGGAGCAAAAGCCACAGCAAAGTGACATTTAAGGGACATCAAGAAGCCATTCAGGAGGAGATGTGGTAGGATAAGGTTTGGGGATTGAACCATCCCAGAATAGCAATGGCCCTGCCCCTGGCATCAACCACTTCAGCGTCCGTAACGCAGCATCTCTCCAACCTGCGCAGTGTGAGAACCTCCTTCATTCACACTCTAGGACCTCTCAGTTCCACTGGAACTGTTAGACCCTAAGCCTCTGGCACTGCCAGTGACAGGCACTCCCTGATGCAGGACTCACCAGTGTCACCTTGCTGCACAATGGTCATCCTGTCCTGTGTCAGAGCCAAGGGGCCCTGTGGCTAGAGCAGCATCACTTGGCAAGCTGACCTTGGCGGAAGTCCTCCCATTCTTCCCGTTACCTCCTGGTGGGTTTACCCTTAGCAAGAGGGGCTCCTCAGGCTATGAAGGCAGCGCCCAGAGGGGGAACTGATGTGGTGAGGAATGCCAGAAGATTGGAATGACAGCTATGTTCATTCATTAAGGAGAAGCAGGGCCTCCTCAGGAAGCCCTGGAATGGTAGAAGCTCAGGACCCACCTTCTGTGCACTCCTTCCCCCCACGACAGTGCCCCCGAGAGGCTTTCCTTGTGCTGCCACTTGGCTTTTCCTGCCAGCTTTCAGGGTCTCCTGGGGCCTGGCACCCTTCCCTGCTTCCCACATTCAGCCTCAGTGCTGAGGAAAGGTGGCTGCAGAGGTCACTCCTGTCCCCTGGCAGCACCAGTGCCATTCAGGGGGCAGCTGTCTGTCCTTCTGCTTTGGGAATCATACAGAACTTGGGTTCAGATCTGCCTTCCAACATTTGCTTGGAAAACAGAGCCAACCTCAGCCCTGGTTTTCTCATCTGCACACTGTGGGCTTCCTGGCATGCAGAGGTGCATTGTGGAGGATAAGCAGGTGAGTGTCTGGTGTCCAGAGCAAGATATGAACCTGCTGCTATCCTAGGAGGGCCCCCCCAGCCCCAGCGCCCAGCGTCCCTCTCCTGGTGAGCAACAAGCCCCCAGCTCCACATGGGGACCCCCAGCTCCACATGGGGACCACAGAGAATATCTGCTGGACTCAGCCTAGATAGCTTTCAGTTTGTAGCCCGCAGGGCAGAGGCTCTGTTAGGGTCACATAGCCCCCACCTCACAGGGTCAGGTCATTGGCCCTGGACTCCTCCCTTTAAGAGCCCGAGGTCAAGCTACACCTGCCCCAAAACTGCAGAGCACAACAGTTCCCTGCATCCTCTCACCTGGGGGTCCACCTCCCTCCCAGCCTAGAGAGGCTGTCTGCTGGCCCCAATGCTCCTTCACCTGCCCCATGGCTGAAGGAGGGCTCTGCAGAGGGTGCTGTTGTCTCCAGAATGGGCAGTACAAATGGGGGCCTCTGAAGCTGCTGAAACACTTTTAATGGATCTGGCGTGGCCTCCCTGGGCAGGCATGGGGAGTGGCCAGGGCCGGAGGCCTCCCGACAGCTCAGTGCTCTGAGGGGTGCTGACTGCCTCTGCCATGTTCGTGCCTGCGTCACCACTGGACAGTGAGCACCTGGTGTCTCCTGTGCTCCTTCCTCTCCACCTCCAGGGGCCTGCCACGTGAATCCTCTTGGCATTTATTTAACTTCCCTGGAGCCCACGGGAGGAGGCCAAGGCCCGAAGAGCAAACAGGAGCCCCCAAGGATCCTGAAGGCCAGTGAGGATAGAGGGCGTTTGAGGAGGATGGAGGGCACCTGGTGCCAGAGCCTGACCCCACGTCCTGCAGGCCCCTTTGGTAAGTCACTTTCACCTGACTTGTTAAGTCAGATGACCCAAATTGGGCTTTGTAGGAATCCTAAGAACTGAGCCCCAGTAACTTGTACGCCAGCCAGTGGTGGCTGTGGGAAGGCGGAGCTGGTTGTGGGGGAAACCGCGTTCCCTGGGCAGCTTCTGTGCACCTGGGCACCCCCTGCTGTCCTGCCAGGTGCCTGCCCACCCAGGAAGTGCCACCTTCTCCACTTACTTCATAGGAAAATGTCACAAAAATAAACCTCACAGAGAGTCACAGTGGACAAGTGCAGGTGTAACTATTCAAGGCAGGGGGTGGTTTCTTCCCCTTTTTTCTCTATTTTAAAATAAAACAGACATCAGCGATATCAGTAAAGTACATTTTAAAATGTTTCCTGGGAGAGGCCAGGCATGGTGGCTGATGCCTGTAATCCTAGCACTTTGGGAGGGCGAGGCGGGTGGATCACTTGAGGTCAGGAGTTCGAGACCAGCCTGACCAACATGGTGAAACCCCATCTCTACTAAAAAAAAAATACAAAATTAGCCAGGCATGGTGGCACATGCCTTTAATGCCAGCTACTTGGGAGGCTGAGGCAGGAGAATCAGTTGAACCTGGGATGTGGAGGTTGCAGTGAGCCGAGATCACACCATTGCACTCCAGTCTGGGCAATAAGAGCGAAACTCCATCTCAAAAAAAAAAATGTTCCCTGGGAGAAAGGCCCATCTCCCTCCTCCCTGTGGAGGGGATGACCCCCCTGGTGCTCCAAGGAGCCCCCGTGTGAGAACCTGGCACACTCAGGGCTTGAGCAACACTGAGGATGCCACAGCCCCAGGCTGAGCCAGGACAGGGGCCAGGAGGGAGGAAGGCCTGGAACATGGGACCTGCCCTCTGGCTGCAGGCTCGGAGCAGAGCCGGGTCTGACACGGCTGCTCCTCAGGCCTCCTTGGGGAGACTGACCTGCTGGTCTCGAAGAAAAGGCTTCCTGCACCTCAGGGGTCTACCTGTCGGGAGCCAGGCCTTCTCTATCTGTGAGGGCTTGCTGGCACCTTTACATGGTACCATGCCCACCCTGAGACCCTCATTCCAATAGTGAGGCCAGGATCAGCTTGGGCCCCACACCTCAAAGGAAGTCCACGAAGACAGCCCCCCCAGAGACTGATCAGGAGCCGCCTCACCCTACACACTCTTCCCCTCTCCCCTCCCAGCCCTGTCACCCCACACAGAAGGTGCTCCACTCAACCATGGGGCACCACGGGCAAGAGAGCATCTTGCAAACCATGACCCCTTCCTGCATCCATCAAGTTTCCTTCCTTGTCTTCACACTAAACTTCCAGAAGTAATTACCTGCGTTCACCACCAAGTTCCCCCATCGTCGTGCACAGCTGTCACTGAAGCCCACGGAGACCTGCCTGATGCAGTCCCCAGCACGCACCTGAGTCGGCCCCAGGAAGACCCTCTGCAGCCATGGCCTCTCGTCCTCTGTCCTCTCCACTCCCCGTGGTTCTCCCTCCTGAGCAGGGATGTTCTTCAGGCTTTTTCCTAGGCGCTCCCCATTCCCCACTCCACACTGCCCCTGGCAAGCTTCTCCTCTCCTGCTCAGGAGGTTTTGTGAGAATTGGAAGCCCCTTCCTCGTGGTTCAGAAGTGCATACCCTCTGTGTTCCCTGAGCATGTCACAGCAGCTCCTCACACCATCCTTCCCCCCCAGGCATGGGGGTCTCCTCCACCTCACCCCTGTTGTCCACACAGTTCTCATGCGCTGCCACTTCACCTCCTGATGACTCAGCCTGCCCACCCTTGCCCTCCATCGCTGTAGCCATGGACCACGCACACCCGTGGTTTCCTGCCCATACCATGGACCAGCTCCCAATTGCTCCAGTGACAGGGAACCATTTATGAAGCCAATAGTTCTTCTGCATAGAATGTGGTCCCCACCCTCTTTGGACACGGTGAGGTGGGTAAATCTCAATGTGGTCTCCATGACCCCAGCTTCCCTGTGTGCTGTCCCCGGTGCACAGCACCACCGCAGTGATACACCTGCGTTACATTTGCTGTGGGACTGGACACCTTCCTGCACGTCATGCTAGGAATGGTGCCCGGTACACAGTAAGTACCCAATTCATGTTAGATGCTATTGTTGTACTATGCAATTGTGCTGCTGTGGCATTATGGTTCCCGGCCCCATTCCCACGTGGAACAAGTCCAGATCTTTACGTGTCATATGCATCTGTCCACTCACTCAGCTACTGCTCATTCGACGAGTTGCTGTCACCTGTGACGCGGGAGACACTGTCCTACTCTTCAAGCAGGCCTCTGTCTCAGGACCCTCATTGCGTTCTTCACCCCACTAATGTCCAGGTCTCTCCCCTCGGGTGAGAACCCAGTGGGGGTGCCCAGCCTGCCCCTGGAGCCTAAGAGTAGGCCCCTCATGGTGGTGGTCAGACATCCAAGCAAGGGGAAGTTCACTGTGTGATGTGATGCTCATCGGCACGGCTGCTCACAGCATGCAGCCTCTGGTGCACCTCAGGGACAGGGAGAGCTCAGGAGGGGCTGCCTCCAGCCCTGACGCAAGACAGGAGGCAAGTTCGGGGGTTGACATAGCAACAAAGCCAGAAATATCACCACAGTCTCTGCCAGGGAACACGCTGGGGAAATGCCATCACCCAAAGCCCGCGCCACTTAGAGCATGGACGTTCTGCTGCCGTGTTGATCCTCCACAGACTGAATCTGGCACGGGGCAATAATGGCTGCTGCTGCACGGCCACTTAGGAGATGGAAAGAGAGGTGCTTGGAGGAGCAAGTGCAGTGCCCAGCAGGGCTTCAGGGTGCCTGGCACAAAGCAGGTGCTTAGTAAATATTGGGCAGTCCTATCCATCCTCCATCCGCCAACCATCCATTAATTAATACTCGTAATCATTTAAATTGAGGCCATAAACCACGTGGCACTCTGACCACATGCACAGTGACCCAGCTGTTCTTGGTGCCACAGAGAAGCCTCTGGGCTCCTATGGCAAACTGAGGCCGGCCAGCATTGGGCAGAGCCACTGAGGGGCTGGTGCCTGGGGTAAGAATTCCAGGTGTCCCTGTCTCTGCATAGCCAGAATACTAAGAAGTTTGCAATGTCATGAAATTTCTATCATTTTGGACTCCATGTTGTGGAACCCAACCCATGTGTGTGGTGTCCTGGCCCTAACCTCATGACAAGGAGGCTGATTTCATCTTTCTATGGGGCAAGGGGGAGTCTTGTTAATGGGTCATGTTCGGCCCCATTGCTCCAGGTGCAGTGCAGAGCTAGAAGAGCATGCAGATGGTGAGGAGTAAGACACTGCCATTGTCAGGGGGTTGCATCCCGCACAGAACAGGCTCGCTGGCCCGACAGAGGATGGAGGATGGTGTGATGGGGAGCAAGGTGAGGCAGGTCTGGGAACTAGGAGGCTGTCACCAAGGCTTTAGAAAGAGTGAGTGCTCTAAACAATTGCGTGATGGTAGCAGGGAATCCAATGTAAGTTTCTAAACAATACCCATCTCAGTAGGGAACAGACAGGAGGCTCCTCCTTCCACCCTGTGATGTTGAAAACCAGCACACTGACATTTTCACTATGTGCTTGTCTCTCATGAGCTTCCCACCTGTGTCTGATGAAGTCTGAACCCCAGACAAAAGGCAGCATCTGGGCCCAGGTGGCTACGGCCATACCTTGGATGATGGCAAATTCGCCAAACGATGGTGCCTGGTGACACAGCTTGAGCGTCTACCACCACCACAAAACCATCATCACCAGAGGCTGGACACTGTCACGGGATGAAGCCATGAGTAGACCCAATCTCAACCCTCAAAAGCTTGCACGGTCCAGAAATGTCGCCCCAGAGGAACCCCAAACTTCACCTACTTCACCTCTTTCTATTTTTGCCATGCTATTTTGTGAACATTCTTTGAAACTCAGAATTGGTGTTTAATGTGCAGAGTCCCTCCCACGATTATTTCTTCTTGGTGGAAGACTCATTGACCTTTCCACTGGGGGAGCTGGCAGAGTCTCTAGAAGCCATCATAGCTTAGCTTACTCAGAAAATGATTTCCCTGAGGATCAGATAAAGCGCGTCTGCACAGTCCTGACCAGGCTGTAACACAGAGATATCCCCGAGTCCTGCTCAAAGTCAGCAAATCCCACAGATGGCAACTTGATCAAACAGCAGTCGCTGGTCTAAGCTCCTTATCACTCCAAATCTGCAGGGGCTCTTGAAGCCTCTTGGCAGGAGGACGGCACACTTTTTCTTTTTCCCCCTCACACTACTCATCTGAGTCCAGCTCCTTCCTGGGGATGGGGAACTTGGCTCCTCTTCTTGTTACAAACCTCCAGGCCTCGGGTGCCTGGAGACCTTACCAGGGCAGGGTTTGCCACTGACTGCCCTGTGTCTTGTGCTAAGCTGGTGGTGTTACCTCTGTCTCCGGGAGCACAGTTTTCTCTGGGTGATTGAATGAAATGCACCTTCTGTCCTTCTGTCTATTCTTGTCAGCCATCGTGGGGCAAGGCTTTTACTTGCTTCTTTTAGTATCCTTGTTTCTTTTGAGGAAAAGAAAAACATTCCAAGGAAGAAGCAGTGTCTGGGACCAGATCTCAGAAAATGTGGCATGCATCATCCTAAAGCCAGGATGGCATTGAGCACCATGGCCAAGCAGGACCACCCAAGGGTTTAAGCAAAGAGGGGAGATGGTCAGACTTGTGTTTGTGAGTTTCTGGTTGCAAGGTAGAGAATGGCTTGTGTTGGAGGACACAGCCCAGCATCAGTTGTGACATCTCGGTATGTCTTCAGTTCAAGCCATCAAAACACGCTGGCTGAGCCGGTATGATACGTTCACTTCATTTTTTTCTTTCGTTGTTGTATTTGATTTTCACATGCAGTCTTAGGAGAAAGGCAGGGCAGGCAAACTTTTTATTCTAACTTTTCAGAATTTTAAAAGGCATCATTGAAATTTTTAAGAAGGATTTATATTCCAAGGAATGTGAAAATCAAGTTTATATGCCTCTTTCTCATTCAGCCTTATTTAACCCTTATGCAATCCTAATAGCCAGTAATGTTATTCCTGTTTTATGAATGTCAGACGCACTGCCTGACATTCCTAGCCCAGAGCAGGCTCAAAGCCATGCATGCAGGATGGGGACTCTTGGGCACCGGGATGGACATGAGATCTGCAGGCAGGGGTGACACAGGCACAGAGAAGTCATCTGTGCCCCAAGCCTGTGAGTTCCTTCCATCCCATGACCTCTCAGTGGACTCTCATTTCCCAGGACTCTCCTGGCACTGGTAGAAACCCGGGATGATAAATGTCATAACTGCTAGGTGCCACGCAGTGCTGTGTTCTGTGCATCGTCTCACAATCCAGTTCACTGTAGCATTTCCCGGGAATCTCCTCCGTGTACTGAGCTCTCAAGACATGTGAGGGTTGAGCCCTGGGCCCTGCCCTCTGGAGGCTCGGGAGCCAAAACAGACAAGGGAAGCAGCACAAGGTAATGCTAGACGGACAGGCAGCTCTGTGGATCCTCCATGGACCTCTGATGCCACCGATGTCAAAAGGGAACCATGCGGCAGAACCAAGGGTGTGTGCGAAGTTTCCATGAGGGGGCATGAAAAGAGCATAAAAAGCTGCAAGAGCCATACAAATTCTGTTTAAAATGCTGTTCCTACTAAACGATGGGGTGTTATTTATGGTTGGAACAGGAGCGTCCCAAGCAGAAGGGATAGAATTTGCAAACACGCTGAGTTATAAGGTGATTGAAATGTCCATGGGACCGCAAAGTGAAGGGAACTAATATCGATTTATTTCTTAGCATGACTAGGTCATTTGCTAGGCACTACGAAAGCAATCACACATAACAATAACACAATGTAGTTGTGGAAGGCAGTTTCGGAGTTCTCACTAGTGACAGGCACTTGCAAAGCGCTGTGGGTACCCTTCTCCTCTCAGAGCTCCAGCAGCCCTGGGCGAGGACTGCTGTTATCCCATGTCACAAATGAGGCCACCAAAGTTTACAAACTGTCCCAGGACACACGGCCACAGACACTGTGGTCACTGGTCTGTCCAGTAGTCCATATTTCCCTCTCAACAATGAACCCCCTAGAGCCCAGAGTGTGGGGGCCCATGATGAAGACCCCCCAGTCCTGCCTGTTCCATGGCATTTAGATGATGCTGACCCAAACCCTCTCCTCACCCCCACTCGGACATCAGGCCACAGAGGCAGCCACATGACCTCAGCCTGGACAATCAGCTTGTGGACAAGAACTCCACATTCTTGAGAAAGTATCTGGGGTCAGGGATGGGCCTGTGACCTGAGCAGGGCGTTTCCTGCAACTGTCCAGACAGACTACTGGGAGAGGATGTCCCTGTCCACAGCTGGTCCAGTGGACTTGGGAGCTGCTGGTGACCATCTGGCTCCAATGCAGAGAGAGATGTTTTGAAGAGGCAGCCAAAGAAAAGCAGGACCAATGGAGGGAGAGAAAAAACAAGAGTCCTGGTCATGTCTTTAGAGATTCTGGATCAAACCACGCCTGAAGCTAAATAATCCTTTGGACTCTTCAGTTACATGAGCCAATATATTTCATTGTTATTGTTGTTTAAGCAATTTAAATTCAATTTCCTTTTTGTAAAGAAAGGGTTCTAAGTAATAGTATGGTAGAGTCAGAATAAAACCCAGATTCCACATTCGTGGTGACTGTGGCGGAGTGGGCACTGGATGTCTGTATCTGTTTGTAATAACAACAGTTATGGGATTAGCCCCAAATAAAAACAGTAGCAAGGAGCCTTTGGTGAGCCCTTTCGATGTCACTGTGACTTCCTCCCTATGATAACTCTGGGATGTGGCTGTCATAGTCACCCCATTATCCATACCAGGGCGACAAGTACCAGCAGGGTGGGCATGGCTTGGTGGCTTGCCCAGAGTCACACAGCAAATCGGTGAAGGGATGAGGTTTGTAGGCAGCTGCGGGAGTGCAGCCTGGGCTCTAAGTGCTTTGCACAGTAAGCAAATAGAGTTTGAACCATTCTTTAGAAAAGAAGCTCCTGGAGTATTTAAAGTTGAGGTGTGGTGGGTTGGATGCACAGTTAAGAAAAACCACATTGGCTGCAGGGAAAAAGATGGGTTGGAGGGTGAGAGAATGAAGGCAGCCAGGCGGAGGGGCCGTAACAGGATTAACAGTTCAGGTGACAGGCGAGGAGGGCCTGGCTCAGCCAGTCAACAACAGCCTGACGCTCACCTGCTGAGGAGTGAGTCTCTGAGAGGACGGCTTGGCCTGGCCTGTGGCCTCATGCTCTGCACCAGCGGGCAATTCAGGCACGGCCACACCATGATGCCACTCTTTCTCTGGCCTTCCATAGGGCTCTGATGCACACACCTTCAATATCACAACCCCACCAGTCCTCAGCAAGACTGGAAGGGACTGATGTTCTTTATATTATTTTTTAAAAGTCGTACCATCGTACAAATAACTTTTTTGATGTGCAGTTCTATGAATTTTAACACTGTAACCATTAAGATTCAGAAAAGATCCATCACCCTAAAACACACCCTCCTATTGATAGAAGAACAATTTGGATGAATTTCAAAGACATTATGCAGAAGGAAGGAGGTCAAGCTCAGAAAGCTTTTTGAATTTCATACAGAATCAGAGTATAAAGTTTGGAGATTGACTTCCTTCCTTCCACATAATGCCTTTGAAATTCATCCAAATTGTTGCATATTATCAATAGTTCATTCCCTTTTGTTGCTGAGTAACATTCTTTTGTATGGATGGATCACAGTTTGTTTATCCATTCACCTGCTGAAGGGCATTTGGAGTAGCTCCATTTTGGGGTGATCATTAATAAAATTTCTATGAAATTTTCTTACATGTGTGCACACAAGTTTTCCTTTCCCTGGGAGCAGAATCTAAGCCATACGGTGTCTGCTTGCCAAACTATGTCTCGGAGTGGCTGCATCATTTTGCATTCCCACCAGCAGGAAATGAGAGATCCAGTTTTTCTAATCTTGCTAGCACTTGGCATTCTCAGTAGTTTCATTTTGGCCATTGTAATCGATGTGCAACGGCATCTCATTATGGTTTTATTTTGCACTTCATCAATGGCAAATGAGGGATAATATTTTTATGTGATGATTTCCCTTCCTTGTGATCGTTTGGTAAAATGTCTTTTTCCATCTTTTGCCTATTTCTGTTTTGTGTAAATTTATGGGATACAAGTGTAATTTTGTTACATGGATATATTGCATTGTGGCGAAGTGAGGGCTTTAACGTATCCATCAGCTGAATAATGTACATTGTACCCATTAAGTAATTTCTTGTCCTTTCTCCATCCCACTCCCCACCCTGGGTCTCTGTTGTCTTTCATTCCACTCTTTACGTCCCTGTGTACATATGATTTAACTCCCACTTATCAGTGAGAACGTGTGGTATTTGTCTTCCTGTTTTCTGAGCTGTTTCACTCAAAATAATGGCCTCCAGTTCCATCCCTGTTGCTAAAAGATGTGATCTCATTCTTTTCACGGCTGAATAGTATTCCATTATATATAGAGACTGCATTTTCCCTATTCAAACATCCCTTCCTGGATACTTAGGTTGATTCCATGTCTTTGCTATTGTGAATACTGCTGCAGTCAACATGAATGCAGCTGTCTTTCTGGTATCACAATTTCTTTTACTTTGGGTGTACACCCAGCAGTGGGACTGCAGGATCAAATGGTAGTTTTTGTTGAGAAATTTCCATACTGCTTTCTATAATGGTTGCACTAACTTATAGTCCCACTACCAGTGTATAAGTGTTCCCTTTTCTCTGTGTCAACATCTGTGATCTTTTTGTCTTTTTAATAATAGCCATTCTGGCTGGTTTAAGATGGAACCTCATTATGGTTTAAATTTGCACTTCTTTGATGATTGGTGATGTTGAGCATTGTTCCACCTGCTTCTTGGCCATTTGTATGTCTTCATATCTTCTTTGAAAAATGTCTATTCACATCCTTCGCGCAGTTTTCAATGGGATTGTTTGGGGTTTTGTTGTTGTTGTTGAGTTTTCTGAGTTGTTTGTAAATTCTGGATATTAGTCACTGTTGGATGGATAGTTTGCAAATATCTTCTTCCACTCTGCTAGTTGTTTGTTCACTCTGTTCTCATGTCTTTTCCCATGAGAATTGGGATATTCCTGATTCTTCACATGCCAAGTAATTCTGGATTGTATCCTGGGCATTCTGGATAGTATGTTATGAGGCAGGGAGAATGAACAATGCCCAGTGTTTGTTTCTGCAGGCAGCTGACCTGCTCACACCCAGACCACAAGTTCCAACGTGCTTTCTCCAGACTGGCTGTGGTTTTACGGTCAGCTCCACTTTCCAAGCTTTGCATTTCTGTCCAGATCTGTCCCGCATGTGGCCACCCAGGGGCCAACCTAGGACTTGGTCTGTGAGTGCTCCGCCAGTTTAATCTTCATGACGTTTGAAATGCTCCATGAGGCAACACCCATGCGTGCACAGCTTTGTGTGTACAGGGGAACTGTGAGCCCAGGAGTCTGCAAACAGCCTTTCCCAAGTTCCTCTGGCTGGAAATTTGGGATGTGAGTTACCCTGCTCTGTGGGGCACTTTTGCAGCCACCCCTTCGTCCGTGGTCATGTAGCTCAGAAGCACCCAGGGGAGGATGTGTGAGGTGCAGCCTCGCCTCCTGGAACACCAGGTCTGCAGGATGGAGAGGATGACTGCCCTGCACCTGCACCCATGGGCGGGTGTCACTGGCTGCTGCCACCATGTCCACATGATTGCTTAAGGGGTTTTGGTGAGAGAGAACAGAGGGAAAAAACTGAAAAGAAAATGGGGATTTCTGGGCTTGCCACGGTGGCTCAAGCCTGTAATCCCAGCACTTTGGGAGGCCAAGGCAGGCAGATCATGATGTCAGGAGATTGAGACCATCCTGGCCAACATGGTGAAACCTTGTCTCTACTGAAAATACAAAAATTAGCTGGGCATAGTGGTTCATGCCTGTAATCCCAGCTGCTGGGGAGGGTGAGGCAGGAGAATCACTTGAACCAGGGAGTCGAGGGCTGCAGTGAGCCGAGATCGCACCACTGCACTCCAGCCTGGCGTGCAGAGTGAGACGCCATCAAAAAAAAAAAAAAAAGGGAAAATGGGGATTTCTGATGGGAGTTTGTTTTCCTGCTGCTTGGGCCATAAAGAAAGAGTTTCTCCTGGAATTCTCTGTACCTGCACCTGGGTGTTCATTTCTGGGTTTCTAGGGCGTTGAGTTCAGACTTGAAGAGATCAGGTAGGGGAGAGAGTAAACTGCATTAACCTGGTGGAATGTTGGATTTAGGAGTTCTTCCTCCTGTTGCTGTTCGCTTTCCAGGGTCTTTCCATAGTTGTTCCATGTATTCTGTCCAGCTTTCCTAGGTGTAGCCATTTGGAGAGTGTGTTTAATCCAACTTACCCAGACCCAGAACCGAGTCTGCTTGTTTTTGTATCAGAGAGGCTTGTGCTTATTTTTCTTAAGCTTCTCTTGCACAGTCCTCATGGTTTAGAACATCTGTTCAAATCAAGGCTGTGCTGTTCTATGTGTTGGTGTCAAATAGCATGTTTTGATGAATTTTTCCACATTTGTTCTTTGTAATATTAAAAACCATATCCATGTAGTTTTATTGATTTGATTTGAAAATACTTTTAAATACTTTTAACAGAATTCTTGCTCAGTATGTCCCAGACCCTAGTATCTGGTAATAAGCTGTGAACACGAAAAAATTGATTTACTTAAAAAAAAAAATCAATAAATCACAAGAAATGGATTTGATTTTAAAAAGAGAGAAAAATGAAAGTTTCTGCCTTGTTAAAATACTCCTGTTGAAACAGGAAAGTGTCAACTGGGAAGCCATGTGCGTGGGGCCTGAGTTCAGAACACACATTTGGGAGATCAATGACACGTGTCCTCCGACCAAATGTCCTGCCCTCCTGAACCTGGCCAGCCCACAACTTCTCCCCAAGAGCCTCCAACCATCTGCAGCTCGCCCCATGCCTCTCCCCACATTCCTCAGGCTTTTCCCAACAGGGATCCCTTTTGGTTTCTGCAAAATACACCCATCATTTCAGGCTGAGTGTACCCGCCCACTCCTGAACACCTGCCTGGATTCAGTGGGTACGTGCTGACCTCTCTCACCCACAAGAAGACCAAGGTGTGATCAGGGTTCCTACTGCAACCCTGCCCGCACTCCATCCCCATGGGATGGGGCCAGACACAGATGATGGATAAATGCTGTTCTCCTTCCTCCCCTCCCTCCTTGGTGGTCAGGTCCCCACTTTGTCAAGGCATGGCCAGAGCAGATGTTTCTTCAAGGAGAAGCAGGAGCTTTGCAGGCTGGCAGGGGGCAATGATGAGCCAAGCACAGGGTGGGCGTCTTCAGACTTCAATGGTGCATAGGCATGGAATTGTTGGTGGTTCCGATGGGCTGGAATGTGGAATGCAAAGTGGAGAAATGTGGCATGGGATGATGGTCAAGGTGCAGAGGGGCCTGAGTGGAGAGGAGGGGCCAGAGAAATGCATTCCTGATGTATCCTGATGCACAGATACAGTATGTATGTGTGTACAGTGTGTGTGTAGCATGTATGTGTGTGCAGTGTGTATGTGTGTGCAGTGTGTGTATACAGTACATATATGTGTGCAGTGTGTATGTGTATACACTGTGTGTATGCATTGTGTATGTGTATACAGTGTGTATGTGTCACAGCGTGTGTGTACAGTGTGTGTGTGTACAGTGTGTGTGTACAGTGTGTATGTATATACTATGTATATGTGTGTACGGTGTATATGTATATACTATGTATGTGTGTACAGTGTGTATGTGTATACAGTATATATGTATACAGTGTGTATGTGTGTACAGTGTGTGTGTACACTGTGTATGTCTATACTGTGTATATGTGTGTACAGTGTGTATTATGTGCAGTGTGTATGTGTATACAGTGTACATGTGTGTACAGTGTGTATGTGTGTACAGTATGTATGTGTATACAGTGTGTGTACAGTGCATATGTGTGCAGTGTGTATATGTGTACAGTGTGTATGTGTGCACAGTGTGTATGTGTGTACAGTGTGTATGTGGCAGTGTGCATGTGTATACAGTATGTGTGTGCAGTGTGTATGTGTATACAGTGTATATGTGTGTACAGTGTCTATGTGTATATAGTGTGTATGTGTGTGCAGATGGATGGATGGACAGATGAACAAATCCAGAGGGTGACAAATGGTTTAAAGATTTGAAAGGAGTTAGAGCAAGTTTACCAGTTAAGATGGAGTGGACATCAAAACCACAATGAGACACCACTTCATGCCTATTAGGAGGACTGCAATTAATAAGTAAATACATAAATCCAGAAAATAGCAGGCATTGACAAAAATGTGAAGACATTGGAGCTCTCCCACCCTGTCGGTGGGAATGGAAAAATGGTGCAGCCTCGGTGGAGACTTCATGAAAATGTCAAACACGAAGTTACCAGATGTCACACTACAATATGCACAGAGATATTGAAACCTGTGTTCATACAAAGATGTGAATACAAATAGGGATAACAGCATTATTCGTAAGAGCCAAAAAGTGGGAGCAACCCAATGTTTGTCAATGGAGGAGTAAATAAAGAAAATGCTGTGTATTCATGTTCCCTTAAATCACAATGGAATATTACTCAGCCAGAAAAAGGAAGGAAGCACTGACACCTGGTCCAACATGATGAACCTTGAGAACACGATGCTGAGTGGAAGAAGCCAGACACAGAAGCTCACTTACAGAATGATCCCGCTTATGTGAAATGTCAACGAGAGGCAAATCCGTGGAGACAGAAAGTGGATTTGTGGTTGCCAGGATTATGGGGGAGGGGAAAATGGGTAGACACTGCTTAAGAGAACAGGGTTCCTTTCTGGGGTGATGGGAATGTTCCGGACATAGAGAGAGGTGACAGCTGCACTGCCCTGTGGATCCGCTGAAACCCACCCAACTCTGCACCGTAACATGGGGAATTTTACAGTATATGAGTTATGTATCATTGCTTTTTTAAAAAAAAAAAAAAAGTCCAAAAAAAAGGGTAGAGGGAATGGTGAGGGAAATGTCGCTGAGAACACAAGGTGGGCATCTGTCAGAGAAGTCTCCCTCCCAACCCAGGGAGCTGCAAGTCCGAAGGCAGTGAGGCATGCCCTGTGTTCCCACAAACACACCAGGGACCTTCCCGCCGCTCCGCCTTCGAAAAAAAGAAAATTATAAAAGCAGGAATGAATTGGACCCAGTCAAAAAACGTTGAATACTCACTTTGTGCTGGGCACCACACTGACTTAAATTTTATGTTCCATAGAGGATCGATGAATGAATGAAAGAAACACCCAAATGAGGTCCACAACTCAACTGTGTCCACTCAGAGACTCCCCTTCTAAGACAGTCTTTGTAAACAAACTCCAGCTAGCAGCATGTTCGCTACAGCAGGAACCAGGTGAACTGTCCTGTACATCTGGAGCTCGGCATAAATCCTCAGAGGTCGCGTCATAGGGGAAAGGTCAACCAAGGAGCAATCCATCTGAGCAGGGACAGCTGGCTGTGTTTCTTTCATTCATTCAACAAACACGCATTTTGTGACTGATCAGCGTGTTGCAGTGTTAAAAGGAATGGCCCCTGCCCTCCAGCCCCTGTGGTGAGAAGACTGATCCGTTAGTGAACAATCACGACACCATGTCACCTGGACTGCACAAGAGAGAGACGCAAAGGCTGCGGGAGGCCATGGGCGAAGCCCACCTCAGTCTCATGAAATCAGAGAAGGCTCACTGCAGGAGGATTTCTCTAAGCCAAGTACTAAAGTACAAATAAAGAGGCAGCCACATACAGCAGAGAGGGGGGCTGAGAAGCCCACAGTAATGATCCCCTTCCATTGAGTCCCTACTGTATGCCAAGCACTAGGCTAAGCAGCATTTACAGTCGTTATTTTTTTTTTTTTTTTGAGACCGAGTTTTGCTCTTGTTGCCCAGGCTGGAGTGCAATAGCACGCTCTTGGCTCATCACAACCTCCACCCCCCGGGTTCAAGTGATTCTCCTGCCTCAGCCCCAAGAGTAGCTGGGATTACAGACATGTACCACCACGCCTGGCTAATTTTTTCGTATTTTTAGTTGAGACGGGGTTTCTCCATGTTGGTCAGGCTGGTCTCGAACTCCTGACCTCAGTTGATCTGCCCGCCTTGGCCTCCCAAAGCGCTGAGATTACAGGCATGAGCCACCGCACCCGGCCCTACAGTCGTTATTTCTAATTCACATCATAAAACAACCCTAGAAGCTACACACTACGAATCATCCCGGCAGTAAAAAGAGGTAACTCAGGCCCAGAGACATCAACCAACCCACTTGGGGTCATTCAGTAATTACAGAAAGCAGGAGAGGGCAGGACTCATTCAAGGACACTCTGTGGTAAACCAGGTGGCTGGATGTGGACAATGAAGATGATGAAGATGATGAAAATAAAGATGAAGATGAAGATGAAGAAGATGAAGATGATTAAGATGAAGATGAAGATAAAGATGAGAATGAAGATGAAGATAAAGATGAGAATGAAGATGAAGATAAGGATGAAGAAGATGAAGATGTTGAAGACAAAGCTGTGCATGTTGAGGCCTCCAAGGTGAGCAGGAATGGATCGGTGTTCTGTCCAAGGAGAAGGCAAGGCATTCAGGACCCAACACAGGAGAAGTGGGGATATTAGGCAGAGCAGTGATCTGAGCTGCACTTGAGACATCCCGCTGGCACCTGCTGGCAGAGGACCTGAGGGGCACTGCTGGGGAGGTGCAGTGGTCAGGGCTAAGAACTCAGGGCTGGCTGACCCAACAGGACTGGGACGTTTGGTGTAGAATTTCACAGCATGGCCTGGGGTGGTTCTGCCCCACCTGCCTTGGTCAGTGCCAAGCCTGGCACAAGGACAGGGAAGTCTCTGCAAAAGGAGGCTGGCCAAGGCGCTACGTGCAGAGGCTGTGAGGGTGCCCCGCTCAGGCTTCCTCCCACATTTGGGCTGGAGAATGTTCTATGTCTCTTCCTCTGGTCAGCAAGGAGCATGGGACTAACTTCCTTCCTGATCCTGTCAATGTTCCCATGGCCGTGAAGGAGGGAATCACCCTATGACCCTGGCATGGTCCTAGACAGGATGTGGCTAGGAAGAGCCATTTGCTGGGGCCAATGGACCCACCAAGCTGGACTCCGGTAGGGGCTTTCTGCTCTCTCCTGGTTCGTTGCTGCTGGCCTTGCTTCCAACTGGCCACAGCCCACATCAAAGCTGTGATGCGACTAACAGGCTTCCTGGTGCCTGCTCAGGAGGACTCGTGAGAGCCCATGAAGCTCTGTGCATCCATGCCACCAACTCTCCCCAGAGCCGGGCCCTGCCTGCTGAGGTGTGCTCTCTGTGTACCCAGACAGTCACCTCTCATTTGGCTGGAAATCCATCACCAGGAGTTGCACCCATCCAGCCTGTCACATCACATTCCTGGCTGGTGCAGGCTTAAGTCAGTACTAAATCTTATATAAGAGTCATGATTGGTCAGCACAGGTCTATTTTCAGAAGCATCGGATGGTAACTGACTTTGAACACAGAAGCATGTTGGCAGCAAGTGATTGATTTAAGGATCCAGATTTAAAGACACTTGTCTCCTTAGATTTAATGCATGCAAAGCACTTGGGGCGAAGAGGACCTTTTCTGTTTTTTTTCCCCCTTCTTTTGCCTAAGAGTGATACATTCCCCGCTCAGCTTCTCAGCTCCCAGCTTCTCACTGAAATAGTGCTCCTGGGAAGACAGGCATGGTGAGGAGAGGGGTGATAGCTGGTGAGCAAAACTGAAGCCAGAATTTTCAAGGATTGCGGCCCATGGAGAGCACACTTCCACCCACACCGAAAGGACAAAAGGGATGCACATGAGACCCCCATTTTTCAACTCTATTTGTGGTGTCAGCATGTTCCACCATCCTCCAAAGAACTCAGGATCAACTTTCATGCTCATAGCTACACTTCCCCAAGCACTGACTGCACCTTGCCTTTATGCAACGTTTCTACTTCGGGGACCCCAGATCGTCTGCAGCCCAGACCTCCCCTTGGAACTGCAGAGTCCTGACAGTGGGTCTGCCTGGCTGTCATCTCCACTGGGATGGCCATTTATGCCCCCACAAAGGGCTGTCAGCTCCCATCCCTCAAAACCACCTCACCACAGCAGTAGAAGGCAACCCATCCATTCATCCAGTGGCTCACACTGAAAACCCTGGAGTCAACTGCAACTTTCCTATTACTCACATCCCACAATCAAGGCATCATCCAAATACCCTCCACCCTCCCTTCACGGTAGATCCAGAATCCCAGCATTTCTTTCCCCCGTAACTCAGCCAGGTCCCTGTCACAGAGCCACAGTGTTTCTTAATACATAGACATCAGATCGTGTCACTCCTCTGCTCAAAATCCTCATCTCACTCACAGTAAAATTAAAAGTAACAGGCCTTTTAATTTTAATCCAAAAAGGAGACTGGTCTGCCCTGCCCCACCCTTCCCTTTCCTGCCGGGTCTTCTGCTTCTCTTCCCTTTTGTATTAACCATCTGCTGCTGCATCGTCACCACCACGATCTTGATGGGTCCAACAGCACACACTCACCATCTGACAGGTTCCCTGGGTCAGGAGTCCGGGAGTGGCTGAACTGGGCCATGACTGCTTAGGATCTCATAACGCTGCAACCAACCAATGTATCAGCCAGAGCTAGGGCTCACCTGGAGGCCGGGATAGTGAAGAATCTGCTTTCAACCTCCCTCAGAACACTGGCAGGATCTGTTTCTTGGGACTGTAGGACTAAAGTCTGACTTCTTGCTTGCTGTAAGCTGGAGGCCACCTGCAACTCCTGGAGGCCGCCCAGCAGCTCCTAGAGACCACCTGCAGCTCCTGGAGCCACCCACAGCTCCCAGAGGCCACCACAGCTCCTAGAAACCACCTGCAGCTCCTCAAGGATACCCACAGCTCCTGGAGACCACCTGAAGCTCCTAGAGACCACCTGCAGCTCCTAGAGACCACCTGCAGCTCCTAGAAACCACCTGCAGCTCCTTGCCACATGGGTCTCCCCAGTAAGGTTGCTAAGGTCATCTAGCCGGCAAAGAAAGCGTGTGGTCTAAGGATAAGATGGAGACTTGCATACCCATGTTAGAATGGTGGGAGGGACACTCCATGGCTTTTGCCATATTCTATTTGCTGGTACATTGTATTTGCCTCATTGAAGAGGAAGGGATTATACAAGGGCATGAACACCAGGAGGCAGATTCTCTGCCTCACCTTCTCATTTCCCTCCATCCTATGGGCTCCCACGTGCCTTGGCCCATGGGTCACCTACAGTAGATGCTAATTTCCAGGGCCCTGGCCAGACTGCACAGAGGGCCTCATCTTCAAGCCCATGGGAGAAAATCTCTAAGTTAATGTAGACAAAGTAAAGTGGTGCTTGCTGTATCGTCTGCTTTTCAAAGTTACCAAACACAATAAGAAAGGTTCTCAAGTATTTCGCAAATACCTCCCATGGGCTCATTGTTCAGGTTATGTTATTTAGTTCAATCTGGGGTAACTTGAGTTTATACCTAGCTATTTGCTCTTCTCTAGACTCCATTGAAAATGGAGATTTGAATGGCAATGAATGAGATTTCTAGTATCATCTCTGTTGTGCTTAAACAATCTGAGACACTTAATTTCACAATATTTTGTTTTCCAATCCCTGTCTGTAATAACAAATCTCGATGTTTTCCACCCTGGGAATAGCTTTTCACTATTCAACAGAATGACATTTCTGAAAGGTGTAATTTGTGCTGGGCAGTCAATTGCATATGTGGAATTTAATACATGATAACTCTGGTTCCTTGTCAAAAAGACAGATGAGTGCCTAGTGCATCAGGAACCTAAAGGAATCTTTGTCGTGAGCCACAGGGATGAGGACTAGTCTCTAGGTACTAGATGTTTTGCTACTATTAATAATTATCCCAATGTCTGCTGACAGAGCATGGACCTCAGCTTTTTTTTTTTTGTTTTTTTTTTTGAGAAGGAGTCTCGCTCTTTCACCCAGGCTGGAGTGCAGTGGCGCGATCTCGGGGTTCACGCCATTCTCCTGCCTCAGCCTCCCGCGTAGCTGGGACTACAGGTGCCCACCACCTCGCCCGGCTAATTTTTTGTATTTTTTAGTAGAGACGGGGTTTCACCGTGTTAGCCAGGATGGTCTCGATCTCCTGACATCGTGATCCTCCCACCTCGGCCTCCCAAAGTGCTGGGATTACAGGCGTGAGCCACCGCACCCAGCCGGACCTCAGTTTTAGGTTCTGCCTACCCTCTGCATACAGACCTGAAAGTCATTTTACCTCTTCAGTTCTCATGTTCCCTAAAGTATGGGTTAGATGATACTTATTTCAGAAACATTTCCATGATTTGTGAATTTTAATTTCATTAATATTTTTCAATGATTCAGAAGGTTAAATATTTTGAGGCTAACCTATTTTAATTTTCTCCTTGATTTCTTGAAATAATTTATTCCTTTCAAATGCCTTTTATACTCTGATATCAGCTGGTTATTTGCATCCACATTTTACTTGCATTTCTGTTTGATTTAAACATGCTCCATTTTTGATACATGTGTATGTTTTGCTGCACAGTGTTGAGCTAGGATTCTTTCTTTCAACTAGCTACTCTCATCAGTACCATTTGTTGTTTATCTGTACTACAGTAGTCACCCCTTATCCACAGTTCAGTTACCATGGTCCAAAAATATTACATGGAAAATTTCAGAAATAAACAGTTCCTAAGTTTTAAATTGTGCACTGTTCTGAGTAGCATGGTGGAATCTCGCACTGTCCCACTTTATGCCTCCTGGGACATGAATTATCCCTCTGTCCAGCTTGTTCATGCTACCCACCAGTCAGTCATTGACATTGTCTGCTGCTACCATCCAACCATGGATATCGTCTTGGCTCAATGGTCCAGGATCACCTGAAGCAGATGATCCTCCTGACATCAGAAGGTCAACAGTAGCCTAACACGGTGTCACAATGCCTTCATCATTCACTCGCTTTCTCTAATCACATAGGCATTTTATATCTCACCTCATCACAAGAAAAAGAGAGTATAGTACAGTAAGAGATTTTGAGAGAGACCACATTCATATAACTTTCATTACAGTAGATCACTATAACTGTTCTATTTTATTATTGTTAATTTCTTATTGTGCCTAATCTATAAATTAAACTTTATCACAAGCATACATGTATAGGAAAGAAACATAGTATATGTACAGTCTGTATTATCTGTAGTTTCAGGCATCCACTGAGAGTCTTGCAACATATTCCCATAGATAAGGAAGAACTATTCTACTCAGATTTTCTTGCAGTAATGTTGCTTAACAACTGACCCTCTTGAATCTCAGTAGCTTGAAACAACAAACATTTATTTCACATGAACCTCTCAGCTCCAGGCAGAGGTGAACTTCAGGCAAGCTCCAATGGCTCTTGATTCTAGGACCCAGGCTGAAGAATCAGACACAGTCTGAGCTGTGATATTCTTGTGGTGGATGGTAGAATACAAAATAAATACTGGAGACTTGTAAAGTCTCTTAGAACCTTTGTTTGAAACTGCCATGCTGTCATATTTCCCCACATTCTACTGGCCAAAATAAATCAAATTATTGATTTGATCAATGATACAGGAATATCATTGATACAGGAAAGTACATTGATACAGGAAAGCCAATATCAATGATACAGGAAAGTACACACTTCTGGGGCAGGGGAGTGGAGCAGAGTGCTGGAAAAAGAGAGTGCATATTTTCTGAACAGTCACGAGTATACATTTTCCTTTCTCGCTAACATTTCAAAAGAATCATCCAATCAAGGTGTGGCAATTGAAAGCTCAAATGTTACAATTTTTTCATCAGGTCTCAGTGGGACTTCTCTTGGTCTGGGGACCTAGGAATTTTTTTCAAAGATATGTTCCTCTCACAGAGCTGAAAAATAATGGTGGCATAGAGCAGGACAACTGCCTTGAACATTTCTATTGGAATGCGGAAGAATAGGGAGGACCCCGCAGTCACTGGCCCACAGCAATTCTGAAATCCAGGTGGCTGGTGTTCCACAGTTCCCTATTGTCAGGTAAAGAATGTTGGTGGGTTAGGCTGAGGTTCTATTCCATTGTTCTCCATCGCTCTTGGCTTCTCCTTCAAAGAGTTCCTTCTGTTATCCTTATCTTTTTTTTTTCTTTCTCTATTTTTTTTTTTTTGAGACAGTTTTGCTCTGTCGCCCAAGCTGGAGTGCAGTGACATGATCTCAGCTCACTGCAAACTGCACCTCCCAGGTTCACCCCATTCTCCTGCCTCAGCCTCCTGAGTAGTTGGGACTACAGGTGTCCGCCATCACGCCCAGCTAATTTTTCGTATTTTTGGTAGAGACGGGGTTTCACCATGTTAGCCAGGATGGTCTCCATCTCCTGACCTCATGATCCGCCCGCCTCGGCCTCCCAAAGTGCTGGGATTACAGGCATGAGCCACTGCACCTAGCCCTGTTATCCTTATCTTTCTAGGCCATGTCTGAAGAAGGCATTTGAAAACTATCCCTGAAGAAGGCTTTGGAATCTATGCCCTGGGGTTGGCTAAACAGCTTTCTCCTCCTTCTTTCTGCCTTTAGAAATGTGGGTCTCAAAGGTCATTTTACACCTCAAATCTTACAGGAGTTACTTTGAACTTATCTGGCATCACAGGAGCCACACTCTTGAGACATTTATTCTAATTGAAAGGACTCACCAGGAACCACTTTTACCCAATCAAGTATCTTAAAAAGATACGAGATTTGTGGCCTTAATGACTGACCACTCCTGATGTGTTTAGAAACAAACCCATTCTCTAAACTTGCCAAGTCCAAGAACATCTTAAATTTCTCTAGTCTCTTTCTTTTCTGCTTGTAAAATGGCCAAGTTGTTTTCTTAACTCATGACTTCCTAGTAGAACCCTGTGAAATGCAACTAATAATGCTTAACTGGCACTAGTATGGTCGGTCCTGAAATATCTTTGCCCAGAGTCACAAATTCATTAGATTTTTTTTTCTTTTTTTTTTTTTGAGATGGAGTCTCGCTCTGTCGCCCAGGCTGGAATGCAGTGGCACCATCTTGGCTTACTGCAAGCTCCGCCTCCTGGGTTCACGCCATTCTCCTGCCTCAGCCTCCCCAATAGCTGGGACTACAGGCGCCCGCCACCATGCCCGGCTAATTTTTTGTATTTTTAGTAGAGACGGGGTTTCACCATGTTAGCTAGGATGGTCTCAATCTCTTGACCTCATGATCCGCCCACCTCGGCCTCTCAAAGTGCTGGGATTACAGGCGTGAGCCACGGCGCCCAGCCTCATTTTTTTTTTTTTTTTTTTTTGCCTTATAAATTACTACAGGCTAGTACTTTGCCAAATATTTTACTACTGCACAATATAGGTTGTAATTTTTCAGATTCATTTTATAGTTCCCATGCTACCTGCTGCCCTGTCTGCAAAACAATACCAAGAAACAGTGTATTTTAGGTTTCTGTTACAGGAGCACTCTGCTTCTTTATCCTAAATTCTGTATCAGTCAGCTTTTTCTTCAACAATGCTTCATAATGAACAATTGCAAAAGCTCAATGACTTAAAACCATAATCATTTTTCGCTCTTGGGCCTGTGCATATGCTCTGACTGCTCATCTCTAGGTTGGGGTCAGTTTCAGGTCTTTCCTAGAGTCCAGGGTACAGACAGAAGATTTAACCTGTATATTGCTGTTCTCGTGGTAGAGAGAGGAGCTCAAGAGATGTGGAGTGAGCCTGAATTACATTATAAAGCCACTGTTTGGAGCTGGCATATTGTCATGTTTTCTCACATTCCACTTGCCAAAGGAAATCATGTGGCCAAATCCACCATGAATATATCGATAAACTCAATTCCTCCCAGAGAGGTGAGAACGTTAGAATGCATATTGTTAAATAGTAAGACAATCTACTGCAGTATCCTTTTCTTTTTGGTTTTAGGCAAAGTTTTTATGTATAGCATACAGAAAAGTCATAATCAAAATATGCCCTTTAATGAATACTTGCACACTTATGTAAACATACTTACGAAGACACCACCTTATGCTATTTCTGTCATACCTTTTACTTCCATATGTTACAAACCCCACATTTTTGCTTTAAAAAGCCAATAATCAGCCGGGCGCAGTGGTTCATGCCTGTAATCCCAGCACTTTCAGAGGCCGAAGCAGGTGGAATACCTGAGGTCGGGAGTTCAAGACCAGCCTAGACAACCTGGTGAAACCCCGCCTCTACTGAAAATGCAAAAATTAGCTGGGCGCAGTGGTGTGCACCTGTAATCTCAGCTACTCGAGAGGCTGAGGCAGGAGACTCACTTGAACCCGGGAGGTGGAGGTTGCAGTGAGCCGAGATCACGCCATTGCACTCCAGCCTGGGCAACAGAGCAAGACTCCATCTCAAAAAAGAAAAAGAAAAAGAAAAAAAATCCAATAATCTGTGAATAAAATTTAATACAATGAAAAAATACTTTAAATTTAGGGCACATTTACCATTTTGTTGCTCTTTATTTCTTTGTGTCAAATTCTAGTATCAGTTTCCTTCCTTTTAAAGAACTTTCAATAAAATTGCTGGTAGTGTGGGTCTGCTGGAGATTATTAATGCTTTCAGCTTTTCTTTCTTGGACAAAGTCTTTGTTTTGCCTTCATTTTAAAGGGCATTTTCACCGCATGTAGATTGTATTCTAGATTACACTGTTCTTTCTGCATATTAAATCTGTTGTTCCATTGTCTTCTAGCTTGCAGTTTCATGAGAAATCTGTGATTTTCTTATCTTTATTGCTCTATATTTTATTGGCCTTTTGTGTCATTGCTTTTAAGCTATTTCTCATAACTGTTTTTTTCAACAGTTTTATTATGATATGTCTTGGTGTGTGTGTGTGTGTATGCATGCACACTTGTATTTTTCATGTGTGGGGTCCATTGAGCTTCTTTCATCTGAAAGTTTATCATTTTCACAAACTTAAACAATTTTTGGCCCTTTTTACCTCAAATTTATTTTTGAACTTCCACCCCTTCTCCAATACAAATTTGCGTGGGTTAAACTGCTTAATATTGCCCCCCCCCGCTCAGTTAGGCTCATTTTCTTTCTTGCTTTCCTCTCATTACTCCATTTTGCGTATATTCTATGTCTGTCTTCAAGTTCACTGATATTGTCTACTGTAGTCTCAAATCCATTGTTAATCCAATCCACTGAAAGACTCATATCAGATACATGTTTAATGCTCAGAAGATTTGTTTCATTTTTATATATTCCTTTTAAAAAAATAACTGGGCATATTTATGGTAGGTGTTTTAATGTGCTTCTTTTCAACTTTTCAATCATTTTTGTAGTGCCCAGGATGGATTTATTGACTTTTTCCTTGATTGCATGTCACATTTTCTGGCTCTGGGGGATGTTTAGTCGTTTGATTGAATGCCTGACATGGTGATGTGTGTTGTTTTCCTTCAGAGAATGTTGGGCCTACTCTACGTTGCAGAAAATCAAGTTATCTGCTATCCAGTCTGATCCACTCCGGTTCCATTTTAGGCTTTGCTGGGGAAGGTGGAGAGGAACCTTCAGTACGGGGATAGTTCTACCTGACTGCTAAGGTGTGGCCCCACAGAGCCTTCCACTGAATACCCCAGGTAACCTCTGAGGGCCCTCCCTTCTAGCTGGTTGGAACTTGAATGTCTTCCTCTCGGATGTGGGTTCTCAGAAATGTTAAACTAATAGGTCCTCAGGGATCCTTTGCCTGGCTCTATGAAGTTGCACTCTATGCATGCATGACTAACACTCAGCCAAGATCCACGGTCACTCCCATATAGACTCCTGGGCACTTTTTCTGCTTTTTTCTATAGCACTTCTCTGCAAAGTTTAGACGCCTCAGCCTTTTACTGACTTAATTCTGACACTCCCAGACTCTTTTGCATTTCTCATTACGACATCCACATAGCAGAAATTGTCTTCGGGAAGAAATATGGCACATGAGAGACAAGCCTTTACTTCTCTTATCTTTGGAATCACAGTCCTGGGCTGCCTGTTGTCCAATATTTGGAAAGAGTTGTTTCAAATGTTAAGTTTTCAAATTTCTACTTACTTTTATAGTGAGAAATTAGGTCTAATGCGTGATATTTCATCCACTGGAAGCAGAAGTATTGGTGCACACTTTAGGCGGAGTCAATGTATTTGCTTTAAAATGTTTTCTTTGAACCATAGCTTTCTACTTCATCCTTTTAGTGAGTATAGAATTTATCCAGTGTTTTCACTGCATCAATCAAGATGATCAAACATATGATATTCTCTTTATTCTATCACTGTGGTGAACTACATTAGTTGACTTCTGAATAGCAAACCAAGGTTGCACTGCTGGAAAAATCCAACTTCGTGTTATATTGTACTATTTAGATGTTGCTATATTAGGGTTACTAATATTTTGCTTAGAGTTTTTCATCTAAGTTTGAGAAATTTGCCTGTATTTCCCCATTCTTGTAAAGCCTTTGTCAGATTTTGGAAACATGGTTATGTTGACCTTATTAACTAGTTTGATGGTGTTTTCTTATTTTATGTTCCCAAGATGACGTTGCAAAAGTTTTCTGTTATTTCTTCCTTATATTTGTCCATTTTATAAGTAAAACTATGAGTTCATAGAGATTTGAAAAAAAGTAGCTTAAATAGGCTGGGTGTGGAGGCTCATGCCTGTAATCCCAGCACTTTGGGAGGCCGAGGCAGGCGGATCACCTAAGGCCAGGAGTTCGAGACCAGGCTGGCCAACATGGTGAAACCCCATCTCTACTAAAAATACAAAAAAAAAAAAATTAGCCAGGCATTGTGGCGGGCGCCTGTAATCCCAGCTACTCGGGAGGCTGAGGCAGGAGAATTGCTTGAGCTGGGGAGGCAGAGGCTGCAGTGAGCCAAGATCACGCCACTGCACTCCAGCCTGGGAAATAAGAGCAAAAAAAAACTTTGTCTTAAAAAATAATAATTCAAATAATTTAATAGATACATAAATATTAAAATATTCTATTTCTTTTTAGTCAGTTTTAGTAAGTTTTGTGTTTTGTAGAAGTGTTCGTTTCACCTAAATTTTTCATATCAATTTTAAAAAGCTGTTTATAATTTTCCCTGTGCCTTTTTGATATCTATTGGATCTACAGAGATTATTCCTTTTTCTTTTCCAAAATTAACAATTTGTGCCTTCTTACCTTTATTCTTTAGTTTTGCTAAGAGTTTAATGATTACCTTTTTTTTGGGATATTAGCTTTGCTTTCACTGATTTTCTTTGCATATTTCTATTTTTAAATTTTAATTTCATAACTTTTATCTTCTTATCATTGTTAGTTGCTCCTTCCTACTTTATTTGGTATTAATTTGTTGTTCTTTTCCTTTGATTTTTAAATATTCATATTCAGATGACTAGATAGGTATGTAGGTAAGTGCAAAACAATTCTGGTCTTTTTTGTTCGCAGTGTTCTATATGTGTCATTCAATTGTTTGCTAATCATATTCAAATCTTCTGTATCTACATATACATATCTCTATTTAGACATCTAAACAGTTGTTTCAAGTATCTATTTCTATAGCTAAATATAGATATGAATATCTAAGCATAAATATCTAGATATAGGCACGTATCTAGATATGGATCCAGATGGATGGGCATAAGTTTCTTTCTAAGCACAGACTTAGCTGCATTCCACACATTTGTACCTTGTATTTGTATTACCATTTAATTCAACGTATTTCCGTTTCATTTTCAATGTAATGTTTTTCTTTTATTCATGGCTATTTAGAAGTGTATTGTTTACATCCCAAATATTTAGCATTTCCTGGTCACCTTCCTGTCCATACTCAAAATTATGTCAATTCTTTGAGAAATTCTGGACTTGCTTTCTGTCCCAGCTGAAGTCAGTGTTTGTAGATGAGCCGGGTACACTTGAAAACTGTGAGTACGTCATTGCTACAGGCAGCCTTCTGTGTATCCCACTCAGGCCAAATGTGTTGACCTTGTTGAAATCCTCTGTATTCTTATTTGTTCGCTTATTTTATTCATTTTTGAAATAACTGTGTTAAATTTTCCAACTATGATTTCTGCCTTATGTATTTGATCCTTTTATTGGTGAATGTTGCTTTATTTTTGTGAAACTATATTATTAGGCACTAGCAATTGAATATTTTTACCACTGCTTTCTGGGTTAACTCTTTCACCATTATGGAAACAATCCCTTTGTATTCCTAATAAATGGTCTTGCCCTAAACCCTACTTCGTCTGTGTTCTGCTCTACCAGCCTTCTCAGTTATTACTGTGAGAGAGGTAACTTACTCCATCATTTTACTTTTAACCTTTCATATTTAATGTGTGTTTTTTGTAAACATTATATATTTCGGTTTTACTTTGTTTTGGTTTTTATCCAGCCTAATAATGTTGGCATTTTGATTGCTGCTTTTAGTTCCTCTACATTAAAAGTAGTTGCTGACATGTTTGATTTTGTGTCTACTATTTTTTTTATTTTTCCACACATTGTATTGCCTTTTTAACTAGTCTCTTGCCTTCTTTTGAATTAAATATATTTCATCATTCTTCTTTCCCCTCTCTAGCTTTTTCCCTATACTTTTAAGTTAATTTCATTATTTACTTCTTAGAGTCAAATTTAAATTAATACCTTTACACCTCCAAGAAAACATTAGACCCTTGTAGCCCTTTAATTGCATGCAACCTCCTTCTGCCTCATGTTTTGTTATTTATGTATCTCGATGACATATATATGGTGTTAAATAACATAGCCAAAATGAGGATTACAATAATAGAAGATTACTGGTTATAATCGTTATTACAACAATAACAACACAGAATAACCAATTAGTATATGTCAAGTATAGTTCTAAATATTTTGCATCAATTATTTTATTTCCTTCTTGCAGCCAACGTATGGTATAAATACTATTATTACCCCAATTTACATACAAAATAAATGAGGCACAGAGAGGTTAAGACACTTTCTTCAGGTCACACAATTGGCAGAGCAGGGATTTGGAATGAGACCGTCTGGCCTGACTCCAGGTTCTCATCTCCTGGCTCTGCTGCCTCCCTTGAGCCCCAAAGGCTGAAAACTCATGATGTGCTGAAGATTTCAATTTTGAAATATGGTCTTGGGTATACTGGGAAGTTCACGGAACCAATTTTCTAACCAAGATGATACCTCTATATAGTCCTGCTTTAAGTCCAAAAATATAAAATGCAAACATTTACTAAACACGTTTATGTGCAATCATAGTTTTAAAATAGAGAGTTTAATGACAGCAAAAGTTATTTCTAATCCCTGTGCTTATTGCGTTGACCTTCAACAGAAAGACTTCCCTCACAACTTTGACCTGTAGCTTTTAATTGCAGTTGTCCTTAAGTAGGGCATGCTAAGGAAGGAAGAGCATTCCAGGTGTCATCTTGGTCTGGACAGTCAGAGACAGCTCTCTGAAGGCGGAGACACTGCCAGGGAGCCCTGGGTGGGAGATGAAGAGTGTTCCAAGCCATCGGTTGAACTGGCCTATGTGAGGGATATAAGGCTGGAAGGACCTGGCCCATTTGGGAAAGGAAGGAAGGTCAGCTAATTGCTGGCGCCGCATCCAGAGGAAAACATGGAGTGAAATGGAGGAAAACTTAGCTGTGGCCAGGTCAGGCAGGACATTCCAGGCCAGGCTACAAATCTGAGATTTAACTGAGGAATAAAGGGAAGCTCTTAAGGGATTACAAGACAAGAATAGCATGATTTGAATTGTTGAATTCCATTTTTAAAAAGATCTTCCTGGCTGTATTATAGAAAATGCCTTAAGGAGACCCAGAGGTGAAGTGGCCTGAGAGTTGGGTGCTGCAGTGAGGAGTCAGGGTGGCTTAGAGTAAGGTGTTGGCAGTGATGATGGAGAGAAGAACTGTGGAAGAAAAGATTTGGGAAGGAAGTATTGACCGTGTTGAGGAATTGAATCTGAGCTTTAAGGGGAGGTTCGTGTGAAAAACGCTCTCCAGTTTTTGGCATAAGCAACTGGGAAATGGGGGGATATTTCTCCAGGAAGGTGAGCCTGGGTTTAAAAGGAAAGTCTCTGAGATAAGTTTGTGACAGATTGAGTTGATGCTACTTGGGAGGCATCCAAGTGGAATTTTCTACTAGGCAGCTGCAAACACCTGTTTGGAGCTCATGGGAGAGACCTGAGCCAAACACAGACATTCAGGAGTCGGCAGTACAAAGACTGTAATTTAAGCCGTGGGAAATGATGAACTATCTCAGAGAGTTAGAAGTGGATGCAGGAGTGCCAAGATACCAGCAACCTGAGAAGATCAAACTTGTCCTTTCATCTTGGGTCAATGGCTATAGCCGCTAATCAGTGTCACCTCTGAGTATCTTCCTGCTATTTTTTTTTTTTCTGGGTACTTCTTGGGGATGAAGGACTAGGGCACATTATTTTATCCATTCTTCCTTAACTCCCCAGTGACCCTTTCCTGGAACATTCCAGCATCCAATTTGTCTCCCAAACTGAAAGTTTTCACAGCCATATGCTCGTGTCCACCCCATGGTCCCTGGATTTATACCCCAAATCCAGACACCCTTTTCCTTTATGAGAACTTCTGTGTTAGGCTCCTAAAAAGCTCGCCACTTCCAACCTTCTCCTTCATACCTTGCCGCCAGAATTCTCATCCTTAGATCAAAACAAGCCACGCCTTGCTCTGCTCCAACATCTCCGTTGCCAACTACTTACTGCCTAGAGGAAAAGCCCGTAGGGTCTGTTACCTTCTGGCGCCTTCCTCCTCCTCCAGTCCGTCTTCCTTTTTTCTCATTCAACAATTACCATCTGCCGCATCAGCACAGCACGGTTCCACCTACACATCTGGCTCTTTTGTGCCTCTGAGTCTTTGCCTAATTTGTTCCCTATGGTTGAAATGCTCTTCCTGACTTTTTCAGACCTGATGCCAAGTGCTCAGCACATGTCTAAATTCTACCACCCCCACCACTGGGTCCACAGGAAGAACACATTTCACACTCAGGGCATCCAAGTGGGGCCTTGTGATCACCTCTGACCAACAGGACGGAAATAATATGACTCTTCCACTGCCTGCCTTACAACAAAGCTCCACATCCATCCTCCTCCCTCTGCCCCTTCCATGGCAATCCTGGAGGCTGTGTTGAGACTAGCTCCATCCCAGGAGGACAGAAGGAGCCCCGGTCCCTGAATAGCTGCATAGAGGACTGTCCACTACCTCTACCCACAAACTACTTAGGGATACGATATAAGCGGATCAATTCTTTTGTGTGCCAAGCATCTAAGAGTTTATTACTTGTCACCACAGCACAGCATCCCCACCCTGACCAGTGTACCCATTTTCTTCACCTCTCAAACCTCCACTCACCCTGCAGTTGCCAAGGAGTCACATTGCTCTTTGAGCAAACCTCCCAGCTCACCCAGTTTGTCTTCCTTGCTCCGTTTTGCTCATGGAGTCTTAAAATAGCCTTTGGGCCAGACGTATTGTCTCAAGACTATAATCCCAGCACTTCAACAGGCCGAGGCAGGCGGGTCACGTGAAGACAGGAGTTCTACACCAGCCTAGCCAACATGGTGAAACTCTGTCTCTACTAAAGATACAAAAAAAAAAAATTTAGCCAGGCAAGGTGGGTCGTGCCTGAATCACTTGAACCCGGGAGGCAGAGGTTGCAGTGAGCCAAGATCACACAACTGCACTCCAGCCTGGGCGACAGAGTGACACTCTGTCTCAAAAAAACAAACAAACAAAATAGCCTCAAGCCCACTGTTTAACTCTTTATGTCTATCTCTTCTTATAGGACGCAAAACCCTGAACGGCAGGGAAGTGTCTTCAGCTCCTTACCTGCAGATCCTCAGCGCTCAACTCACTTCTCTCCACAGAGCAGCTGCTGCAGCCTGCAGAGGTGCTAGGGAAGAGGGTATCTGTGGTTTGATTTGCCGAAAAGCCTCCTGCCCCTGATTCTCTGCTTTAGTGCTGTTATGGAAGCAGGAGCCCAGGAGAGTCAGAGTGACACCATTTTAAGTTCAGCTCCATCTTGTACCTTTTTTTTTTTTTTTTTTTTGAGATGGAGTTTTGCTCCCGTTGCCTAGACTGGAGTACAATGGCATGATCTCGGCTCACTGCAACCTCCGCCTCCCGGGTTCAAGATATTTTCCTACCTCCGCCTCCCAGGTAGCTGGGATTACAGGCGCCTGCCACCACATTCGGCTAATTTATGTACCGTTAGTAGAGACGGGGTTTCACCACGTTGGCCAGGCTGGTCTTGAACTCCTGACCTCAGGTGATCCACCTGCCTTGGCTTCCCAAAGCGCTGGGATTGCAGGCCTGAGCCACTGCACCGGGTCTTCCGTCTTGAAACTCGCCAAGGCACATTCCTTGTCAGTCACCACCCATGGTCCTCAGATGTTTACAGCTAAGGAAGCAGTTTGCTAATGCCTACAAGGACAAACCCCTCCAACAACAGAAAATCCAGATGTCCCAATACCCGTAACGATATACCCTTTCAAGATAATTATGGTTACACTTTGATGTACTTACACACTAGAAATGTCAAGGATCGTTTTCTTTACGTTAATAAACTACTAAATTTTGTCATGCTTCCTGCCCATCCACATATAGGACAGCTTAGTTTAGTCTTTACATAGACAAGGCTCCTACATAAGGAAACCTTCAGACAAAGATGGTGCATTCCTCTTCTTCCTTTCTGTGGATGCCCTCCTCTGTAATGGAATAGCTTTTAATAAACCGTCTCTTCTCACTGCACTCCACAACTCACCTTGAATTCCTTTGCGTGCAAGATCCAAGAACCCTCTCTTGGGGTCGGGATCCGATCCCTTTTCTGGTAACAGTGCGTCTGCCAGGACTGTGAATTTCACTGTGTCACCTCTCTACTCAATGGTCCATAGAAGCATGTAGGGGACCCATGCTGGCCGTCATAACACCAGATTCCTCCGAGACACGTGACCAAAGCAGCTCACAGGAAGCCTCCTCTAGTCTCATGACGCACCGGAGAAACAGGTGTGTTTTTCCCTGATCGTGGGCTGTACCATGCTACCCCAGTGCTGTCGGTGGCCCTGTCCCCAGCAAAAGGAGGAGTCAAAGAATTGGGCTTGATCCCATAAAGAAGCAAAGATGATGGTGGTGAGACAGTCCCAATAGCACAGTTTTAATCTTGCAACCCCTGCTGTCTTCTCCAGGTATCTAAGAAAATGCTTCCTTCCCTTCCCCATGCCCTGTGATTAAGGTCAACAGGAAACTACAACAACCCAATCCAGGCAGGATGACAAATGGCACAGATGCAATGAAGATTTGGGTCACCCCACCAGGTTAAAAGAAAAGAAAACATGACCTGCTGAAGTGCTTGCTGAAGGCAAAGGGAATATAGAATGGGTAGTAGAACAAGGTAGTCATTGATACCACATGACCAGCTGCAGAAACGAGAACTGTAATTATCATGAGCATTTCTTCCTTATTTTAAGAACGTATTTGTGCATGTATACACTTATACTAAGAAAATATATTTTTATTTTTTCCTTTATCGTGTGACATAAGATTTATTGACTTCATATCAGCATTTAAGTGTCGTTAACTTTATGTAATAGTGCTTAGGTTAAGAATTAGTATGTTTCCGTTGTACAAAGGATAGCTGTATAATGTTAGCTGTAATTATGAATTTATTATTGTCTTTATTTGAAGATTATGTATGATTTCAGGAGCTGTGTATGGGTTCAAGTTGACAAGGGGTGGACTTCTGATGGCTAATATTGAGCGTCAACTTGATTGAAGGATGGAAAGTATTGTTCCTGGGTGTGTCTGTGGGGGTGTTAGATTAACATGTGAGTCAGTGGACTGGGAGAGGCAGACCCACCCTCAATCTGGGTGGGCACCATCTACTCAGCTGCAGCGCGGCTGGGATAAAAGCAGGCAGAGGACGTGGAAGGACTAGACTGGATGAATCTTCTGGCCTTCATCTTTCTCCCATGCTGGATGCTTTCTGCCCTGGGACATCAGACTCCAAGTTCTTCAGCTTTTGGACTCTTACACCTGCAGCAGTGGTTTGCCAGGGGCTCTCAGGCCTTTGGCTACAAATTGAAGGCTGCACTGTCAAATTCCCTACTTTTGAGGTTTGGGGACTTGAACTGGCTTCCTTGCTCCTCAGCCAAGCAGATGGCCTATTGCGGAACTTCACCTTGTGATGGTGTGAGTCAATGCCCCTTAACAAACTCCCCTTCATATACACATCTATCTTATTAGCCCTGTCCCTCTGGAGAACCCTAATACACCTGGGATGAAAAGACGAAAGATAACAAATGCCTCATTTTACCACACAGAGAAATCCTTCAATTCTCGAATATTCAACTGGTAACTTCAGTTTTTCTGTGATTGATAATGATTATTAGGCATCTAATGTGTGCAAAACATGAAACGTATTTTGTGTTGGATCATTTTATTTCTCCCGGCATTCACATTAAGACTGTCTATAGAATTGTGTGTGTGTGTTTGTGTGTATCTTGTGTTTGTATTTTTTAGGCAGCATCAACCCTTTATAAAAGTGTTTTGAGAGGCTGGGCGCAGTGGTTCACACCTGTAATCCCAGCACTTGGGGAGGCCAAGGCAGGTGGATTATGAGGTCAAGAGATTGAGACCATCCTGGCCAGTGTGGTGAAACCCTGTCTTTACTAAAAATACAAAAATGAGCTGGGCATGGTGGTGCGTGCCTGTAGTCCCAGCTACTCAGGAGGCTAAGGCAGGAGAATCGCTTGAACCTGGGAGGCGGAGATTGCAGTGAGCCGAGATCACTCCACTGCACTCCAACCTTGTGACAGAGTGAGACTCCGTCTCAAAAAAAAAAAAAAAAGTGATTTGAGATCTCTCATAAATGTACACACAATAGCACATACTAAAATTAACAGTTGAGAAAAAGCACAGCATTTTCTCAGTACGTCCGCTCCCGTGTATCCTCTGCAGTTGTCAGGCTGTGTTTCAGTAAATCATATTAAAGACATATTTACAAAATGTAGAATGTGCACAGCATAAAAATTCAACTATTGAATACAAGTATAGTGTTTAGAGATTTCAGACCTCTTTGGTTCAAGCCCCACCAGAATTCCTCACTGTTTTATTTCACTCTTTAGTGTTGTGATTGAAACAGATCCAGAATTTGCTCATTTCTGTACAAGTCCTGAGGGCTGCTTAAGTTTCCAAAGAGTAATGGTGCATTTCTGTCCATTTCAAAGGGGTTTGACTCATGCAAAGGCTTCATCTTGAGCTAAGGAATATGATCGGAATGAGGAAGTTACCCAGATGTGTGAAATATATTTATGAAATTTCCACAAATGACTGGTAAAAAAATAAATTTTGTCTAATTTAAGCAAGCATGTGTTTATTCTAAGTGCTACAATGGTTCCAACAATATTAAATAATTCCCAAATTGCCTCTGTGCATTTTGGAGGACCATCTGACTGGTTAGAAAGGCCCATTTTCACCATGCCAACTCCAAGTGCAATCAACCACCCACCTAGTAAAAGCCATTATTCTAGAATATGTCAGCACCATACTTTCTTAGTAAACATCTGTTGTGGAAATTTACACATGTAATTCTTCAGGTTAAAAAAAAAGTGTTTTCTCTCAATAAAGATGAGAAAAAGTAGAATAAACATATCAAAATTGGTAATTTGTTTTGACGTTTTTAACAGTCTACTACAACAAGCCTGAAAAAGAAAAATAAAAAGGCAGGAGTCTCTCTGTCCATTTCACCACAATTATTTTATCTTTGCGAAAACAAAAACACCATGAAAAACTGCATTATGTAAAAATAGGCTTTCTCCAGGCAGCTTCCTCACTCATAATCACAGAGAATGTATCAAGCCGGCTGAGATAAACCTCCAGCCAGGTAACTGCATGCTTTCCAATTAAAGTGCATGAATATAAAATGATTCCAAATAGAAATCCTCAAATATGCTCATATTCTCATAGCTTTCTAGGTGTTACTTTATTACAAAAAGGCAAACAACATTTTTTGTTTTGCCTAAGAAGACTAATAAAATAATGACATCATAGAAATTAAAACCAGGGGGACCTTAATGAGTTCTTTACCCAGATGGAACCCTGTGGTTCAACAAGTCTTCAAATGTTCTGAAATGCCATACAACATTGTGGGAAGTTTGTATCAGGTGCTCCATGTCAAAAAATAATTCTTTGAACTCTTTAAAAAGTATTAAGTCTACTAAGTGATTCAGTAGACATTGAGTATTCACTTGCTGATAGCTAATAATTGCTACAATTATTGAATGTGCCCTATTCACCACACACTATTCTAATGGTTTCATATGTTGAGATGGTAAGTTTTATGTGTGCACTTTGCTGGGCCACGGTGCCCAGTTCTTTGGTCAAATACCAGTCCTGGTGTTATGGTAAAGGCATTTCTCAGATGTACTCAGTGCTTAAATCAGTAGCCTTTTTTTTTTTTTTTTTTTTTTTTTTTTCTTTTTTTTTTTATTATACTTTAGGGTTTTAGGGTACATGTGCACAATGTGCAGTTTTGTTACATATGTATCCATGTGCCATGTTGATTTCCTGCACCCATTAACTCGTCATTTAGCATTAGGTGTATCTCCTAATGCTGTCCCTCCCCCCTCCCCCCACCCCACAACAGTCCCCGGAGTGTGATGTTCCCCTTCCTGTGTCCATGAGTTCTCATTGTTCAATTCCCACCTATGAGTGAGAACATGCGGTGTTTGGTTTTTTGTCCTTGCGATAGTTTACTGAGAATGATGTTTTCCAGTTTCATCCATGTCCCTACAAAGGACACGAACTCATCATTTTTTATGGCTGCATAGTATTCCATGGTGTATATGTGCCACATTTTCTTAATCCAGTCTATCGTTGTTGGACATTTGGGTTGGTTCCAACTCTTTGCTATTGTGAATAGTGCCGCAATAAACATACGTGTGCATGTGTCTTTATAGCAGCATGATTTATAGTCCTTTGGGTATATACCCAGTAATGGGATGGCTGGGTCAAATGGTATTTCTAGTTCGAGAACCCTGAGGAATCGCCACACTGACTTCCACAATGGTTGAACTAGTTTACAGTCCCACCAACAGTGTAAAAGTGTTCCTATTTCTCCACATCCTCTCCAGCACCTGTTGTTTCCTGATTTTTTAATGATGGCCATTCTAACTGGTGTGAGATGGTATCTCACTGTGGTTTTGATTTGCATTTCTCTGATGGCCAGTGATGAGGAGCATTTCTTCATGTGTTTTTTGGCTGCATAAATGTCTTCTTTTGAGAAGTGTCTGTTCATGTCCTCTGCCCACTTTTTGATGGGGTTGTTTGTTTTTTTCTTGTAAATTTGTTTGAGTTCATTGTAGATTCTGGATATTAGCCCTTTGTCAGATGAGTAGGTTGCAAAAATTTTCTCCCATTGTGTAGGTTGCCTGTTCACTCTGATGATAGTTTCTTTTGCTGTGCAGAAGCTCTTTAGTTTAATGAGATCCCATTTGTCGATTTTGGCTTTTGTTGCCATTGCTTTTGGTGTTTTAGACATGAAGTCCTTGCCCACGCCTATGTCCTGAATGGTATTGCCTAGGTTTTCTTGTAGGATTTTAATGGTTTTAGGTCTAACATATAAGGCTTTAATCCATCTTGAATTAATTTTTGTATAAGGTGTAAGGAAGGGATCCAGTTGCAGCTTTCTACATATGGCTAGCCAGTTTTCCCAGCACCATTTATTAAATAGGGAATCCTTTCCCCATTTCTTGTTTTTGTCAGGTTTGTCAAAGATCAGATAGTTGTAGCTATGCGGCATCATTTCTGAGGGCTCTGTTCTGTTCCATTGATCTATGTCTCTGTTGTGGTACCAGTACCATGCTGTTTTGGTTACTGTAGCCTTGTAGTATAGTTTAAAGTCAGGTAGCGTGATGCCTCCAGCTTTGTTCTTTTGGCTTAGGATTGACTTGGCGATGCGGGCTCTTTTTTGGTTCCATATGAACTTTAAAGTAGTTTTTTCCAATTCTGTGAAGAAAGTCATTGGTAGCTTGATGGGGATGGCATTGAATCTATAAATTACCTTGGGCAGTATGGCCATTTTCACGATATTGATTCTTCCAACCCATGAGCATGGAATGTTCTTCCATTTGTTTGTATCCTCTTTTATTTCATTGAGCAGTGGTTTGTAGTTCTCCTTGAAGAGGTCCTTCACATCCCTTGTAAGTTGGATTCCTAGGTATTTTATTCTCTTTGAAGCAATTGTGAATGGGAGTTCACTCATGATTTGGCTCTCTGTTTGTCTGTTATTGGTGTACAAGAATGCTTGTGATTTTTGTACATTAATTTTGTATCCTGAGACTTTGCTGAAGTTGCTGATCAGCTTAAGGAGATTTTGGGCTGAGACAATGGGGTTTTCTAGATATACAATCATGTCATCTGCAAACAGGGACAATTTGACTTCCTCTTTTCCTAATTGAATACCCTTTATTTCCTTCTCCTGCCTGATTGCTCTGGCCAGAACTTCCAGCACTATGTTGAATAGGAGCGGTGAGAGAGGGCATCCCTGTCTTGTGCCAGTTTTCAGAGGGAATGCTTCCAGTTTTTGCCCATTCAGTATGATATTGGCTGTGGGTTTGTCGTAGATAGCTCTTATTATTTTGAGATACGTCCCATCAATACCTAATTTATTGAGAGTTTTTAGCATGAAGGGTTGTTGAATTTTGTCAAAGGCCTTTTCTGCATCTATTGAGATAATCATGTGGTTTTTGTCTTTGGTTCTGTTTATATGCTGGATTACATTTATTGATTTGCGTATGTTGAACCAGCCTTGCATCCCAGGGATGAAGCCCACTTGATCATGGTGGATAAGCTTTTTGATGTGCTGCTGGATTCGGTTTGCCAGTATTTTATTGAGGATTTTTGCATCAATGTTCATCAAGGATATTGGTCTGAAATTCTCTTTTTTGGTTAAGTCTCTGCCAGGTTTTGGTATCAGGACGATGCTGGCTTCGTAAAATGTGTTAGGGAGGATTCCCTCTTTTTCTATCGACTGGAATAGTTTCAGAAGGAATGGTACCAGTTCCTCCTTGTACCTTTTTTTTTTTTTTTTTTTTTTTTTGAGACGGAGTCTTGCTCTGTCGCCCAGGCTGGAGTGCAGTGGCGCAATCTCGGCTCACTGCAAGCTCCGCCTCCCGGGTTCACGCCATTCTCCTGCCTCAGCCTCTCCGAGTAGCTGGGACTACAGGTGCCCGCCACCACGCCCGGCTAATTTTTTTTTGTATTTTTAGTAGAGACGGGGTTTCACCGTGGTCTCGATCTCCTGACCTCATGATCCGCCCGCCTTGGCCTCCCAAAGTGCTGGGATTACAAGCGTGAGCCACCTTTTGAGTAACGTGATTACTGTCCATCGTATAGGTGGGCCTCATCCAATCAGTTGGAGTTAAGAGCAAAGACTGAGATTTCCTGAAGAAAGGGAAATTCTGCTTCAAGACTGCAATATAGGAAGGCTGCCTGAGTTTTCAGCCTGCAGATTTCAAACTCAAGACTGTAACATCAACTCTTCTTCAAATTTCCAGCCTGCTAGCCTGCCCAACAGATTCTAAACTTGCCAGGCCCACAATCCTGTGAGCTAACTTTTTTTTTGAGACAGCATCCCACCCTGCCACCCAGGCTGGCATGGAGTAGCATGACCATGGCCCAGTGCAGCTTCAAGCTTCTGAGCTCAGGTGACTCTCCCACTTCAGCCTCCTAAGTAGCTGGGACTACAGGTGCATGCCACCTGCCCGGTTATTCTTTTGTGTTTTTTGTAGAGACAGGGTTTTGCTGTGTTGGCCAGGCTTGTCTGGAACTCCTGAGCTCAAGCAATCCACCTGCCTTGGCCTCCAAAAGTGCTGAGATTAGAGGCATGAGCCGCCATGCCCAGCCAAGCCAATTTCTTAAAATAAATTTCTCTATATATGTAGATAGATCTCTCACTACACAGATAGAGTGAGAGGTTTTTCTGGAGGACCCTGACTGATACACACATATTAACTCATTCGCATATGAAACAGCCCTACAAAGGTAGAGGGGTAGCGATGGGCTCAGGCCCTGCCATCTGGAGCTCACAGCACAGACAGTGGGGGCGAATATAGGCCTGACAATGAACAACACACATGCCAATGATGACCAGAGTCCAGTGTGAGAGAGAAGGTCCTCTGGAGGGGTTGCCATCTCTCAGGGCTGCCCAGAGGGTCTTTGTGAGAGCAGCAGATTGGCTGAGGGCTCTGAGCAGAGGACTGCTGCAGGAAGGAATCTGCAAGCCAGAATTTCCACGTGGTAGAAAAAGACCAGCTCAGGCCGGAGCAGGAGGGGACAGCTGGAGGACAGCCCTGTGCTACTGGTTACTAAGCTGCACTTCAAGGGCAAGGGCCCCAGAGCATGACAGGACCAGGCCCTAAGGCTGAGCTGAGATGCAGCAGTAGTGTGACCTCAGAGAAAACACTTTACCTCTCCAATCCTGTTTCCACCTTCTACAAAATGCTGTGATAGTCCTTGAAGGAGTTTGACCACCTCGGGGATGTGGCGTGCTGCCAGTCATGTTGGGCTGGGCTGGTTGATGGTCTTGTTACATCTGCAAATTCTCAGAGCAGGAGCCATTTCCTCAAGTCCATTCAACAGAGTCCTAGCTCTGCTGCTAAAATGGGCACCTGTGTGATATTCCCAGAGGCTCCTGACTGCGCTCAAGGAACTAAGAGGGGAGTAGGTTGGATCCCATCTTCAGCTGGAAGCCCTCTACCCCGCTGCTAATTCTCAGCCAGGTTTCTGGGCAGAAGGAAGAAAGCAGGGAGTTGAAAGGCTCACGCCCCAGCTTGTGCCACCACATACAAGAGGTCTCTCTTCTTATTTAGAAAATGAGAAGAACAGCTACCCTGTCACCTCCTGGGGCCAGGAGACACTCAAACGTGGCAGTCACTGTGAAAAGGCTTTGTAATCTCTAAAGTGCTGTTCGCAGATCAGGGAGGATGTGTGTGTGTCTATGTATCCCAAGAGAAAGTTACTTTCTGAGATTTACAGCTTCCAAATATAAATGCTGCTATGAGAGCCTTTTAAGTTCCTATGAATCACAATTAATGGGAACAGAGAAAAGCAAAGAAAATTGATTCTGGTTAGGAAACAAAAGGTGGTTGCAGTAAGTAACCCACTAGCTTATTAAACATAGGAGGGAAGCAATGGCGAGAAGGAGGGAGGAAGAAGAAAAAGAACTTTCTTCTTCAGAGGAGGGCTGGAAGGAAGGGAAAACTACATTGTTCTATTTGGACATGGATACTAAATTGTAGTCAGCAGAGCAGAAGCTGAAAAAATGCATTTGCACATTCCTCAGAGGTTTTGCTACCTGCCCAGCACAGGTGCTGTGAGAGAGTGGGCTTGTGTCTGGACTCACATATACGTGCCACACACAGAGGTCCATGTGGGAAGAAAGTAGAGACTGGGCAGGGGCAGGTAAGCTGCTGGGGCTCTGCAGCATCAGGCAGGAGTTGCCAACACATAGCTGCACATAGAGTTTGCAGTTGCAAAAGCATCCCCTGGCCCAGCCCCACTTCCCACAGGGGCCTTGTTGGATCACTTGGGTATCTGGGATGGGTCCTGGCCATCCTTCTAGACCTTCAGCAGAGCTTGGCTACAGAGAGTGAGCTTACAGCATGGTGTGGCCCTCAAGGAGCAGGAGGTTGCCTGCTAAGGACTAGCCCCATTCGACTCAAAGACCTTCACGGAGGGTTTGTCAGGCTCCAAGCAAGGCTCACTGCGGGGTATGGACATGAGCTGGCCCTGACCCTACCTACAGCCAGGAGGCACTGGGCTGGGTGAGGAGCTTTGGAGGATTCGGGCTCTGGAGGCAGCTGCTTGTGTTACTCCTACTGCACCCTGATGACCAGTATGGGCGAGCATTCCGTAGATAATTGTTCCATGAGCGACTTGGAGGAGGAGGAACTGACCCAGTGAGGAATGACGGGGAGAGGGTTCCACGCAGCCAGAATAGGGAGTGTGGGGCGAGAAGGCCACAGATCCAAGGACATCTCAGGAGCTAGCAGCAGTTTGTCCTGATAAGGCACAGCTGAGGGGTGGAGCGAGGTGGGCGCAGAGCTGGTCAGCCCATGGAGGCCCCCAGTTCCCCGCCAGGGGCTCAATAGCCCCAGCCACCTTGGAGAAGGTCAGCTGTGGCGAATCTCAAGCATCAGTCTCCACCTCAGGCTGGGCTTTGCAGACTGGAAAACCACCCCGGGCTCTCTGGACTCCAGCAGGTCCTGAGCACACCCAGGGGTTCTGCCACGGAGGCATCCGCAGGAGCTGGGTGGGAGGAAGCTGAGGAGCCCTGAGGCGCCCAGCCTCCTGCCCCACAGTGGCTTCCCCCCTCCACACCCACTGCTCTGCCAGGCCCATCCCTGATGCCCCCAGCTCCCCTCCCTCCAGGACTGACTGAACTCAGCCTCTCCCTGCAGGGCTTTGGAACAAGGTTGAAAACAGCTGGAGCAAATTCACCCCAAAAGTCACACTCGGAAGGGATGACCAGCGACCTCAATCCTCAAAGGATTTCTACAAGTGTTAAATACATAAACATGTGTCAAATGTGCAATGCCCAGCTCACAGAGAGCCTCTGAAACCTCCCAAGCAAAGCTGAGCCACCACATCAACACAGAACCTCGGAACCCTGAGGCCTGAGACTCATTCTTCTGAGAAGGCGAATGCCAGGCGATCTGCAGACAGTGACGGCCGGCCGGCTGAGAAGCGCTGCTTCGTACACATTTGTCACTTACGGGTTTTTCATGCGTGGAGTGAGACACACGTCCCCACCTCCCACCCCACTCACCAGCCTGCTACATTTTCTCCAGGTGCTGGGAGGTGGCGGCTGCCCCAGTAGAGAAACCGTGGCAGATGCCCAGGCTGATGGCAGCTTTGGAGCAGCCACCCTGGGTTCCTTCCAGAACCACCACTTGTTAGCTGCGGGGTCTTGGACAAATTATTAATCTCCCTGAGCCTCAGCTGCTCCAACTACGAAATGGGATGATACTAATTTACCCACCTGGGATGGTGGCATTAAATAAGGCATAATAAGCTCATAACACTATGTCAGGCACGCAAACAGACTTACCGAGTCTGAGAGGTTATTATTTTACTATAAATAATGATGACAGTAAAATAATATTGATGACAGCAACTGAGACTCAGAGAAGTTCCATTCCTAGACCAAAATTGAACCTTGTAGGTGGTGAAGCTGGGACTTGAACTAGAATCCCTCCAAGCCCAGAACTTCAGTGGTTTCTGCTGGACTCTGCTGTTTCCCAAAGTGCCGGGGTAACAAAGCAGGGGTGGGCACAGCTGAGTTCCCGTGACGTTCACTGAACCGCCACGCATGTGGCATGAAAGAGGGAGTGGACAATGCTTCAGTTCTCACTTTAGGGCCCGTGTCCCCACCTGGGAAGGCCTTCCCCCAGGAGAGAGACCTGGTCACTCTTGCTTCAGGGCAAGGGGCCAGGAACTCACGGCTTCCAGCTGTCAGATTTTCCTAACAAAGGGAGTGTTCCCTTTAAGAACAACAACAATGCAAGGTCTCACAACAGAGCTTCTCCTGAAAGTGATCAAACGACAATGAAGAGATAAGGAGGGTTCAATCTAATCTCACCTGGGAGGCTAACCATCTGCAATGCATCTTTGTCAGGGCTGCTGGCAACCAAGATAGCATCGAAATCTCATAGAACAATATCAGGGGGAGACAGGGAGACTCTGTCGCCCAAGGGTTTACATGATGGCGAAACCTTTGATTTACTGAAAAAGAGCAGGAAAATAACTCAGTGTTCAGAGGCAGTCTTTCAAGGGGGAAAATAGACGATGTCTGAATAACAATTGTACTCCTCACCCAGTACATTTAAAAATACTTTTCACACTGGGATGCTGAACAATACTACCCGTGCTCTCTGAAAACAGGGGCTCAGAAGTCGGAACCATCAGGCCCCCTCCCGCCCACGTGATTGTGCTCAGGACAACCCAATACTCCAGCCACTCAGATCTAGGCCTCCCTGTCTGGAATGCCCCACTGTGTGAACAAGGGACACAGAATAAAAACCAACATGAAGTAACACCATCCTCCAGCATGGAGGAGTTTGCTCTAGTGGGAAGCTTGGTACAAATGTGCATGTAACCCATACTAAAATGGGACGTGTCCTCTCCCAGAATGGCGGCCAAGAACTCAGAGCGTTACGTCCTCCACCTTGCATTCAGAGGTACCAGCCAAGCAGGAAAATGTACTGAGTAAGTGGTTCTCAACACACCTGCATCCGTTATCCATCTCCAGGCTAGAGAACTCAGGATGATGGGCCATGTAAGAGATTAAAAGGAGAGATTCATTTAGAGGGAACTGTAGGAAGCTTGTATTTCTAGCACACCGACCACAGGCAGGAGGAGGAATGTGTGTCTTCTGCCAACTTAAGCCAAGTGATGGATTTTGGAGGAGTAGAGGAGGAAGAGGTATGTCCAAGGAGAAGTCACCCTGAGGTCTAGATGGAAAAAGACTAATGAGAGTTCCAGTTCCATACAAATGTTTGGGGAATACTGGAGAGACAAAGAAAGAAAGAGAGAAGGAGAGAGAGGGGGAGAAGGCACCACCTGGAGCTGTGCAGAGAGCTGTTTTTGGAGCCAAACACAACTGGATGTCATCCTGGCCCCTTCACCTGAAACTGGTGTGTCCACAGGTAAGTTACTTCCTCTCTTTCCCTCAGTTTACTTTACTCCAAAGAGAAATGAATAATACCTAAATTGAAGCAACTGAGACACTGTGGCAAGGATGATTGTATTTGTCTATTCTCACACTGCTATAAAGAATACTACCTAAGACTGGGTAATCATAAAGGAAAGAGATTTAATCGACTCACAGTTCCACAGGCTTAACAAGAGGCATGGCTGGGAGGCCTCAGGGAACTTACAATCATGGTGGAAGGCGAAGGGGAAGCAGGCACCTCCCTCGCAAGGTGGCAGGAGGGAGGGTGTTTGAGAGCGAGGAAAAACTGCCGCTTTTAAAACAATCAGATCGTTTGAGACTCACTATCACAAGAATAGCATGGGAAACCGTCCCCATAACCCAATCACCTCCCATCAGGTTCCTGCCTTGACACGTGGGGATTACAGTTCACAATGAGATTTGGGTGGGGACACAGAGCCAAACCATATCAATGACCTATCAAATATGGAAATATCTAGCAAGGGGCCTGGAACACAGCCGATGATCTGGAAACTTTCCTTCTCCCCTCTCTGGTGAGGCTGCATTTAGGAGCTGAGGGGAGAAATTAAAGCACCCCAGGTTCTCCAGATGCATCCTGCCCACACTGCCTGACTTGCTTCCTGACGCTCTTGCTCGAAGTTTGTGGGTGGCCCCTAGGGCCTCCCTGACCACAGGCCAGTGCCTCGCCTGCCCTGCTCAGTGCTACCCACGGACCCAACCTCCCTGCATCCTTGCTCTCTTGTTTTACCTGAATTTCTAGAAATCTAATTCAATTCTCACTATCCAGTTACTTTTTTTTTTCCTAAATGCAACCTACATGTGACTCACACCAGCAATAAATTGAGCTCATATTACACGGAGATTTGCCCCCCAATTTATCCTCCTGACTCACCCAGAATTAAAAGGCAGAGCTCAGAGACCACCCTAACTCCAGCAGGGAAAGTGACTCACCCATCTCTCCTTGGAGTTGTGATGTGGCTGCCAGGACAGAGCCCGGGAGAAGGAGAGCATGGCTCAGCACCTCCCTGCTGTTGCTGGGGCCTGACTGGAGGATAAGCTAAGCAAATTTCAGTGAAATCACTCTTATTCTGAGAGGAGACTGGGATCCCATATGAGGCAAACTGCCAAGTGGTTGGAAGCACCTGGGAGTGTGTCATCCTTAGTCCTGCACCTTCATGCATGTGCCCAGCACCGTCCTGCTCAGCAAACCACGCCAGCAAGTTGCTCATCTCGCTCTCCAGGGAGAGCGTTCAGCGGGGTGAGTTAGGATGAGAACGCTCGTGTATTTTTATCGAGTACAAATGGAATATTCCGCTTTCTCTGGTGCCATGAGGGAGTAGCAGGTATGAATGTTTTTCTAACAACACCTCAAAAGCTCACCTCTTGGCCCACCTGTAGTACCTGGTTTCAAATGACTGCAGTGGGGGCTGGGGGGCAGCTGATGGGGTGGACGCTACCTCTCATTTCTGAGATGGAGCTACTGAGAACAGACATGGTGAGCAAGAGGGCCAGGTGGCCACAGGCTTCCCCGCCTGTCTCCACCTAGGCTATCCCTGTGCTCCCAGGCAGGACCACAGGCAAACTCCAGTTTAGTGTCCCTTGTCCCCAGCTGTCAAACTGAAGGGCTGGCCAAGAGGTCAGAATTGATTTGAATCAGTTCCCCAGCCGCATCCCCTGCAAATCACTCTCATACCTAACTGTCCAGATGATGATGCCAGCCTGGATGGATTCTGACAGACCCATCTGGCTCCCAGCCTTCATTGTCCAACTTTGCAGCCAGGTCTTAGGCGAAACCAGGCCCCCACACCCCTGTCCTTTTGCAACGTGTCTATGCTCCAACTTGGAGTTCCCTCACCAGATCTGTCTACCAAGAAAACCACTTTTCATCCCCTGAGACCCAGGGTAGATTGGATGTGGGCAGCAGCAATGTATTGTCAAATGGAAATGGTGCATGAGAGACGGCGTCCAGCCATGTCTGTAAGGTATGCATAGGGTGAGCAGGTGTCTCCGACTCACCCAGCACTGCCTCCTGTAGCACTGTCTCCCCGAACCCCAGGAGCCATGCCCACGGCTTCTCAAGGTGTCTCTTACACCAACTGAGGAAGAACCAACTTCAACTGAACATACTGATGGAGCTGCATGATCTCCTGCTACCCCCGAAAGTGGACAGCTGGAGCAAATTGCCTGACTTAGGGTGACCCTGGAGCACAGTGGGGGAGGAAAATCATTTCAGTGGGCAGAGCTCCGAGCAGTATTTAGGTTTAGAATGAGAGCTGGCTAGAAGCACAGACCCACACTAATATGTGTGCATTTGCTAATGGTTTGGAAAGAGCAAGACTGGAAGATTGCTGGCTATGAAGAGGTTTGTGGATAGACCTCTCAGAATGGAAACAGACTGTGAAAATATGTGTGTCCCATGTGAATGAATGCCCACAAAAGAACAACCACCTGGAAGAAATTCTTAATACTCTGGTGGACAAGATAACATATTCTGCGGATACGAGGGTGCCACCTTCCCCAGTCATCCCTGTCATTGTCCAATGGGCTCCTAAACAACGTGGCCATGGTGGCAGGGATGGAGGCTGTGCCTGCACTCGGCATGGACTTCCCTCATCAAGTCTGGCCTGGCTCAGGTCACTTCTGGGTGCCCAATCTGCCAGCAGCAGAGACCAACATTGAGCCCCCACGTGGCACCATTCCCCACAGGGTGCGGCTGGCCATCTGGAGGCAGGTTGATGACATTGTACTTCTTCCATCATGGACAAGACAGAGATGCATCCTCACAGGAAGAAACACCTGTGGTGGATATGGATGTGCCTTCCCTGCCTGTGATGCCTCCACCATCACCAATATCCCGGGCTTGCAGAACGCATTCTCCACCAACATGGCACTCCTGTCCCTGCAGCCTCTGGCCAGGGAACTCATTCCACAGCAAAGGAGGACAGCAAAGAGCTCCTGCCCAGGGAATTAGCTGATCTCACCGCATACCCCATCACCCAGAAGCAGATGGCCTATGTGTGAGGTGAACAAGCACGCTGAACACTCAGTGACAGCACAGAAGGAGAGAACACCCCCAAAGGATGGGTTAAGTCTTACAGGGTGCATTAGATGCTTGGAATCAGAGACTGCTATGTGGGGCTTTCTCTGCCTTTAGCCAGAAAACGCGGGTCTGGGGGTCAAGGAGTGAAAGTAGGAGAGGGTTCTCTCTATTACACGGAATCATCTGCAGTTATACTGAACAAACTTATTTACCTACAAGTTCACTGATGCTTGATATTGTCAATAAAAAATTGCAAAGTTCTTGAGCTAAAATGTTTCATTTTAATTCTCATGTCCCTGGCTATTCATAATAGTGATCTTTTATGTTATTCATGATTATTTTCTATTTCTTCAGATGAAAATTACCTGGCCAAAGGCTTTGTGCATTCCCAAGGGGGAAGGCCTGTTCCTTATTAGTTAAAAGGTACTGTGCTTTTTACATCCCATGGAATAATCATTTTCCACAGTTTGAAACCTTCTTTAAATTTTGTTTATGTTGTGTTTTATTATTAAAGCACTTTATTTTTGTTTCAATTAGGTCAAACATCTCTGTATTTCTTATTTCCTCATGGCTTCCAAATTCTCCACCTTGTTTTGGAAAAGATTTTAGATACCAAGTGATTAGCATAAATTCATATTTTCTTCTAATAGTTTATGATTTAATATTTAGCATTTACTGTTTCATGTCACCTATTATGATATTATCCTTTCTTATATGGTTAGATATTTGTTCCCATATTTACTTAACAGTCTATTTCATCATGAATTTGAAATGCCTCTCTTATACACTTACTATAGACTGAAATGTTATGTTTACAGGCATGAGCCACTGCACCTGGTTTGTTAGCCTTTTCAAATAACTTTTTGAACTTTGTTAATTTTTTAATTGCACGTTTTCTCCTTCATTTAATCCTAGTCTAACCTTTATTGTTTTTTTTAGCCTGTTTTCCTTGGCATTATTTTTTTCTTCTTTTTCTAGCTTCTTAAGGTAAATCATTAGCTTTAAAACTTTCTTCCCTCCTAACTACACATTAAAATTTATGGATTTCTTTCTAACCATTGTTTCAACTCCAGCTCATAGTTTGGATATGCTTTTATTTTCATTTAGTTCAAAATAGTTTCTAATTTTCACTATGATTTATTTAACTCGGGTTTTTTTTTTTTTTACTTTAATTGCCAACTATTTGGGTATTTTCTTTTTATTAATTCCTAATTTGTTTGCAGTGTCTTTATCAGGCTTTGCTCTCATAATATCAGGTTGGTGCAAATGTAATCACGGTTTTTGCCATTGAAAGCAAAACCTGAAATGGAAAAAACTGCAATTACTTTTGCACCAATTTATTAAAATGACTTGTAAAGTGCTCCCTCCCTGTATTACATTTTCTTGTGACCAAGAAACATATCATTTAAGTTTTATTCCTACAGAATTTACTGGAACACATTTTATGCCACAGTGTATGATTGTTTTGTCATGGCGAACTTTTCATATGCACAGGGAAAGAACGTATATCTGTGATTGTTGAATATGGTGTTTTACAAACGTCAGCTGCATCAGGTTTGTTGATAGATTTGTGTTCATCTTCTGTATCCTTAAAGATTTTGTGTCTACTTCTTCTATCACACCAAAAAATGGGTGTTATCACCACATATGATTTTGAGTCTATTTCTCTATTTAGTTCTGCCAATTTTTTTATGTATTTAACTTGTAGACAATATGATCCTATGTGCAGAAACTCCTAAGGAACATCAGAAACCCAACAGAGCAAATCGACAGATTTAGCAATGTCATACAGTACAATTTCAGATACAAAAGTCAATTGTATTTCCACATGAGTAACGAGCTAACTAAAAATGAAATTTAAAAACACTAATTCAAAAGTAGCATCAATGAGAATAAATTACTTAGGAATACATTTAATTAAAAAGTGCTAGACTTGTACACTGAAAATTATAAAGTACTCTGGAGATAAATTCAGGATCTATATAAATAAAGACATCCATGTTTATGGATTAAAAGACTCAACACTGTTAAGATGGTGATTCTCCCCTAAATTGATTCATAGATCCAATGTAAACCCAAACAAAATAGCAGCAGGTTTTTATTTATATGATGATGTATTCATCTTAGTCCGTGTATTTAAATGCAAAAGTCACAGAATAGCGCAAGTTATTATGAATGAGAAGAACAAAGTTGGAGGACTTACTCTTCCCAGTTTCAAAACTTACTTTAAAGCTACAACAATCAAGGCATGAGGACAGACATATAGATCAATAAGACAGAATTGAGAGTCCTTAACATTTATGATTCATTCAACAAAGGCACCAAGACAATTAAATGGAAAAAGGAGAGTTTTTCCAACAGATGGTGCTGAAACAATAGAATATCCATAAGAAGGAGGAGGAGGAGGAAGAAGAAGAAGTGGAAGAGGAACAGAGGTGGAGAAGGAAGACTCAGAGCTTTACCTCACACCATATGCAAAAAAAAAAAAATCACTCAAAATGTATCACAGACCTCAATGTAATAATTATAACTTTAGAACTTCTAGAAGCAAAAGGAGAAAATCTTTGTGACCTTTGGTGAGACCAAGATTTCTTAAATATGACACCAAAAGCATGATCCATAAAAAAGAATTTGATAAATCAGACTCCTTCAAAGATAAAAATGTTTGCTCTTCAAAAGAAATCATGAAGAAAATGACAAGACAAAGCAAAGACTGGAGAACATACATGCAAATCATATATCTGATAATGGACTTGTATCTAGACTCTATAAAGAATTTTTACAAATTAATAAGAAGGAAAACAACCCAATCTAAAAACATTAAAAAAGGAAACATTCATAGACTGTTCACTGGTGCAGATGTGCACATGGTTTAAAGCACATGACAAGATGCTCAACATCATTAGACATTTTAACAATGCAAATAAAAACCCCAAAAAGATACCATTTCACACCTACTAGAATGGCTCCAATCAAAGGGGGAGACAATAACAGGTATTGGTGAGGAGGGAAGAATTGGAACCCTTATGGGTAACTGGTGGGAGTGTAAAATGGTACAGCCACTTTGGAAATAATTCTGTCAATTTCCTAAACAGTTAAACACAAGCTTGCCATAAACCCAGCAATTCCACACCTCAGCATCCACTCAACAGAAATGCAAACATATGTCTACATGGGGATGTGTGCTAGAATCCTCACAGTTGCTCTATTTGTAATAGCCACAGCTGGAAGCAACCCAAACGTCCATCAGCCATTCGATGGATAAACAAAATGGCATCTCTCTAAAAAGCAGAACATCTCTCAACAGTAAAAAGTGTCCCCAAGATTACTCTTTGCTCTCAGTGTTTCATTTTGGGTAGTCACTATAGCTGTGCCTCAAGATGACAAATATTTCTCCTGCAGTGTCGCTATTCATCCCATCCTGTGTGCTTCTCATCTCACACATCACACTTCTCATCTCTGGATGTTTCTTCCTTTCTTTTTTTTTTTTTTTTTTTTTTTTTTTTGAGATGGAGTCTTGCACTGTCACCCGGTCTGGAGTGCAATGGTGCCATCTCAGCTCACTGCAACCTCTGGCTCCTGGGTTCAAGCAATTCTCCTGCCTCAGCCTCCCAAGTAGCTGGGATTACAGGTGCCTGCCACCCTGCCCAGCTAATTTTGTGTATTTTTAGTAGAGATGGGGTTTCACTACATTGGCCAGGCTGGTCTCGAACTCCTGACCTCGTGATCCACCCTCCTCAGCCTCCCAAAGGACGGGGATTACTGGCATGAGCCCCCGCGCCCTGCCTCATCTCTGGATGTTCCATCTGCATCCTTTTCCTATCTCCTCTGCCTCTGCCTTACCCTTTTCAGTATAAGGATTTCAGTTGTAAAATTGTTTTGATGCCACCATACCTACCATCTGCTGAGGGACATCTCATTAATGTTTCTCGTTAGAATCAACAAATGGACACAGAAAGCAAGACATCAGTTTCTGGCCTGCAAGCAAACCGCACCACATGTCTCTGTAAATCATCTCTAGATTCTGTGGAGCCAAGAGTGTTCTTCCCTAGATCACGCTATGAAAGAATTGCCTTGCAAGTGAGTTTTGAGCCCAAAGTGGTCAGACTCACACGGAGATCTGTGGCCCGCACTTGGAGAAGCACTGGTGTAAAGCAGCATCTTCATATTCCTGCATTTACTGTAGGTCTAGTCACACAAGACACATACTGCTGAGCACCTACGGTATCCCACAGGCAGGATGAGGTGCTGGGCAGAGGCCAACAACAGTGAAACAAATGGGGAGGAAGGCACCTGACTTGAACAAGGTCCAGAAAGATGTTTGGAGGAGGGGAGTCTCCAAAACTGAGTCTGGAAGGGGAGTGAGAGTTCGGTTGCCCACAGTGGGTGGAGGGGTCCCTGGCAGAGGCTACAGCACGAGCAATCCTAGGGCAAGAGAGCACACCGGCTCCTCCAGGAACTCTCAATCAGAGCTTCTCCCAGTGTGGTCTGCGGACCTGTGCCAGTCCAGCCCTTGTTGCGGTCCTCGATGAGATGGAAACAAAAATTGAGAGTGTTTAGAAACGTTTATAGAAAATTGACAGAGTAATTTTACGTCTGTGGAAATTAATAATAAAAAGTGGAGTCTGGGCCAAGCATGGTGGCTCATGCCTATAATCCCAGCACTTTGGGAGGCCAAGGTGGGAGGATCACCTGAGGTCGGGAGTTTGAGACCAGCCTGACCAACGTGGTGAAACCCTCTCTCTACTAAAAATACAAAAATTAGCCGGGCGTGGTGGTGCGTGCCTGTAATCCCAGCTACTTGGGAGGCTGAGGCAGGAGAATCACTTGAACCCAACAAGCAGAGGTTGCAGTGAGCCAAGATCGTGCCACTGCACTCCAGCTGGGGGATAGAGCGAGACTCTGTCTCCAAAAAAAAAAAAAAGTGGAGTCTGTATTTTGTATGCTGTTTGCTTTCAGTTTTTGAGTAACTTCTTTTTCCTGTAATTTTCAAAATACCATCTGTGATGGACAGAAAAATACCATTCCATCACCACAGATAATTAGAGATGCACCAAATAGTTCTGTCTGGAGGGACACAGGGACAGGGTGGGAGGGAGGAGGCTGGGCAGGGAGAGCGGGGGCAGGACTCAGGCCAGGAGGGGTCATGTGGACCTTGTCAGGAAGTCTGAGCTTCCCACCAAAAGCAAAAGGAGCTGCTTCTGGCTGCCCAGCAAGTGGACTCCACCAGGCTTGCCTTTCAGATGGTTTGAGTCCAAGAAGACTCCTGAGGAGGGAGTGTTGAAGTTTGGATTTGTAGTATAAATAGGAGTTTGCCAGGTGTGCACAATTATATCGGGTTTATATTGGGTTTATATGCACAATTATATGAAGGACGGGCTGGAAGGAGGGAAACTAGGGGTACATGGAGAAGTGATACTAGTCTTAGGAGAAGTCAGTGACATCTTCCAAGAGTCCCTGGAGCTCCTTCCAGGCAGCTTAGTGAGAAAAGCTGCCACTGCCTGGTCATGAGAGCAAGGGCCTGAGCCCAGGTCCCCAGACTCTGGAATTTCTCGACTGCAGGGACAATGGAACTGCAGCGGGGTGCAGATTTGTAACAAGGCCTCGTGTAGACAGCACACTTCGTCTACACCACGCAGCAAGTGAGAAAGGAGTTCCTTTTCATTTTTTGCATTTGAGGTAAGTTTTTGTGATTTTTTTAATTCCTCAAAATCAGTGATTTGGCAGTGGCATTCAAAACAGCCAGGCCATCTGTCAGTCACCTGGTGGCGAAAAATCGCAATTGTGAAGGGAGCGTTTGAACGGGAAGCTGCAGCCGGGAGTTTGGTGGAGGGAGTCAGGCGGAGGAGGTGATTAAGTGAGTCGCTGCGACACTCTGCTAGCTACAATTTAAATTTTAAAATCAACACCTTCTTGGCAGTCGTAGAGATTTCAAGGGAAATAAATAAATATGTAACAAATCTGTCCTGGATTACTATTTGCTTTAACTCTCTGCAAAGTCAAGACTGGGGAGTATGTGGGAGAAAAATAACTGTCAGGTTCAATCTCAGAGTGAATCGTCCTTCTTCCAAGCCCCCAACACTTGCCCGGACCTTGCTGATGGCTCTGGGGTTCAGTCCTGAACAGATGCTCTGCAGGCCGTGCCTCCTCTCTAGCCAGGCACTGCACGGGGGGTACATCAAGCCCAGGACCCCAGGACGGCCAGCCAGCCTGCTTCTCAGGAAAGGCTTCTGTCCACCCACTCAGAGTAGGGATTGATTACAATCCAAAGGGCAACAGGGGAAAGCAAAGCTTTCTCCAGGGATCCAGGACAGGAAGTTATGAATTCTGCCTCTCTGGGTCCAAGAAGACTCTTGAGCAGGGAGTATTAGAGCTGGGTTTTGTGGTATGAATAGGAGTTTGCCCGGTGTGCACAGCCGGAGAGGCAGTGCTAGCTGAGAGAACAGCATGGACAAAAACACATAAGTATGCAAGGGCACGGCATCCAGAGACACTTGTGTGCAGCTCGGGGTTCTGGAGCACAGAGCGGGAGGCTGGCAGGAGATTCGGCTTGAAGAGGTCATCAGAGGGCAGAGTACAAAACGCCAGGCTAGAGATTCTGTCTTCTAGATATGGGAAGCCTTGGGCTATTTTAAGTAAAAGTGCAGTGATAAACAGGGTGGACGTGTGTGCCTGGAGGGGTGGGGGTGGGGTAGATAAGGCAAAATCGGGGGCCAGGGTGTTTATCTGATGGTGATTTCCATCATTGAGAGGAGTGAGAGGCGTTTGTGCACCACGGGCTTTTCACGCAGGCAGGAGCAGCGTCCTTCCTGCTGGTCTCTGCTCCTGGACCTACACAAAGCCTCAATGACTCAGGGAGGAGGTGGACAAAGCCTTTTGGGACTGAAAGACTCTGGCCTGGGAGAGCCCGTGCCTTTCCGAGTGACGCAGACCCTGGAGGCTCTATTTCCGAGATGCCGGACGACTTCGCCTCCCTCCTTCTGCACACAGGCATACCCAGGCCACAGGAGGAAAGGACCCTGGAAGACCCCCCTCTGCTGGAGTGCAGAGGAGGACCAGACAGAGGGCAAGAGGCGCAGCTCCAGTGGCTTCTCCGGAAGCCATTCCCCACTGTTTCACACCAGCCTGGAGCCTACCCCTCAGAATGGCTTTGGATTTCTCCCCGCTGACCCTGACTGGACTGGGCGCCCATCACCCATAAACCCTGAACCCAAACAGCCAGGGCCTGCACCTGGCGGCCTGCAGAGGAAGGGCCTCCATGCCAGCTGTCATCGTGGCTGCACCTGCCCAGAAGCCTCCGAGCACATCTACTCCAGTTGGGGCCACTTTTGGACCTTGTGGTCCAGCCTGGCTGGGAGTCCTGATAGTGAGTCTGAGGCCAAGAATCCACCCTTCCTCTCCCACCTACCTCGCTGCCCCCACACACCACACTCACCTCCACACACCCCCAATCACAAGTCCCCTCCTGGCCCCTGGTGGCAGGGCCCGTTCCACCAGCACACCTACCTTCAGTCCCACCCCTGTGCCCACCCCTCCAGTTCCCTCCGGCCACACCCATGCTGGGAAGACCAACGGAACCCATTCCTAGCCTCCACATCAACACCTCTGGTGGCTTCTCCACCCTCGCTTCTCTTCCCATCCCCTTACTCGCAAAGGAGACTGCCTACTCACCACACACTGGTCGGAGGCCTTGCCCCAAGGTGCACACGTGGGTGGGTGACTGGACCTGTGACCTCACGCTTGCTGGCCTGGTGGAGACCCAGCTTTGGCCTGTGATTGTACTTGGCTCCCACCTCACCCACATGTCCCACGGGCCTCACTCCCACACCCTCTCCCCGCTGCAGGGGACTCCCAGCTCCCCAAGGCCTGGACACTAAACCCCCACCTTTTTCAAGGGCTGCTTCTCCTTGTCTCACCGCCAAACAGCCCTTGGCTCCTGAGACCTGACTCCACCCTCCACTGCACAAGCACCAGGGGCTCCTCCTAGGAAAGCCGATTTCTGCAAGAAGCCCCAGCCTGGCTCAGAGAACGTTCCCTGCACTTCAGTTGAGCTATATGGATGCAAATAATAGAGACACTGAAGCTGAATGATGACTAGAGAAAATTTTTTTTAACATCTTTGCACATTTTTGTTTCTTCCTGAAATTAAATTAAAATTAAGCTCCTTTGGGAGGCCGAGGCAGGTGGATCACCTGAGGTCGGGAGTTTGAGACCAGCCTGACCAACATGGAGAAACCCCGTCTCTAGTAAAAATACAAAATTAGCCAGGCACGGTGGCATGTGCTTGTAGTCCCAGCTACTCAGGAGGCTGAGGCAGGAGAATTGCTTGAACCCAGGAGGTGGAGGTTGCGGTGAGCCGAGACCGTGTCATTGCACTCCCACCTGGGCAACAAGAGCTAAATGCTGTCTAAAAAAAAAAAAAAAAAAAAAAGCAAGGGAGAGATACATAGACTAGCACCGGAGACTCCCTCCTGAGGCATCTCTCCTCCATGCACAACCCAGGAGGAAAGCCAAAAGCCAGGCCAAGCAGCCAGCACATCCCCAGGGACGCATCCCTGGCCACAGTGCTTAATGTCCTCAGGGATTCTGAGCTCACTCACGATGCAAAATCATGCCGTTTAGGGGCTATCATCAATATGTTTTAAACAAAACTATATCAAAGTAGAAATGAGAGATATTATAAAAGAGAAAAGAAAAGACAAAGACATGGAGCTGAAGTAAGTTGTAAAGAAGACTACACTGGAGATGATATATTTGAAAGACATAATAGTTGGTATCTAAAACTGAGTGGATGAGTTGAGTAACAGAATGGATACAGCTGAGGACACATCAGTATGTGGAAAAGCAAGTCAGGGGCCAGCGCCAGGAAGCATGAAGTAGGAATGGAGAGACGGAAAATGCAAGGAGGGAGCTAGAGGAGGGAAGTGCCAAGTGCATGCAACAGAATTGCCAGAAGGGCAGAGAAATGAACAGAGATTAGAGGATGCCTTAAAAATTGATGACCAACAATTAGCAAGAAATAAAGGAAATGCAAGACCTTGAATTGAAAAGACTCAGAGTCCAAAAAAAAGAAAGAAAAAAGCAAAACTAGACAAAGGTAAAATAAATTTTTAAAACATCAGAAATAAGGAAAAAATCTAAAAGTTATCAGGAAAAAATTGCCAATAAATATAAATAAAAATCAAGTTGGTATCACAATTGTCAACAACGGAAGCCAAGCAATAGCATAACAATAATTTTTAAATATTAAGAAAAGAATTATGCCCAGATTGTTATATCAAGCTAATATATTATTTAATACTGGGGTAAGATAAGATTTTCTCAGACATAGAAAAAAATGGATGAATTTGGCTGCACTGAAATTAGGAGCTTCTGATCATCAAAAGACATTAGGCAAGAGTGAGAAAAAAGACACAGAGCAGGAGAAGGTATTTCCCGCACTTATAATCGAAAAACAGAGCTCATCTCCAAAGCATATATGTGTGGGTTTTTGTTTTTGTTGTTGTTTTGAGACAGGGTCTTGCTCTGTCTGCCAAGCTAGAGTGCAGTGGCATGATCACAGCTCACTGCGGCCTCTACCTCCCAGGTTCAAGCAGTCCTCCCACCTCAGCCTCCTGAGTAGCTGGGACTACAGGTGCACACCATCACACCTGGCTAATTTTGTCTATTTTTAGTAGAGATGGGGTCTCACTACGTTGCGCAGGCTGGTCTTGAATTCCTGGACTCAAATGAGCCTCCCTCCTTGGCCTCCCAAAGTACTGGGATGACAGGCATGAGCCACTGCACCAAACCAAGCAATTTTTTGTTTTGTTTTGTTTTGTTTTTGAGACGGAGTCTCACTCTGTCGCCCAGGCTGGAGTGCAGTGGTGCGATCTCGGCTCACTGCAAGTTCTGCCTCCAGGGTTCACGCCATTCTCCTGCCTCAGCCTCCCGAGTAGCTGGGACTACAGGTGCCTGCCACCACGCCCGGCTAATTTTTTGTATTTTTAGTAGAGATGGGGTTTCACTGTGTTAGCCAGGACGGTCTCAATCTCTTGACCTCATGATCCGCCCACCTCAGCTTCCCAAAGTGCTGGGATTACAGGCGTGAGCCACTGCGCCCGGCTGCTTTTTTTTTTTTTTTGAGACGGAGTCTTGCTCTGTCGCCCAGGCTGGACTGCAGTGGTGCAATCTCAGCTCACTGCAAGCTCCGCCTCCCAGGTTCACACCATTCTCCTGCCTCAGCCTCCCAAGTAGCTGGGACTACAGGCGCGTGTCACCACGCCCAGCTAATTTTTGTGTGTGTGTGTGTGTGTATATTTAGTAGAGACGGGGTTTCACCGTGTCAGCCAGGATGGTCTCGATCTCCTGACCTCGTGATCCGCCCACCTCGGCCTCCCAAAGTGCTGGGATTACAGGCGTGAGCCACTGCACCCGGCTGCATTTTTTTTTTAACTCACACAAATCAATAAAAAGACAAGCAACCCCAAAAGGTAGACAAAAATATAGGAACAGATACTTAGAAAGACAGGATAAAAATGACTAACACACTAATCAGGGGAAGGCAAAAGAAAGCCATGCCACCACGTGCCCACTAGACTGAAAAGCAAATGAATGTATTTGTAACTTATTAGCCCTTTAGTAAACAACTGGAAATACGAATATCAGTGTGGTCGCGGAACAATAACAGCTCACAGACCCTGGAGATCTCACTGGAATGTCAACTTTGGACATATTTGATATTATCTCGTCAAGTTGCAGGTACATAGCTCCTACCCAGCAATTCACGACTCAGTACAAACTCTAGGCAAACTCACTGGCACGCCCGCTAGGACACACGTGTGAAACCCTTCCTAGCAACCTGGCCTGTGATTGCCCCAAACTAGAAACCAACTCCAGTGTCCATCGACTGAACAGTGGGAAATTAAATGGTGGTATAGCCATACAACAAACTCCCAGACTGCAAAAATGAGGAAAGTACAGGTGCATCCAAAAATATGGATGAAACCCCAAAACATCAAAACATAATGTTGAGTGAAACAAGACAGGTACAATGCCACTCACGTGAGACTCACCTATGATTTCACTGCATGAAACGGCACAGGCAGAACTGAATGTCCAAAGCTAAAACCATAAAGAAACGCAAGAAAATGAGTCTAAGGTGACAACAGTTGTCACCTAGAGGCGAGTGAGAGAGAAATGACTGCAGACAGCTGGGGCATACAGGGCACCCCAGGCTGCTGGGAATATTCCATTTCATGAGCTGGTGTGGAGGTCATGAGCGGAGTCTCCCTTTCCTTATTTACCAACAGGTGCCATGTTTGTGCCATTTACCATATGTCTGTATTACAATTCAGAGGAGGAAAAAAGTAACAATTAAAGAAGAAAGGAAGACAAAAGGGAAAGAGGGAGGGAGGCAGGCAGGCAGGCAGGCTGCAAAAGGAATCTGCATCACACAGCACTGGGGAGAAGACGGGGCTCTTCCTGTGAGGTGTGGCAAAGTTGAGTCCTCATTATGGGTGCAGACCTGGGTCTCCGCAAACTAATTCTCGGCACACAAAGAGTAGAATCTCTAGTCCAGGAGTTAAATTCAGAACACCAATTTGTTGATTTATGATGAGAAGTAAAAATGGATATGAAAACTTACATAAATTAATACATGAAATAATTAAAAGGAAAGTATGCGTGTAGTTTCCAAAGGTTGTTTTAATAAGAATTTTTTTCAGATACAAGGTAAGACTTTTTAGTATTGGGCTAAATGGGTTTTAAGGTGAAAAACATTATGATGCCAAAAAGCAGTGTTATATACTGACAAAACAGTGTGCTAGATCAAGAAGATATAGTAGTTATGAATATATATGCCCTTTAAAATAGCCCATCACAATATATAAAATAACAACTGACAGCATTACGAGAGAACATAGAGACAACAAAATTTATTGCCCAAGATTTTCACAAAGCCCTATTAGAAACTGGTAGATTAGAGGGACAAAAAAAAAATCAAAACAAAAAAGCATAAATACATATAAAATTTGATTGACAAGATTAATAAAAATCCCAGAGCAAAATATATGTGTGTGTGGAGCGAAGCTTTCACAACCACGGATGATGGATGAGGTTGGAAGCTACAATGAGCCCAAACAATCCACCCAGCTTAGTATGTTCCCTAAGCACAAAGCAGTGAAATTAGAAACCAGTGACAAAAATGATTGAAAATAAATAATATGCCATATGTTCAAAAACTAAAACATCATTCTGCTAAAAGGACTTTAAGATACAGAGTAAAGCATAAGAGAATTACAAAATAATGGAGCCACACTGTAGTGATAGCTGCATATGTTTAAATGTATTTATCAGAAAGTAAGAAAAAATGAGCTAAGTATTCAATTCAAGCAGAAAACAAACAAGAAACAGAAGCAACCCAAAGGGGACAAAGAAGAAGAAAATAAAATAGATAAGGACATAAATCAATGAAATAGGGAAGATTTACAAAACCAAAAGCAATTTCTTTAAAATATTAATACAATATACAAAAAGCTCTGGCAAATCTAGTCAATACAATAAGGGGGAAGATGCAAATTTACAAAACAGAATCCAAAAGAGGAAATAACTGCAAAAACAATGTAAAATCTTTTTTATAAAGACATCAATTTGAAAACACAGGCAACATGGACACATTTTTGGAAAAGTATAATATTCCAAATTGGAGCAAGGATAAATAGATTTTCATTTAAAATTCATAATGGTAATTAAAACCTCCCCCAAGAGGGGAAAAAAAAAAGGCAGTAAAAAGTCAGGCCAAGAACATTCCACAAAAAATTTACATCAAACTTTTAAACAAGAAAGAATCTATGTCTTACACAAATCACAAGTTGTTCCAAACAATGAGACAGAGAGAGAGAGACAGAGAGCTTCTGTTAATTATAAAATTGTTTGCTTGATTCCAAAGCTGGTTTAAAAAAAAAACTTCAAAATGCAAAGTATAGGCTCTTTTCACTTACGAATAGTCTTACTTACATATTTGCTAATTGACTTTAATGTTATGTTAAAATAATAATATATCATTATAAATAGAGTTCATTAAAGGAATGAGAAAAAGTTTTAACATCAGAAAGCCTATGAATTTAATTCACCACTTTAAGATACTAAGATGAAGAAAGAAAAAATATTGACTAGGTCAGTAGAAGCAAAAAAAAAATGCACCCGTAAATATCCAACATATTTTTAAATAAAATTATTTACATTATTATTATTACATACAGTATTTCCAGAAAACTATAACTAAAGGAGAATGTTCTTTATCTGATAAATAACTATACTTGTCTTTGACGAATATGGATTTGAGGCATGGTTCCTTTAAGACTGGAAACAAGAAAAATGCAATGTTATTGCTACTGGCAAAGCTGTCCAATGGACTCTGAAGAGAAAGATCAACAAGAGGTAGAAGAATATATCGAGACAAGTCAAGGCTATCCTTATTTGCAGATGGCATGATCACCCGAATAGAAAATGCATCAGAATCAATGCACGCAATATTGGAATTAAGAGTTCTACAAAAATTAAGAGGTGTGATTTCAACCATATCATGCTGTTTCTTCACACTGGTAATTTCTAACTAAAACATATAATAATAAAACAATATAACATTTACAATAACAAGAAAAACTTAAATATATCTAAGAATAAATCTAACAAAGAATTCATGATTCCTTATAGAGAAAGTTTTAAAATTCATTAAAGGATATAAAGAAAGATTAGAATAAAGAGAAAATATACTATATCCCATAATGGAACGGTTTAACATTTGAAGAAATGGCAGTTCTCCCCAAAAGCCATACTTACATGAGATTCTGATAAAAAAAAAAAAAAAAAAAAAAATTTAGGAGTGATTTTTGAAGACTTCAACAATCTTATTCTGACATTTACATGAAAAAATAAAATTCTTTAAAAAATAAACAATTTCAGAAAAAGGGAGAATAAAAGGGATCTGACCTGCAAGATATGAAAAAAATTCCACAAAATACTACTTAAAAAAAAAGTGCAGTTTGGGTATAGAAATATTAAATTCATAAGTGGAATAAAACAGAAAGCTCAACACCAGACCCGTGTGTGTTTAAGGATCTGTTTTATGAGAGAAGTGACACACATCAGTGGGACAGGAATAGACTTTTTTAATAGATGGCTTTGGATGCCACTGGCTTGGCCGATGGGTAAAACTAAAATTGGAACTCTTCCTTACATCCTAAGTAAAATGATCTCTAGACTGATTAAGAACTCAAATGAAAAAGAATAAAAATAAAGCTAATAGAAGACTGTTGGAGAAAACTTTTTATCTTGAACTGAATATGCACATTTTATGTGATACCCCAAATGTACAAAATCTAAGGTCAAAAAAATTGGATTTTACCATAGTGATATGGAAGGGGGGCCGTTACCATAGTGATATGGAAGGGGGGCAGGTAAGTGCTGGGTAGAGGAGGGTGTGGTCCCTGGCTAGGGCTTCACCCCAGGGCCTATGCCCACGGACCTAGGTGAGGACAGGTATTTCTGTTTTCCCGCCCAAATGTTGCATTTCCCAAGACCACCCTGGCCCACCACACCTCCATCCTATGCCTATAAAAACCCTGAGGCCCCATGGGACACACACACACACACACACACACACACACACACACACACGGCTGGATTGCAAGAGGAATGCATCAGTGGAAGAAGACACAGCAGCTAGATGTCGAGAGGGCCCCAGCGGAACAGCACACTGACAGACATGGGCAGGCTGGCAGGCCATTGACCTGCAGAACAACGTGAAGTTCAGCCAGGGAGGTCAGAGGACAGCCTGGGCCACTGAGCTGCCCAACTCCAAGGGAAAACCACCTTCCCACTCCATCTTCCTTCTGGCTCCTTATCCGTCTGCTGAGAACTTCCACTCAACAAAACCTTATTCTTAGGCCAGGCACGGTGGCTCATGCCTGTAATCCCAGCACTTTGGGAGGCTGGGACAGGTGGATAACGAGGTCAGGAGTTCAAGACCAGCCTGGCCAACACGGTGAAATCCCGTCTCTACTAAAAATACAAAAATTAGCCGGGCATGGTGGCAGGCACCTGTAGTCCCAGCTACGCGGGAAGCTGAGGCAGGAGAATTGCTTGAACCCGGGCGGCAGAGGTTGCAGTGAGCCGAGATTATGCCATTGGACTCCAGCCTGGACAACAGAGCGAGACTCCATCTCAAAAATAATAATAATAATAAAATAACAAAAAAAAAAACTTTGCACTTATTCTCCAAGCCCACGAGTGATCCGATTCTTCCAGTACACCAAGGCAAGAAACCCCGGGATACAGAAATCCTTGTGTCCTTATGATAAGGAAGGGTGTCTAATTGAGCTAACACAAGCCACCTACGGATGGCTGAACTAAAAGAGCATCCTGTAAGACAGGCCGGCTGGGGCTTCAGGAGCTGTAAACATTCACCCCTAGACGCTGCCATGAGGTCGGAGCCACACAACCGGCCCATCTGCATGCTCCCCTAAAGGTCTGAGCAGCAGGGCGCTGAGGAAGTGAGCCACTCCCGTGTCACACACCCTGCGAGGGGGATAAGGGAACTTTTCACCTTTCAATAGCAACATTAAAAATTTCGGTTTGAGACAAAAAGGCATCATGAAAGTAAACAAGTGACAGACTGGGGGGAGAATGACTACATCTTTTAAAATCAACAAGATATTGGCATCTAGAACACGCAAGGAAATAGTGAAATCCAACAAAATAAAAACTGCAATACTTCGGGAGACTAAGTGGGGAGGATTGCTTGAGCCCAGGAGTTTGAGAGCTGTCTGGGCAACATAGTGAGGCTACATCTCTTACCTAAAAATTACTTTTTTAAAATTTTTTTAAAAAAGGAAACACAACTACAGATTAGATAGGTCTTAAAAGAACAATAAGACATTTTGAATTACTTTATGCCAAAAAATTTTGAAACTTTAAATGAAATGTACAAATTCCTTGGAAAACACAACATCCCAAAAGTTACATAAAAATGAATACCAAGTCTAGTCATTTATGTATTACACAGTTTTAATCCATAGTTTTAAAAGTCTCACACACACATATACAAAATTTCAATGGCTTCATGGTAAATTCTTCAGAATACCTAAAGATGATATAACACCACTGGGTACAAAAAGTACAAAGGATAAACATTAGCATCCATACATGACACAACTAGTACCTAACTAAGAATAGAATTAAACTTTCCCCTCACTCTGTAGAAGAATGTATTTTGAAAAGAAAAGTCACATAGCAAGCATCACACTTTTTTTTTTCTTTGAGATGGAGTCTCGCTCTGTCGCCCAGGCTGGAGTGCAGTGGCGCGATCTCGGCTCACTGCAAGCTCCACCTCCCGGGTTCATGCCATTCTCCTGCCTCAGCCTCCCTAGTAGCTGGGACTACAGGCGCCCGCCACCACGCCCAGCTAATTTTTTGTATTTGTAGTAGAGACGGGGTTTCACCGTTTTAGCCAGGATGGTCTCGATCTCCTGACCTCGTGATCCGCCCACCTCAGCCTCCGAAAGTGCTGGGATTACAGGCGTGAGCCACCGTGCCCGGCCCGCAAGCATCATACTTTTTGAGAAAATATAGTAAAATTTATTCTGAGATCAGGAAAAAGAAAAGGATTTCTGCTTTTTTCTATAATAAAGAAGTAAGTAAATGCATAACAATTGGAATGAAAAAATTAAAATTGTCATAATTATGTAAGAAAATCCAAAACAAATAACTGAAAAATTTATGAGTACTATTAGAATTAATAAGGGACCATGGCAGAATTCCTTAATTTTAAGTCAAAATACTGAAGAAATTATGTTCTTATCTCTGCAACAATAATTAGAAATTTTTTTTAAAAATTATCATTTGAAATACCAGAAAATAAAATCTAACACCTAGGAAATAAACTATTTACATAAACTCTACATTAGAAAATAGTATTATTATTGACAAATATTTCAAAGCAGACCTAAATAAATGTATCTATAAAGACACAATACTCTAAAGATATTAGTTTTCCCCAACTTTATCTAGAGATTCCATGTAACTCCAGTCAAAATACCAAGGGTGTGTGTGTGTGTGTGTGTGTGTGTGTGTGTGTGTAAGACAGAAAGAGAGAGACAGAGAGAAAGAAGGTGAAGAAGAAGAAGAAGAAGAAGAAGAAGAAGAAGAAGAAGAAGAAGAGGAGGAGGAGGAGGAGGAGGAAGAGGAGGAGGAGGAGGAGGAAGAGGAGGAGGAGGAGGAGGAAGAGGTGGTGGTGGCGGCAGCGGCGGCAGCAGCAGCGTGGTGGGGAGGGGAGAGGAGGGGGAGGAAGGGGAGGGGAGGGGAAGAGGGAGTGGGAGTCAAGGAGAGAGGAGGGGAAGGAGGAGGAGGAAGAGATAAAGGAGAAGAAGAGGAGGAGAGAGGAGAGGAGGAGGAGAAGAAGAAGAGGAAGAAGAACAACAACAAAAACAACAAGGAGGAGAATTATTATTTATATAAAAGTGCAAAGGATTAAAAAGGGCAAACAAACACAGTCGTGAAGAATAAGAGAAACATTGACAGTGTTACTTCACCAGGTATTAGGAACCAATATAATCCACTGTCTAAATAAAAGGCAGTATGAAAGAGAATTCTTGAAAGATGTCCAAGTGGAAGCACCAGGAATCCACTTTACCACAAGTTATACTGGCAGAATCTGTCTGGTGTAAGTATTTTGGAAGTCTGAAGTCTATTTGAAGGCTTACAAGTTCCAGGGTAAGACTTGCACAGTAAATTGCAGTCAATTTTGGTCAGTTTCAGCTCTAGCTTAATAGCAAATACCCATCTTCCAACCCCCATGCCTATGCCAGGCATCCATGCATGTGTTCCTGAAGTAGCTTGCATATAGCTTGTGGGAGTCAGGGTGAGCAATCGGGATCCTGTTCTCTAAATATCAGGTATCTGTGTTCTGATTGCTGGTTCTGATCACAGAGGTGCAGACACAGAGGGCAGCCATTGTTGCACAGCCCTCCCACCCACTGCATTGTTGCGATCCTCTTCCCCTTTGGCTGAAACAACTTTCAGGGGATTTAAAATAGGGGTACCTTTTATTACTCTTCTTTATTTTCCTAGTTTTCCCCTTTGGGGAGCCAGCAATCTCAGGACTAGGACATTCAAAGGCAATCGTATATACAGGGGAATTCCGAAAATCACTATGCAGGCCCAGGGAAACTCACAAGCTCAGAACAGACACACCTTAAAACAGTTTTTTAAAGCAATTCATGGAAAAGCAGGGGATTCAGACCTCTGACAATATCACAGTATAAGATTCAAATGTCTAGCTTTAAAGAAAAAAAGTATAAGACACAAAAAGAAACAGAAAAGTATGGTCTATTCAAAGGAAAAATGAATCAACAGATATTGTCCCTGAAAAAGACCTGGTTGCAGATCTACTAAAGTCTAAATGACTGTCTTAAAGATGCTTGGTGTTAAAAGATATGGACAAAGATAAGAAAATTCTAAAGCTGAAAAGTACAATAACTAAAATAAAAAATATCTAGAGCGATTCAAAAACAAATGTGAACAGGCAGAAGAAAAAAATAAGTAATCTTAAATATATGACAACTTGAGTGATTGAGTCTGAGGAACAGAATAAAAACAAATGAAGAAATGTGAGCAGATCCTAAAGGACCTATGGGTCACTACCAAGCAGACTAACATATGTATTGTGGGATTACCAGAAGGAGAAGAGAGTGAAATGGGCAGAGAAATTATATGAAGAAATAATGGCCAAAAACTTTTCAAATTTGATGGAAGATATGAATCTAAACATCTAAGAAGCTCAATGAACTTCAAGAAGTATAAACTCAGAGAGAATCATATTGAGGCACATTATAATCAAACTGTCAATAGACAAAGAGAGAATCTTAAAAACAGCAAAAGAGAATCAACTAAACACGTGCAAGAGACTTCCAGTAATATTAATAGAAGATTTCTCATTAGAAACCTTGGAAACAAGAGGCAGTGGGTTTATATATTTCAAGTACTAGAGGAAAAAATTATCAATGAAGAATCCCATATATGGCAAAACTGTCCCTCAAAATGAGAGAGAAATTAAGACATTCCCAGATAATGGAGAAAGTTCCTTCACTAGATCTGCCCTGTAAGAATTGCTGATCAACTGCCAGATGAAAAGAATGAACCCTGGACTCAGCTATGAAGCTGAGTAAAGAAATAAATACCTCAGTAAAGGTAAATACATGGACAGTTATAAAATTTAGTTCTATTGTAACTTTGGGTTGTAACTCCACTTTTTGTATTCTACATGGTTTAAGAGAATAACACATTAAAAATTATTAGTCTATGTCTTTGGACACACAATGTCTAAAGGTGTAATTATGTGACATCAATAACTGAAATGGTAAAGAACAAAGATGTACAGAATCAGACATTCTTATGTTATTGACATTAAGTTGGTATAAATTCAAATTAGACTATTATAATTTTAGGAGTTAAATGTAATCTCAATGATAACCACAAAAAATAGCTATAGAATATACATCAAAGGAAATGAGAAAGGAATTCAAATGTTTTACTAGAAAAAAAATCAAGTAAACATGAAGTAATGCAGGAAATAAGGGACAGAAAAGTTATAAGGCATATAGAAAAACAAAAAGCAAAATTACAAAAGTAACTACCTTTTTATCAGTATTACTCCACATGAAAATAGATAAGACTTTCCAATCAAAAGAGATGAGCAGAATGGATAAACAAATAAAAACAAGCATGATCCAACTGTATACTGTCCATAAGAGACTTACATTAGATCCCAAAACACGGATAGATTGAAAGAGAAAGGATGTAAAAAGATATTCCATGCACATAGTAAGCAATAGAGAATAAGACGGCTATACTAATATCAAACAAAATAGACTTTAATCAAAAAAGTTTACAAGAGACAAAGAAGGACAATATATATTAATAAAAGGTTCAATACCGCAAGAAGATATAACAGTAAACATTTACACACCTACTAACAAACTGTCAAAATATATGATGAAATTCTGACACATACTATAAGTTGGTTATTGAACCTGGAAAAAATTATGCTAAGTAAAATAAGCCAGCCACAAAAGAATAAAGATTGTATGGTTCACTCACATGAGGTCCCCTAGAAAAGTCAAATTCATAGAGCAGAAAGTGTTACAGGTAGTTAGTTAGACAGGCATGAGTGGGGGCAAGAAAGGCTCTCCTCCACCCACTAGGAATGTCAGGTGATGGTTCAGCAGTGGTCACATTGCCTCTCTAAAAGTGATAAATTGGCAGCTGGTGCCAGGGAGAGGCCATTTCCTGATGTCCACACCTATTGCACTAAAGTGATAATTGAACACAAGTGCCAGGGAGAAACCACTTCCTGGGCATGAACAGTAAGAGACAAAATGGCGGAGGATGACCTTCCGCTGCAGGCCACTGGAAATGGGAAGAAAGCCTCAGATGGGCATGCGTACAGCTTCCCCAACACACTGCACATGCTCACTTCCCAAGGTAAGGAGTGCACTGCGCATGTGGGCAGCCCACCCTGAGGGAAGAATCATAGGAAAGGGATGCAAGATGCCAGCCTATAAAGTCCTAGGATCACCGTTAAGCAAGGAACTTGTTCTTCAAGTCGCCCACTAGGATCTCTTCCAAGTGTCCTTTTCTATTCTAAAATCTTTTTAATAAACTTCCACTCCAGCTCTGAGGCTTGCCTGTTGTCCTTTTCTGCCTTATGCCCTCAGTTGAATTCTTTCTTCTGGGGAGGCAAGAATTGAGGTTGCTGCAGACCCAAATGGATTCACTGTCGGTAACTTAGATACCTTCCACCGGTAACAAAAGTGGAATGGTGGTTCCCAGGGACTGGGAATGGGAGAATCGGGAGTTAGTATTTAATGGGTACAGAGTTTTACTTTGGGAAGACTAAAAGTTTCTTTGAATGATGGATGGTGGTGATGGTTTCATAGCCATGTGACTATGCTGTGAACCAAAAATAAAATTACAAGTGCTCCAACTGACTGATGGGTCCTGCCAGCGGCCAAGGGCACTCCAAAGAAACCTGCCATGAGAGGAAGCGGAAGGGTGGGGCATGCCTCATTTTACCCTCCTCCCTTTGGAGTTCAGGCACAACAGACCAGCGTTACCATGAAGAAAGAAATCTGAAGAATGAAAAAATAGACTCCTTGTAGCAATAGGACACCAAATTCCAACCTTACTCTAGTGTAGCATCACATGACAAATAGCAGGCTCTGAAAGAAATGCAAGTGTTTTACCTCAAAATATATTTTTTTGACATATTTTGCAATGGCCCTGCAAAGCTGTCTCTTGTGGGGGATGTTAGGTAACATGGGGTACCTTAAAATGGCGCCGTACCTTAAGATGGGGCCGGTTTCGGGTTCTTCTCCCCTCCTTGACCGGGCACTGTCTGAACTCGCCAAAGGAGGGTCAATCAGAAAGAAGCATCTCCCGCCTTCCCTTGGGCCCACCCCTAGCCCAATCCACGTAGGCCCAAGGGATATAAAATCCAGCACACCAGCAGCCCTCTCTCTCTTCTCTTCCTTCTCCACTCGATACCTCCAATAAAGATCTCTTGACCGCGAGCCGTGTAGTTTGGTCTCTGCCTGGCCCCTTTCATTGGTGCCGTGACTCGGATCGGGACTCCCCACCCCCCTCGGTGGGACCCCGATCCCTTTCGGGCTCAGTCCAGACCCCGGCCGGTCTTCGCTCATTTTCCTGTTCGCCGACCTCTACACCCAACACCGGCCTCATCTCGGTAAGTCTCCCCTTCCGGTGTCCGACACCAGTCGACTGGCTCCCGCCTCGGCCGCCCACACGGCTGCTGTAAATCCTATTTTAGACTCGGCCTCCAGGGAGCAGGGTTCCCTCCTTTTCCTCCTCACTTGCCAGGCCTGGGCCCCTTCCCCTTTCTCGCTCCGAAAATCCTGGTACCAGGTGGCCCACGGCCCTCGGCCTCCTAGAGGCCCTCAGTCCTTTCTTTTCGGTGACGACCGACTCGAAGGGTCTGACTCACAGTGTGGTCATCGGCTAGTAGGGGACGCCCTGCCCAGCCCTTTGCCATATATTTCCGTAAACCCCCTCTTCTCATAATGGGAGCCTCTGCATCCCTGCCGGCCGACTCTCCCTTACAATGCCTTTTAAATAACTTATCAGCCCTTGGTTTGGCTGCTGATCTCAAACCTACACGCCTCATTAAATTGTGCACTCAAAACTGGCCCACCTACCTCCTAGACAACCAAAACAGATGGCCCACTTATGGGTCCTTTGATCCCAATCTTCTCTGGGATCCCTACAACTATTGTGAGCGAGCAGGAAAATGGGCAGAGATCCCCTATGTTCATGGCTTCTTTCTTCTACGGGACAAACCCAACCTCTGCCTCCCCTGCAAGCCGCAACACCTTATCGCTGCTCTCAAGCTACCAACTTCTCCTTCTGCTCCCGACTTTGATCCGGCCGACGAACCACCACCCTCCACCTCATCTTCCGGTCGCCGCTCAACCGGTTGAAACCAGCTACCAACCCGGACCACACGAAGAACCAAACTGCTTACGCCCCGCTCTCATGCATCTCCTAAGTCCTCTTCTCTGGCTTTCCGCCTCTCACATCTTTACACTTTACACTTTCCTCTGCTGGCGGGCCCTCTTCCCAGCCCTATTATCTCTTCACAGTTAAAGAGTCATACAACATTCACAGGAGGACACATACCAACTACATCGGCCCCACGGTGGATCTTCCCCTTCCCAGGCTCACTATGATAGAAAACGGCTGGGACCCTCTCTTCCACATGTTCCACTTTGCCGTCTGGCTCCCACATCAACAAACACACCCCCTTCCTATATTATACCACTAAAAACAACACCTCCTCCCGAGCCATACATATCGACAACCCCGCCGACCCGGCCTGGGGCCAGTTACAGGAGGCATATATCCCAGTGATGCCTGGGCATATCCAACTCAAACCATAACTATTTCTCGTTCCCTCAAAACTGAGTATCCATCTCTAACCAAACCTTTAACCAGCTTCTCCTCAGAAACTACCAGCTCCTAGCGACTTGTGAAGACACGGCAGACTCCAGAGACAGTCTCACACCCTGCTGACCTCTTAAACGGCCAACGGCCGGCAACGGATACCCAGGATTGGGGGGGGAAGGGGGAGGCCTGCCCTCGCAGCCTAAATTAACTACCATCTTCTTTTCTCTTTGGGCAGACCAAACTCTACCCCTAGTACCCAGATGGCTACAGCAAGCTTAAACGCCCTTCGCTCAGACAGCTGGCTCATTGCCAACCCATCCCTGCCCCTCAACTGGCTCACGGCACTGGAGGACAAGGAACATTCATGGACTTCTTGGCCTCACACTCATACTGTACCCCAGGCACAACCCTGACAGTTCTCCCTGTGCCCCCTCCCCACAGCGCCCCCACTCAGCAGGAAGCAGCCAGAGGAACCACGATGCCCATTTTCCCCCATTTAAGAAAACAAAAAGGGAGGAATGTTAGGTAACATGCGGTACCTTAAAATGGCGCCGTACCTTAAGATGGGGCCGGTTCCGCGTTCTCCTCCCCTCCTTGACCGGGCACTGTCTGAACCCGCCAAAGGAGGGCCAATCAGAAAGAAGCATCTCCCGCCTTCCCTTTGGCCCGCCCCAGCCCAATCCACGTAGGCCCAAGGGATATAAAACCCAGCACACCAGCAGCCCTGTCTCTCTTCTCTTCCTTCTCCGCTCGATACCTCCAATAAAGAGCTCTTGACCGCGAGCCCTGTAGTTTGGTCTCCGCCCGGCCCCTTTCAGGAGATATCTGCATTCCGTAGAGAATCCCTTTCCCTTTCCAGGTCTTTACTCTGATCCAGGAAAGAATTAACTGAGAGTCTGGCGCCTTTTTAAGTCTGATAAGAAACACTTACAACCTATTGAATCTGAAGCCTGCTCCCTTAAGTTCCATCTGTATAATAAAAACCTTGGTCTTCACAACCCCTTATCTTAACCCAGACATTCCTTTGTATTGATTCCAGATCTTTAGATAATAACTTAAGTCGTTCAACCAATTGCCAATCAGAAAACCTTTGAATCGAACTATGACCTGGAAGCTTCAATTGTCCCACCTTTCCGGGCTGAACCAATGCACAGCTTACATTTATTGATTGATGTCTGCCTGTAACTTCTGTCCCTCTAAAATGTAAAAACTCCAGCTGTAAACCTTGGCCACATGTTCTCAGAACCTCTTAAGGCTGTGTCAAACGTCATGGGCCTCACATTTAGCTCAAAATAAATATCTTTTCTTTTTTTGGGGGGCGGGGGGATGGAGTTTCGCTCTGTCTCCCAGGCTGGAGTGCCATGGTGTGATCTCGGCTCTTCAAGTAATTCTCCTGCCTCAGCCTCCTGAGCAGCTGGGATTACAGGCCTGCACCACCATGCCTGACTAATTTTGTATTTTTAGTAGAAACGGGATTTCTCCATGTTGGCCAGGCTGGTCTCGAACTCCCGACCTCAGGTTATCCTCCTGCCTCGGCCTCCCAAAGTGCTGGGATTACAGGCGTGAGCCACCATGCCCAGCCCAAAATAAATCTCTTTAAATATTTTACAGAGTTTGACTCTTTACATCAACACTGCCTAATGCCACTGAATTTTACAATTAAAAATGATTAAAATGGTTACATCTATCCCATGCATATTTACCATAATCCTAAAAATTACATATATTTGTTTAAAAGATCAGTGATTGCAAGGAGTTCGGGGGGGGGGGGAAGGTTGAACAGGTGGAGCAAAAGGGATTTTTTAAGGCAGTGAAACTATTCTGTATGATCTGTAATATATGAAATGATGCGTTTGCTAAAATCCATAGAGTGTATAACGCTAATTATGAATCCTAATGTAAACAATGGACTTTAGTCAATAATAATGTACCAAAAGATAAAAATGAAAACAAACAAACACAAAAGACTGTGGAACACGCATAGGAGAGATAGAACACTGGAACATAATAGAGTCCAGAGGCAGACCCCACATGGCCAGTCACAAACCTGGCAAGGTGCCACGGCAGCGCAGGGAGGAAATAACTTAAATTTTCTTGGGGCATTTGGAAAATGTGTATCATGTAGAAAAACCTGAACCTTGATGCTTAACTTACCCCATGCACAAACATCAATTCCAGGTGGGTCATAGCCAAAGTGTGGACGGAAAAATGCTAAATCTAGGAAAATATCTTCATGACCGCAGGAAAAGGGTAAGATTTCTTAAAGAGCACACAACAAAATACTAACCACAAAGTAAAGATCAATAAAATGGATTGCATTAAAATTAAGGACTTCTAAGCATCACATAAGAGCTTCTTTCATCAAAGGATAACTTTAAAGGAGTAAAATGGCAAACCACAGACAGAAGAAATATTAGCAGTATGCTTGCAATGTGCATGGCTAATATATAAGTCTGACCATTTACTTAATAGAAGACAAATAGCCTAAAAAGGAGGCAAAAGACTTGAACAGATACTTCATAAAACTGGATATCAAAATGGCCAATACATATGAAAAGATGTCCAGTTTTATTAATCATCAGGTAAAAGCATTTTAAAACCACAAAGAATTATGAGTATATAATCACTTCAGTGGCCAAAATTTTACAAACTGACCATCCCAGGATGGTGAGGTTGTGAGGATGCCCAGACAGTGCTTTTGAAAGTAGAAATTGGTGGCCGGGCACAGTGGCTCACGCCTGTAATCCCAGCACTTTGGGGAGCCGAGGCGGGTGGATCACCTGAGGTCAGGAGTTCAATACCAGCCTGGCTAACATGGTGAAAACTCGTCTCTACTAAAAATACAAAAATTAGCCAGGCGTGGTGGCGGCCATCCGTAATCCCAGCTAGTCGGGAAGCTGAGGCAGGAGAATCACCGGAACCTGGGAGGCAGAGGTTGCAGTGAGCCGAGATCACGCCATTGCACTCCAGCCTGGGCGACAAGAGCAAAACTCTGTCTCAAAACAAAAAGAAAGTAGAAATTGGCACATAACTTTGGAAAGTTGCTTGGCATTATCTACCAAAAACAAACATATACATATGCGTATCTATTCAACAGAAATCTGTGCGTGTGTACAAGAGACATGTACATCATTGAAGCAGTCTTCTAATGGCCAAAGACCAGAACCAACTCAAGTGTCCACCAACAGTAGGACAGACACATGTATTAGAGTAGATTCCCACAGTAGATACTGTCTGGCAATGGAAAAGAAGGAACCAGTGCTTCGCCCAACAGTATGAGTGAATGTCTCAGACATACTTGCCGCATTCAGGGGTCTCGGATGGTCCTAGTGAACCACGTTCCCCAGGGGAGATGTCTCCCTTTGGTCTGGGTCAGTTACCAGGTGTTTCTTTCATAAAGGGAGTTTAAGTAATTCTTCTAAGAGTAAGGTTGGTTTTAAGGTTCAAGAAGGTTGCATATGTGCTGAGGAGGCCTTGTCTCTAGGGCAACCAGGTTTTTTAGGTCCTGTTGTCATGGAGACCCAGTAATTCCCCAGACCAGGTTACAGCATCTTGCTAAGTGATACATAGTGCATTGGCCCCGAGAGATGTCAGAGTGGGCCTTATGGCTGTCATTAATCTTATAGCCACAATCCGTGTCTTAGAGTAGAGGCCTCCACCCCCAGCCCACAGAATGGTACTGGGCCACCTGAACTCTGCCTCCTGTCAGATCAGCGATGACATTAGAGTCTTACAGGAATGTGACTCCTATTGTGAACTGTGCATGTGAGGGATCTAGGTTGTGCATGCTCCTTATGAGAATCTAATACACGATGATCTGGCCCTGTCTCCCATCACCCCTAGATGGGACCACCTAGTTGCAGGAAAACAGGTTCAGGGCTCCCACTGATTCTATGTTACGATAAATTATAGAATGACTTCATTATATATTACAATGTAATAATAATAGAAATAAATGCACAACAAATGCAATGAACTTGAATCATCCTGAAACCATTCCCCACCCCAGCCTTGGTCTCTGGAAAAATTGTCTTCCATGAAACCAGTCCCTGGTGCCAAAAAGGTTGGGGACCACTGCCTTACAGCATGCTACAATACACTAGTATCTGAAAGAAGCCAGACTTGAAAGACTGCTGTCTGAGTGATACTATCTACAGAAGTTTAGGGGAAAATGTCTATGGTGATATAAGTAAAAATAGCAGAAACTTTTGGCAGGTAATGTCTGGGGCAGACCACAAGGGAGGCTTCTGGGTTATTACAGTTTTGTCTTGAGTTGGTAACACGAGTGTATTTTCTTTCCACAAATCACTCATTCATTCATTCATTCATTCATTCCAGCCCTACACTTTCCATTGTGCCCTTTAATATTAGTTTCCAGTTTAAAAAAAAAAAAAAAAAGCTTATCTTAAGAGGAATAGGAAAATGTTACTAAGCTCACAAAGTATATTAAAATCTAGAGAATTAAAGATGCTTCATACTTGTTAGCTTAACTTATTAGATTTACAGGCACTGTTTAAATGCTTGGAAGGTCTGTTTGCTAGCCAGACAATTGAAATACCAAAAAAAAAAAAAAAAAAAAAAAAAAGAAAGAAAATCAAATATATTACATATATTAATTTCATTTAAAATACTTGAGGGAATTTCATGGTCTAAGTTTATAAATAGCATCAAACATTAATCAAAGTTGAATTCAAAGAGATAAGGAAGTCATTTTTTAATGTGTAATTTTCATACATCAAAAAATATTCTTTAAATGTAAGTTCCTAAGCAACCCTTGAATCATCTTTTCACTGGACAAAAGCAGTTATCCAGGGTATTGAAAGTGTCATGATGACACCATGTGATGTGGTCAATGAGGTGTCATCATCATGATAATTCTGTTTGCCCTTGTTGCGACTGTTGTCATTTGTCATGCTGTGTCAGTACCATCTACAACACAGATTCTTTTCTGCTGGTGGTGTCTCTCAGCCACCTAATCCTACTTTCCCAACCCTGCAGCTTAGACAGACACCACGGAACTATCATGGTGCCTTGAGGGGGATGGATTTGTGATCAACACCTCCAAGGCCAAAGCCACCCTGATACCCTGGGGGTCAAGAGGTGTGCTGTGGCAGAAGTCGTGACTCCTGGGCCCACAGTGCCTCTTTAGCCCCCACCCCAGGGGAGGACGTGCTTCTGCAGACCCTCTGCATCTGTGTGAATAAAAACACATGTGTGAGCATGGTCTCATGTAGAATCAGTCGTGTATACGGAAGCCCAGCAGGTTCCTACCTTACAGGGAGTGTCACCGGCCAAGGCAGCCCCCTCAAAGGGGCTGCGGGCTGGGCGAATCGTCCTTGGGGGCTGCTGCAGCTGCTCCCCCATGCACGACTCTAGCAAACACCCATGACTTTGGATAATCAAACCAGGAGCTCAGTGGCCTCCCACAGTGGACAGTCTCTTCCCACTGAGTTCTGGAGGAGAGGGAAGTGCCTGATGCATCTCTATACCCCACAATCCCTGGAAACTGAGGAAGTAAAAAAAAAAAAAAAATGAAAGATTAAAGAGACATGGCTGTCAGTTAATGGGGTGTTGAAAACACTCAAATAAAATCAGTTCCATGTAGTGCAGTGGTAGAACCAGGGAGGATGCCCAGAATCCAGACACATGTTTTATATCAAATTATTGCAGGAGCCTGAGTGAGAACATTAACCTCCCTGGCACCATTCTCTCCTCTGTTGGACAGGGGTTTTTCCTCTGCTGCCCTCTTACCCCCAGGTCACATGGGAGGTAACATGATCAGGATGGTGAGCAAGGAGTACCAGGCTCCCCGCAGAGATGGAAAGACCCCAGAACAATCGAGCAAAGAAAGTCCGAGAGCACATGGGTCAGCTGTTCATGCACTCACCAGCGCCCTGCAAAGACGCCTCATTGTGCAGAGAGAAGGTGGAGATGGCAGATCCAGTGCAGAAGCCAATAGCAATGCCCTAGAACTGGGAACACCATGGAGGGGATCAGATGTGCCGCTGCCTCGGGGCAACAAGTCCCAGAGGGGGTGTCTCCGGGAGACCTCCCTCTGCCAGGTCTGGAGCAGAGGCAGGGCCAGGCCTTGACATGTATCTCTGATAAAGCAAGGACTGGAGCCTCCTCACTCTGATGAACTGTGGAGGCGGGCTCTGAACAGCTGGAAAGACTGAGGCTCCCACCCACTGCCCAGAAGGTCTGTGATGTGGAGAAAAAGATACATCACTGTGTTTCCATCACAACAGCAGAGCGAAGCTACAGTCCTTCCACCAGAATACTGCTGATGGCCGAATCTTCATCCAAAAGGCCTTTTACTTTCGTTTGATGTCCAGCTCCATAAATACTCACTGAATATGGACAACATGCAGGGTACCAGACCTATGTGCTTATTTGTAACTAAAGAGGTATTTTTACAGAAAATGCATAGGCCGCCCTGGATGAGTCAGGGTTTGCCAGAGAAACAGACCAGTGGGCTGTATATGATAACATAGAAGAGATTTTCTGAGGGACGTGGAAATCTCTTCTGTATTACTTCCTTGGTTTTTTTTTTCCTTTGAGATGGAGTTTTGCTCTTATTGCCCACGCTGGAGTGCAATGGCATGATCTCAGCTCACCAGCTCCCAGGTTCAAACAATTCTCCTGCCTTAGCCTCCCCAGTTGCTAGGATTACAGGCAAGCACCACCACGCCTGGCTAATTTTGTATTTTCAGTAGAGACAGGGTTTCTCCATGTTGGTCAGGCTGGTCTCGAACTCCTGACCTCAGGTGATCAGCCCGCCTCAGCCTCTCAAAGTTCTGGGATTACAGGCGTGAGCCACCGCGCCCGGCCCTCTTCTGTATTACTCTACAGACCCCACTGGTCTGTTTCTCCCTTTACAGCTCGCAGGATCATGGAGGCTGAGAAGTCCCAGGTTAGAGCCCCGGGAAAGCATGTGGTGCACACTCAGCCCTGGTCTGAAGGTCTGAGTACTGGGTAGGGTGGGCGAGGATGGGGGCCAGGGCAGTAACGTGAGTCCTAGAGTCTAAGGCCTGAGAACCAAGAGCACAGGTGTCCAAGGGCAAGAGGAGACAAATGTCCCAACTCGGAGAGGAAGAATGCGCCCTTTCTCTGCCTCCTTGTTCTACCAGGGCCCACGGTGGATTGGACAACAATGCCCGCCCACACCAGGGAGGGGTCTTCTTGACTCAATCCGTGGGTTCACATGTGCTCTCATTAAGAAACACCCACCCAGACACACCCAGGAATAATGTTTCACCAGCTGTCTGGGCACCCCATGGCCCAGGCAAGTTGGCACATGAACCACACCACACACTCTGCCAGCCCAGGAATCTTCTCTGCAAAAAGAGGCTTGCCCTCCTAAGAAGGCTGCTCCAGGGCCTGGGCCCCTTAAACTGGCTCCTGAACCCCGACACACAAGGAGAAAGCCTCTCATCAATGCAACCTTGGTGATAATAAAATTACAAATACCATGTTTATGTTTCTGGAAAAGGGAAATAGGCCGGCTGAGACTTGTGGACAAGAAGACCATGGACAAAATATACAGAAACATGCAAGCATGGCTGTTCTGGGCAGGAATGCCGGGCTGGCTTTGCACGGCTCATGAGCCCTGATCTCATCCAAAGCTGCTCAGGACAAGAGGGTGGGTGGGGCCTGGAAGTGGATGCAGCTGGAGGCCTCTCTACACGTCTGATGTGATTTCATATTGGATGGAAGAGTGTCTCTGTCTTTCTGAGCCATCCACTTTGTTCTCATGCAGATGAGAAGACCTGCGGGCAAGGCTGTTGCTGCCCTCTCTTCTCTGACAAGCTCAATCGTGGTATTTATTTGGAGTGATTAGCAGTGGAAGAACAGAACTTCTCTCTTAGAATTAGTCTCCCAGGGTGGACATCCTAAGGTGGTGTTTTTTCTTGTTTAATTTTGTTTTGTTTTGTTTTTAATTTTTAAAAAAGGAGCAAGAGTGGCTTTTGCTGTGGTATCATGTCATGTTTCTTTCAATAGAATCTGTAGAAAATAAGGACAAACCATGATTCGGTGAGCCTGGCCCTCTGGAAAGCCACTTTGAGGGGAAGGTTTGAGCTCCTTACACAGAAGTGGTTCCCAGGCCCCTCGCTGCTGGGGCGACACTGGGTGTGGCGTGAAGCCTGGGTGAGCCATGCACCATTTTGGCTGGACTGTTTCCCTCTCAGAGAATGCAATTGTTCATCTGCTCAGTGGTATCAGCAAACAAGCAGCATCCCATGGGTGAAACCCCAAATGCCTGGCAAGGCCTCCAGCCCACCTTCATGTGAGTGTGTGGAGCCTCACGCTCAGCTCACAGGGTCACCACTCAGGAAGGTCAGGAACACGGCCTGCAGGGCTCTCGAGCCCAGTGGAGCTGGGGAGGGAGGGAAGGATTGACAGAGAAGGAAGCTCAGCCACACAGCCAGGTGCCTCAAGCCACACAAGCATGGGGTGCACATGGCCAGCCATGTCCAAATCCAGGGGGCCCTGCTGTCCTGGAAGTTGGAGAAAGCCACCAACAGGTTCTCCACTTACTCTCAGGGCCAGCCATCAATGGTCCTTAAAACCCCCTGACAGTGGGTCCTTTGATCCACCCCTTGCGAAAGCCGCAACCTCATCCCTTCTCCCACAGCAGGGGCTTCAGCCCTCCTCCTGCCTCCCAAGCCCTCAGCCTGGCCCCTGGTTTTGGCAAGCCCTGATCTTCTACTTCTGTAGAGAGATGAAGGCATCAGACTCAGCTCCTTCCACCTTCTATTGTTTTTCCAACTCAGATCTATTGGTCTTGACCATCCAGGCCCATAGGGAAAAGCATCCTTAGCTGTTGTTTGCAGCAACCCTTTGGACAAACCATACCATCTTCCTGACCCCCTGGTTCCTTATCTCTAAATATCAGAGACACCCACACTTATCACCCAGCGTGATCTCATGCCAGGTAAGTCTAAGGTAATTGGGGCCAAGGGCTGTTCTGAGGTTAAATAATGTAATTTCTATCAAGAATATGACAACACGAGACTGCAGTGAGCCGTGATGGCACTGCCACACTCTAGCCTGGATGACAGTGTGAGACCTTCTCTCAAAAAAAAAAAAGAATATGACAACAGCTCCTTGATATGATAAACACAGAGTTACTGTATGACCAACTCTCCACTCCTAGGCATGTACCTAGGAGACTTAAAAGCAGTGTTTAAATACATATTTGCATAGGAGTGTTCTTGGCAGCATTATTCATAATAAACAAAAAGTGGAAACAACCCAAGTGGTGTATCACAAAATGTAGTATATTTATACAATGAAATACGGTAGTGTTCCTCCATAAAAAGGAATGAAGTTTTGTTTGTTTGCTCATTTGTTGTGACGGAGTCTTGCTGTGTCGCCCAGGCTGGAGTGAAGTGGCATGATCCTGGCTCACTGCAACTTCCACCTCCCAGGTTCAAGCAATTCTCCTGCCTCAGCCTCCTGAGTAGCTGGGACTAAAGATGTGTGTCACCACGCCCGGCTAATTTTTGTATTTTTAGTAGAGACGGGTTTTCACCATGTTGGCCAGGCTGGTCTTGAACATCTGACTGCAAGTGATCTGCCCGCCTCAGCCTCCCAAAGTGCTGGGATTACAGGTGTGAGCCACAGCACCCAGCCAGGAATGAAGTTCTGACACAGGCTACAGTGTGGCTGAGCCTTGAGAATGTTATGCTCTGTGAAATAAGCCAGACACAAAGGGCCATATAGTGCCTGGTTCCATTTACATGAACTGTCCAGAATAGGCACATTCATGGAGATGAGAAGTAGATAGATGGTTACCAGGGGCTGGGGGAGGAGGGAATGAGGGGTGATTGCCAAAGGGTATGGAACTCCTCTTTGTAGGGACATGATAATATCCTACGATTCGGTACTGTTCACGGTTGCCCAGCATTGCCAACATACTTAATGCCTCTCGGCTCAGCCACTCTAAAGTGATTAATACCATACATTTTATGTTTTGTATATTGTTAAAACAATTAAAAGGGAGGCCCTCAGACTAAGGGTACCCTAATGCCTTGGGTTCTTACATAAGCAAAATTAAACTTAAGGCCAGGGGCGGTGGCTCATGCTTGTAATCCCAGCACTTTGGGAGGCCGAAGCCAGTGGATTACTTGAGGCCAGGAGTTCATGACCACCCTGGCCAACATGGTGAAATCCCACCTCTACTAAAAATACAAAAAAATTAGCCAGGCATGGTGGCAGGCACCTGTAATCCCAGCTACTCGGTAGGCTGAGGTGGGAGAATCACTTGAACCTGGGAGACAGAGATTGTAAGATTGAAGTGAGTAGAGATCGTGCCGCTGAACTCCAGCCTGGGCAACAGAGTGAGACTGTCTCAAAAAAAAAAAATAAAATAAGAGAGAGAGAAAAAAGAAACTTAAGCTCAGCCGATCACAGGCAGCCAAGTAAGGATGAGTTCTATTACGAGGAACTCCCCCTGGCTGGAAAGTTCAAATGAAAGGACTGCTCCACTTTAACCAATTAAATAATTTCTTTGCTCTGCTTCCACATTCACCCTATAAAAGTTTTCCCTCCAAGCCCCTCCAGCAGAACCCCCAACCAGCTGGGATCTGGAGCTGCCCTATTCATGAATAGCTTTCTGCTGACATAAACCCTTTAAAGTTTTAATGTGCCTATGTTTATTTTTTAACAGTATCTTACCACGATTTTTTAAAAAGAAAGCAAGTTCTGGTGATTCAGCTCCTTCCTGCCCCTATCCAGGGTCTCCCTTTAAACACAGACTCTATGACATCCTAATTACTGGCTTCTCCTTGGTCATTGTGATGGGCAGAAGAACAGCCCTGCAAAGATGCCCACATCCCAGTCCTTATCCTAGTCCATGTCCCAGTCTACATTTCAGTCCATGTCCTAGTCAGTGTCCCAATTCCTGAAACCTGCGAACATGTCACCTTACATGGCAAAAGGAACTCTGCACGTGCAATTAAGAAACTGGAGATGGGGAGCTGATCTCGGGTTATGGGGGGCGGGGGTCCAGGGTAATCAGGGTTCTTACACAAGGGAGGGAGGAGGGTCAGAGGAAGAGATGTGTCCTTGGAAGCAGAAGTCAGTCTGAGAGAGATTGGAGGATAGCATGCTGCTAGCTTTGAGGATGAAGGGACCATGAGCCAGGGAACACAGGCAACCTCTAGAAGTTGGAAAAGGCAATTAAATGGGTCCTCTTCCAGAGTCTCCAAAAGGAATGCAGCCCTGACCACCCATTTTGCATGTAAATCTGTATAATTTTAAGTCACCAGGTTTCTGAAAATTTCTAGCAGCAACAATAGACAGACAAGTCCTATACTCTTCCAACATGTTTGGTCCCACCACTATTAGTCTGCTCCTCAGCCTTGGCCCCGCCATCCACTCTATCTTTCATTCCATCTCTCCCTCATCCTGCCTGAAAAATTCCTAGGGTTGTTCTCCTGCCCTCACCTTCAGGGAAATCGCCTTGGACCTTATGTGTGTGGACACAGCCAAAGTCAAGCTGCATTTTGAACACTCTCCCAACAGAGAATAATTCTTGCCTTTCCAATGGCTACCAACAGGAAGGCCACGGAACGGATGGTAATCATGCTCCATTGCTGCAGACGGCATTATGGAATCTTCCAATTAAAGGTATTTTAATTATTCCTAGTCCCACAGCCCCAGCTTGGTCTTCCAGCCTTCTGATAAGGATGTTACAGGAGTGTGAGAATGGGATTCGTCCCAAGACGGATTCTCTAAGGCCTACCTGAGCCGCTGTCTTTCCCTCTGGAATGCACTTCGATTACGCTCTGCTGGTCATAACACTTTACATCTGAGGAGGAAATTGTACAATCCCTTTAGTGACAATTAAAAGGAAGGATTTGCCTGCAGGTCATCGAGAGCATCTCAGAAACATTGCCTGGCTGTTCTCTCCTTTTCTTACGTTAATCCTGTTATCTTGTTTCCTTGGGGCATCTTCCTTTATTACTTTTAAAACCTTATCAGAGAGGAAGAAAAACAATCAGAATACTTACAGGATGGTTATCTTGCAGTGGTTGGAATCCATGTAAGGCACCTCAGAGAACTTTAACCCAGAAGGGTCCTTGAAATAGAGAAGAGGCACCGATGCTCCTGCCCCTGGCTTCCCCGGGTCCTGAATCAGAAGGGCCCTGCAGACACAGATGGCTCTTTGGAAACTTGCTCCGTGACTGAGGGCTGATGTCCATCAAGGGCAGGATCAGACAGGCAGATACCATGAGGACCACCTGGTACTTACCCCTCACTTCACAGTGGGATCTGAAACCCAGAGAAAAGGAAGAACTGGGTCCAAGCTTCGGAGTCCAGGGCTCGGGATCTGTTTGCTCAGAGGGGCAGCCTCTGTTTGAAGATCTCAGTGTCCTTTTAAAAATTCATAAAGAAGGAGGCTTGGAGAGAGAGAAAGAGCACACATAGGAAGACGCTGTAACTACAAAAGTCAGTACTCAGAGGGGCTCAAGTGAAAGTGGAAAGCAGAACAAGGAATGTTTGCCTGAACTTGGAATGAACATCACCCATCAGATGTGCATGCTCCAGGAGTTTGCAAAGGGCTTGCCCATGTACTGGGCACCTTTCTGGGGGGTCCCATGCCTCTCTCCTTGCCAGAGAGTATTCATGGCCATACCTCAGCATCCCAGCACCAAATACAGATGCTGTGGGCAGCAGGTGCTCCATCAATGAATAGAAGGGCAAATCCATGATCTCAATGAGCCCTTAGGGATCCCCCGCCTCAGCTGCCTGTTTTGCAGAAGAGAAAAGGCCACTGTCACACAGGGAAGCTTCCAGCCTGTTCCAAATGCCTCCTCATTGACCTAACTGCACAGCACGTTGAGCTGGATGGGACTCTGCCAGGGCTCAGTGAGGCATTTGATATGGTTAGGCTTTGCGTCCCTACCCAAATCTCATCTTGAATTGAATCACCAGGTGTTGAAGGAGGAACCTAGCAGGAGGTGACTGGAAAATGGGGGCAGTTTCCCCCATGCTGTTCTACTGATAGTGAGTGAGTTCTCATGAGATTTGATGGTTTTATAAGTGTTTGGCAAGTTCCTCCTTCACTCACTCTTCTCTCTCCTGCCATCATGTGAAGAAAGTGCCTTGCTTCCCCTTCACCTTCCACCATGATCATAAGTTTCCTGAGTCCACCCCAGCCATGTGGAACTGTGAGTCAATTAAACCTCTTTCCTTAATAAATTGCCCAGCCTCAGGTAGTATCTTTATAGCCATGTGAGAACAGACTAATACAGCATTCTATAGATTTTTTTCATCCTCTGAAAACCCCAGCACCTTCCATTGCCTTATTCACATAAAGCATCAGGCATGAACTGGGCAGATGTCCAGATGGGTCATTCTAGCCCCTCCAAATGCTTCATGAAACTGAAGGCACAGACCTGGCCTTGAATGGCCACATGATCTTGGACACTTTTTAACCTCAATTCCTTACCTGCAATGGACTGACAGTACCTGCATCTCAGGGCTTCTACGAGTGTTACCCAAGACAGCAAATTGGCCTCTGCCTGAAAACTGAGGCTGTAGTGGACAGTCATTAAAAACCTCTTTCTCCCTTGATGATGTGGCCCCTTCCCTCAAGGAGCTCAGCCCCTCAGCATACTGAGACAGTGACTCTGTAAAGAAAACACGTTGGGAAACCTGCGTTTGAAGCATCTGTGGACTCTTGGGTGGGGAATGGGGAGAAAAGCAATCTCACCCAAAAGCTTCACCCCCTTTCAGAACTGTTTTGCAAGAGAGCACAACAGTTCTCTGAGAGAACTGCTCAGAGGTAGGCAACAAATACTGCATGATTCCACTTATGTGAGGTCCCTAGATGAGTCAAATTCAGAGAGACAGAAAATAGAATGGTGGGTGCTAAGGGCTGTGGAGGAGAAGGGGAGTTAGTGTTTAATGGCTACAGAGTTTCAGTTTGGGAAGATAAAAAAGTCTGGAGATGGATGGTGGTGATGGTTGTACATGAAGGTACTAAATACCACTGTATTGTATATTCAAAAACAGTTAAAATGGTAATTTTTTTGTTATGTATATTGCACCACCAAAAAAATGAATGAATAAATAATAGATAAACAGTGGTAGTAGTTACATGGTAGGAGCTACCACTTATGCAGGGCTTCTTGTGTGGCTTTTGGTTACCAACTCATTATGTGCATGAGAGACACAGTTAGGAGGCATTAGGAAGAGAAAGCAAGACCAATGGGAAATGTGGGTATTTGTTAGCTAGGGCTGCATAACAAATTACCACTGAGTGGTTATTTCCTCATGTTCTGAAGGCTGGTGAGTCCAAGATCAACGTTTCAGCTGTGGTTCCTGATGAGGGCACTCTTCCCAGCTTTCAGGTGGCAGCCTTCTCAATGTGTCCTCATGTGGCAGAGGGAGAGCTCTAATGTCTCTTCTTATAAGGATGCCCCAATCCTATCAGGTTAAGGCCCCACCCTTAGGACCATCTTTAACCTTAATTCTCTCCTTAAAGGCCCTATCTCCAAATGTAATCACATTGGAAGCTAGACTTTCAACATATAAATAGAGAGGAGTGAACTTTGTTCCTAACAGAAGGGAAAGACCGATTAGATATGGGTGGAGACAAAGACTGGCTCCACTTTGCTGCGTCAGGGCTCAGAGGATACCTAGGCATTTGAGAAGCAGAAAAAATAAGGAGGGAAAGTGGTGTCTTGAGGGATGAGGGGGCAATTATAAGCTTTCTTTCCTATACTGAGTTTGAAATAAACCCAGGACAGGCAGTAAGACAACCCTGGAGCTTTGTATATATGCCAGGGCTGGACTTGAAAATGGGGAGCCATAAATTCATGAGTTCACCCAACTTCAGCACTGTGCCTGAGGAGCAGCCCAGAAGCAAAACAAGAGAGCTAAGCTCATCAGGCTTAGAGTCAAGGGAAAGGAGGGTCACTGACTACAGCTGGGCAGGGATAAATCAGCAGAAGAACATTGAAAAATGGCAAGGAAGCATTTAGAAAGGAGGGTAGGGAAGGAAGAGGGTGGCCCAGATGCTTTGAGCAAATATGTGAAGGCTGAAAAGAGACTGAGGCTGCACAGCTTATGTAACTTACCTGAAAAAACATATAACACTAAATGGTGGAGTCTTAAAAAAAAAAAAATGTACTGGTCAGAGTTAAACAGGCAAGGAAGATTTTATCCAAGACTGTTGCAACCTGGGAGAGAGATTGAACTCAATTCCACTGAAACAACAGGTGGGAGGGTTTTGAAGCTTTGGAATGAGCTAGGGGTGAAGTCCTAGAGGACACTGGGGGCCGATGTGATCAGGCTGTGTGTGTTTGCCAATCACCTCTCATCAACATCAGGATCCCCTCCCTCAGGGACTGGGAGCCGGGGGCACCATCTTCCTGATGATCATGTTTTGAAGGAACCACTTCCAGGTCCTTGAGAAATACATTCCTGGGTTGTAGAAGGTGTCCATCTCAAAGGGCCAGAGAGAGACTTACGACCACAATTTTTCTAAAGCAATGCTCTGAGCAAAGGGAGGTCAGGGGCCTCGAGTCAGGAAGAAGCCTGCCCAAGCATCAGCCAAGCTGATGGGAACATTCAGGCTGTCCTGGCCAAGTCCTAGAATCATCTGAAGGACAAAGAAATGGAAGCTATGAAAGGAAGAAGGACCTGTTCAGCACAGAGCCAACTTGCACCCCTGAGCACTTGTGGCTCTGTTTGCAGTGTCCTGGGGCACCAGCTCCTGAAGTCAGGAAGGAAGCAGCCGAGCAGCTCCAAGGCTGAGCAGTGGGCCCAAGGGGCCTCCCTAGGCAGCCACAGGGAAGAACCATGGGAGGGTTCCTGTCCTGTGCATCTGCACATTCAGCCCTGCAGCCACTGCACTAACTTCTCACCATCACAGTCTCCATTGTACAGATGAGGAAACAGGAAAACAAACAACTTCCCCAAGGCTCCCAGAGCTACAGCCATCTGCATTTTCCTCACTCCCTTGCTGCCCTTTCCCGGGACATCACTCTTGCTTGGATCGACAAGGATGGCCCAGTAAGGAGCAGCCTTCATACTAACAAGCCCACATGAAGGCCTTGTGCTCACAGGAGAGTCTGTGTGTAGCTGTTCATATTTGGAAGACTTTGACGTTTGATCCCAACTTTTTTGCCCTCTTCCTTTTTATGCAATTAAAATCAATACCATAAAACCCCAATAGCACATAAGGAAGCAGGAAGCCCTCATCAGATGATGAACCTGCTTGGTGTCTTGTTTTTGGACTTCCAGCCCTGAGTTTGTGGTATTTTGCTATCACTGCCCAAATGAACCAAGACTGCCAGGGTCCTCTTGCCAGAGCCAGCAAGCACCTGGGTTTACAGGTGAGTGGGAAGAGAACCAAGAGGGCTGCCTGATGAATGTGTCCTCCAGGTCCAGGGCTGTGGGCTCAAAGAGACGGGAAGCAAGAACCAGGCTTCTCCCAGGCTGCCAGTGGGATGGAAAGAGTCATGGCAGCTGCCCCTTGGGGCAGGGGGAAGGTGGATTGGGCAGCTCTGCCTTGCTTTGAGTCTCAGGCTCCCGGCATGGAGGGAAGAGGTCCCATCAGGGAGGAGCTGGGCTTGCTTTCCTCACGAGGGTGAGGGCAGGACTGCGTGATGCCCATCGGCAAGGGTGGCACTCGGCTTCCCTGCATCCAGAGCGCCATCAAGGCAGCCTGACTCAGCACTCCTGCACCCAGGGCCTCAGGTGAGGCTCTTTAGAGATGCTGGCAGGATCTGGGGGACATTGGGCTGCTTGGAATGGACGGGCTGCCTTCCAAATCACAGAGATTTGAGTGGACAAGATGGCCAGGCTCCAGTCCAGTGCCAGACAGCATGCAGCTGAGAGGTGAATTGGCAGGCAGAAACACCGACGGATGGCAAGGGTGACCAGGAGCTGCCACTCAGAGCCCAGAATGCCCAGCAAGCGCCATCCTGGAGGCTGTCATGCCCTGGAGGCAGGAGCAACCACTGGTCCCAGGACAAAGACTCCCTGAGAGCGAGGCCCGGATAGGACAGGGTGGTAGGAAGGCCACCCAGCCCCATAGACCTCGCTTGGTCTGCTGCCTGCCTGTGCCCTGACACTTTGCGGGTTCTGCTCCACCTCATCACCCAGATGCCCACCATGTCCTGCTGAGCACACATCTGACCGCTCAAACCTGCTCAAACAAAGCATTGCTGCCAGAAGCCGCAGTCTCTGAAGTAGAGATGGTGGCTGCCTCCCCCGCCAGCTCTGAGTTTTCATCGATTCATTCTATAAATGGAAATCGATGCCATTTATGGCCTTTCTCCCATCACTGCCTTTGCAGTAGCTTCGGCTTCAAGCCAGCAGCTATTTAAAGTCTTCGTGATGCTGAGACTTGCCTACATTAATATTCAAATGTTGTTGTAATTACCTCTGACACTTATTGAGTTGTGGCTGGGCCAACCACTTCATATGTAGACTTCATTCGATCTTCAGGACTGACCTATGATGTATACACGATGACGGGCCCCATCCCCTGTACTCATCCTCAGATGCGGAAGCCCAGCTCAGAGCAGGAAGAAGGGGTAGTCCCACAGCCACCTGCGAGAGGCAAAGGTGGGATGTGAACATGACACTCCAGAGCCTGCCTCTGTTTAAAAAAAATCATCCAAGACTTGCAAATAAGCAAAAGGATGGCTTCCGACGCCACACGGGGCTATTGTCTAGCAGCCCACATATGCGAGAGTTCGTTCTTTAGGAAGGCTCCTTTCCTATTGCTCTTCCCTACTGATTCGTTCCCAGACTCTGAAATTACTTGTCAAGCTGTGGATTTCTGCCTGGCAAAGATGCAAATGACTTCTACCTAGTGAAGAAGATAACCCCACAGGCGATGACTTCATTGCCCTGGAGGACAGCAACCAGCTTTGCATTTAACGTAGCAACCTGATTTCAGCTCGCCTTCCTGGCTTACGGTGTAAGCACCTGTTCCTCAAATTCTCCTTTGAATGGGGTTCACCCTCCTGCCAGCTCCCTGTTCATTGAGGTAAGTTAATCTTTGAGGAGTGTTCATTCCGTATTTGCAGGAGAGTCCTATTTTTAACTGTTCAGAGGGATGTTTTGATGGCTCTGAGCTCCAGCCCTGCTGGAAAGCCTGTCCTTCCTCAGAGGTATGGCTCCAAAGCCCCTCCTCTTTAAGCTTTCTCAGTCCAGCTTTATCCTCTGACTGTTCTACCCAATGACACTCATCCTTAACTGCATCCCACCTCCATAAGGTGTGGAAAATAAAATGTCAGGACCCTCTAAATGTATTATGCCAAGAGAGAGATTAAGCCCTAGAGACTGAGTGATGTAGCATGTTTGCAATTCTGCTTCTTAGATTATAAATGAGGAGAGATGAATTATCTTCCTCATTGCTCTTGTACCAGGCCTCCCCCTTCCAATCCAAGACTTTGCTATGGATTCACTGCCTCCTTTATTGCCCTGTACCCAACTCAGCCCAGATGGTTCTCAAGACCCCATAACCATTACATCTTCAGTGTAGAATGTTAAATATACCTTTTCTGAAAGAACAAGACCACCTCAACTAATCAGATTGTTGTAACTATACATTTAACCTTATATAGAAAGATACTGAAATTCTGTTAGTCTTCCCTGAACTTTGTTGATGTATGCAATCCCAAACTTCTGCACTTTGGAACACTGACTTGCATTCTTTGGAATCTGTGTTTCCCGGGTGGCTCATCCTCAGCTTTGCAACTGAATGAACTCTCTTTAAACTAGATTCTGACCCTTTTGTTTACTTGAGGTTTACAGTGCCTATAGCATATGCACAGCCCTGCTCACCCCCACCCCCAGCCAACAATGGCTTCCAATTAGGTTACTTTCACTCATCCTCTCTCCTGGAGTCCCTGCAACCCCAATGGAAGGTACATATATATATAGTTCCATGCCTTTCATTTCTACCTATATGCAATCACGGGGACAGCACACCTCTCTCGGTTGTTGGATGGATGAACATATGGATGGATGTTGAATGTTGAATGTTGAATTGGATGAATGGATGTGTGGATTGATAGATGGATGAATGGTAGATAGATGGGTGTGACGGATGGATGGATGGATGGATGGATGGATGGATGGATGATGGGTGATGGATTGATTGATGGATGGATGGTTGGATGGACAGAGGGATTATGATAGATCAGAAGACATGCTTGACAGTTCTAAAAAGCTGCAACTTAGCCTCTGAGTCTGTGAGTGACCTTGGGCAGACTACGTCTTCTCTCTGGGCCTCAGTTTCCTGACCTATTAACTGTGGGAGAAGACTGGCTGATTCCAGAGGCTTCTCCCAGCTCTCAGCCTCTGATTGTATTATGCATGCTATAAATTGATTCACAGAGAAATCTTTGAACATCAAGACTCTCAATGACAGTAAGTTCAGAAAGAAAAAATATTAATGATGTGAAATCAAAAACAAAACAAAAACTCTGCCATCACAATCAGAGTTCTGTTTGTCAGGAAGCTGCAGAAGCTGAAGTTAACAGGATGGAATCATCCACCTGCTTATTATTTATTCATGGGATGAGCCCCAGCAGCAGAGGAAGCCTCCTCTCCACCAGTGTTGGCTGGGAGGGCCAGAAAACAGGGAAGTTTCAGGGCTGTTCAAGCAGAACTTGACCTTTCCACCTTCTCCTTCCCTGAAAGGAGGGCAAGTGGCCAGAGCTGGCTGGGCATCTGTGAGCAGTGGGCAGGGGTGCTGGGTCAAAAACAACTGGCCACCTGCCCCTGCAGATGATTGAAGAGAGAGGAGCTAAGAGGTTGGCATCTCCCCTTGGTTGGGTAATTTGACAGTTTTGATGGAGAAGGGAATTTTCCCTTTTCCTCAGCCTGGGAACTTGGCTTTCCAATACCTAGGCGGTGGCATCTATTCCCATTTCAATGCAGACTGATTTTCAGCTGCCAGGGACCCCTGCAGCTCTTTTCTATCAAATTTGCATTGCAATGATTGGAGACGGCAGGGGATTGGGAGCCAATTTTTTTAGCTGTGAGCTTATCAATGCAGGAGTCTGCCCAAAGTTAACTTCATCTTGTCCCAGGAAAAGCACCCCCCTCCTACTCCATGCCCAATCTGACACCTACTTCAAAATAAAAAGAAGAAAAGTTAATAAAAATCAGAGGGTTCACTAGACTGAATACTTAACATGACTGCGGTGATAAAAAAAAATGTGTAAGAATATCTCACGGAAGATGTACATGGAGCTCAGATTAAGAAATTCCATCCCCGAGAAACAGGCAGCTTTCTTCTTCAAAGCTCCTATGTGTCAAAGGCTCTTAGAGAAAGAGAAGTGGGTGGGAGATGGAAACTGGGTTTTGAAGACTCTTCTAGGAAAACAGAAAAATGCTCTCTTAAGTGATAAGGAGTTCTCACAGAAACGGCAGCTTCCAGTTATCTAAAGTAACAGAAGGCCCTTGAAGTTCAGGACCGCAGAGTACTGGGCCCAAGTTCTCACTGAATCTTGGGTGAAGACACAGGCACAGCAGAGTGGGGGACCGACCCATAGGGAGCGTGAGGCCTGCTCAGAGGTTGCCGGATGCAAACCCTGCCAGGGTGTTCATTTGCTGATGAGACAATTCGGCTGAGTGGAGACACTGCCTGGATGTCGGCTGAGACTCAGAACAAGAGGGAGATCAGTACATTCAATCCAAGAAGAGCAGCCAACTGCGGGGAGCCTGGCCACCCTGGCTCCGGCAGGTAACCACACAAAGCTGTAGGTAGAGCTGTCCGTGGAATCCGACTAACTCCTGATGGCCCAGCACTCCGTGCAAATGTGTAATACAGCAAGTGAGAGACGGCCTCAGAGACAGGCCAGGTCTAGGTTCCGGGTCAGCCAGCCTCCAGCCAGGTGACCTTGGACATACTTGAACTTCTCCTCCCCGGTTTTCTCATCAGTCATCATGGGTTATTAGCTCTCTACCAGGAGTGCTGCTGGGATTAACCTCTAAAAATATGGATAAAGGTCGGGCTCCGTGGCTCATGCCTGTAATCCTGGCACTTTGGGAGGCCGAGGCAGGTGGATCACCTGAGATCAGGAGTTTGAGACCAGCTGGCCAACATGGTGAAACCTCATCTCTACTAAAAATATAAAAACCAGCCGAGTGTGGTGGTGCACACCTGTAATTGCAGCTACTCGGGAGGCTGAGGCAGGAGAATTGCTTGAACCTGGGAGGAGGAGGTTACAGTGAGCTGAGATTGCATCACCACATTTCAGCCTGGGTGACAGAGCAAGACTCCAGCTTAAATAAATAAACAAATAGGCCAGGCGCCGTGGCTCATGCCTGTAATCCCAGCACTTTGGGAGACTGAGGCAGGCAGATCACAAGATCATGAGATCAAGAACATCTTGGCCAACATGGTGAAACCCCGTCTGTACTAAAAATGCAAAAATTAGCCGGGCATGGTGGTGCGCACCGGAAATCCCAGCTAGTCTGGAGGCTGAGGCAAGAGGATCACTTGAACCCAGGAGGCGGAGGTTGTGGTGAGCTGAGATTGCGCCACTGCACTCCAGCCTGGGCGACCAGTGAAACTCCGTCTCAAAAAAATAATAATAAAAAATAAATAAAATAAAATAAAATACGCATAAAGCATGTAGAACACCTACCACGTTTGTGAAAGAAGAAGATAAGCCCCCGGTCACCTGCTTGCTCATGCCCTAAATCCAGAAGACACAGGCAGGCCATGGCAGGAGGGGCCCACAGGGTAGCTTCTGCCCCTAGAATGGAGCCACAGAAGGTCTGGAGGCTTGGGGGTCCAGGGCTCTCCAGGTCGTGCTTGCATCTACTCACACTGACATGGAAGGACCTGCTGTGAGGGGAACCCTAGCTAGTCTCAGAAGGGAGAAGAGGGGGCACGCACTGCCCCAGCTGCCTCCAGCAGCCACACCAAGCACAGAAGGCCAGTGATGCTCCACAGACGCGGCAAAGCTTGCAGGCCCAACCCAGACACACTCTTCCCAACTTCATACAATCTCAATCAAAACCTTATCAGACTATTTCTACAACCTGACAAAAGGATACTCAAATTTACCTGGAAAAATAAATTGCCAAGAACAACCAATAGATACGGAAAGAAAGAAAAAAAAGTGGGGGTGGGGATGGAGAATAATGGAAAAGAGATTTCCATGTCAAATAAGAGGTTGTATGATTATTCAAAACAATTGTGGCAATGTAGTGGTGGGTGGGACGAGGATGCATACAGATAGGAATAAATCTCCCAGAACCAGATCTAAGTAAATATAGAATTTCAAGGGAGGGAGATGGTTTATTTGATAAACAGCAAGGAAAGTTTGATGCTTAAACATTTCGATAGAAACAAAATCCAAGCCTTACTCATAGTGCACACCAAAATGACTAGAAGGTTAAAATTCTGATAGCAAAATAAAATAAAATCATGAAACTTAAAATAGAACAAAGCATAGGACACTACTGACTCTCAAAGGAAGCAAAGTCTTTAAGAGCAAAATAGAAAGAATAGCAAATATATTCGTAGGAAAAGTTTATATCTTAAACTGCATGAAGGTAAAAAAAATAAATTTTGCTAGAAAATTAACACTAACAGAATTCAGAGGAAAAAAAACAAAAACACAAATTTCATCACAGTATGTGACAATGTCCTTCATACATAAACTGCTCTTAAAAAAAAAACTACAATAAAATAATAGCCCAAATTGAAAAATGGGCAAGGAGGATTAACTGGTAATTCATCAAAGGAAAAGGAAAAAATAGCAAAGAAAACATGTAAAACAGTAGATTCAAGAGTAATTGAATGCATGCTACTTAGCACAATGAACTATTACATTTTTATTTTCTTAATAAGGATCACTTAGCTTAAATGAAGCTTCTAGAACAACCATGAGAGCAGCCTGTGAAGGAAGAACCAAAGACCAGAGAAACGGTCCTGCTGGAATGGAGCTGTTATTACCAGCCAGCCCTATTACCGTTTGATGATGGAACATACTTCATCCTAAATGAGTGTGAGATGCTTATCTGAAATCCAGATTTAACTGGGCACCCTTTATTTCATCTGGGAAGCCCACGCATGAGCCTTCTGCACTATATCCAACCAATGGGGCCCTCCTCTGTCTTCCGGGAAGGGGAGTGAAGCACTTCTGCGACCCAGCGTTCAAGGGAGCAAGACGCTTTGCAGCATCTGCCCGGACATCCCCTCCAGGCTCCTGGCATCCCATGCCTTCCCTATCAGGGCCCCGACCCCGGGGAAGGAGACTCTTGAGGTTTGATACTCTTGTCTTCTCTCAAGTCCTCCCTTTTCACAACCACGTCGAGGGCCTGATCTCCAGCTCATTCTACCGCAGAAGCAAGGGATTCTTTAAAGAGGGCCCCTGACTCCCATGTTGCCTTAATTGGTGATTGATCAACTTAAGTCTGTCATTTTCTCTCTTCTGAACACAGTTCTTTCACTTTCTATTTCTCTGTTCTGGGAAAATGGCAGAGGTATGACACGAGCCAGTATAAACCTGCTTCCAACCTCTGTTCACACAGGTGGAAGGTGTCACAACTGACAGCTCCCAAGCACTAGGGATGAAGGATTCCCCACCTCCCCCAGCAGTGGGGCCCCTGTGGCCAGACAGCCAGAGAGGGAGACCAACTCCAGAACCCCGTCCTCAAAGTGTGCATCCTGGGGGGCAGCGTCTGCAAACTGAGGGTGATTTGTCAGCAAAAGGGAACACACGTAGGTTGTTTGCAAACTTCCTAATCCCAGCAGCGTGGGGGGTGTGTGGACAGCCTGGCAAAAAGGTCTGTGCGTCCATCACTGCATCTTCCACAGCTACTGGGTGAACAGAGGTGAGGATGATCATGACAACAGTGACAGTGGCCCCATACATCATCATTAGTTACGATCTTCGACGTCAGGCTTGATTTTTCTCAAGTAGGAAAGGGTGTCATGACATTGCTATGGCATACACCGTTGTGTCCGCCCCCCACCCCGACCTCCGGCCAAATTCATATGTTAAAATCCCAATCCCCAGTGTGATGGTATTAGGAAGTGACCTTTGGGAGATGATGAGGGCGTGAGAGCGGAGCCCTCATAAATGGTATCAGTGCCTTCATAAAAGAGGCCTGAGAGAGAGAGACCCTTCCCCCTCCCACCACATGAGGGCACAGTAGGAAGGCCCTGTCTCTGAACCAGGAGGCCTCACCAGACACTGCACCTGTGGGTGCCTTGACCTCGGACTTCCTGCCTCCAGAACTGGGGGAAATGCATTTCTAGGGTGCTTTGTTGCGGCAGCCCAAATGGACTAAGATGAAGATCCACTGAGAAGCCTCATGCATTTGCACCTTCACCTTCTGAACATTCACAGAACAAACTCCAGATTTAATCCTTGGAACATCTTAGAAAACCTGATGACAACCTCTTGGTACCAAGGTCTTCCTCAATCATGCAGAAGTCAAGAGTTCCCCATGGTGCTGGATCCTTTTTTTTTTTTTTAATTTATTTTAAGTTCCAGGATACATGTGCAGAATGTTCAGGCTTGTTACATAGGTACACATGTGCCATGGTGGTTTGCTGCACCAATCAACCCATCATCTAGGTTTTAAGCCCTGCATGCATTAGGTATTTGTCCTAATGCTCTCCCTCCCCTTGTCCTGCAACCCCCAACAGGCCCTGGTGTGTGTTGCTCCCCTCCCTGTGTCCATGTGTTTTCATTGTTCAACTCCCACGTGTGAACGAGAACATGCGGTGTTTGGTTTTCTGTTCCTGTGTTAGTTTGCTGAGAATGATGGCTTCCAGCTTCATCCATGTCGCTGCAAAGGACATGGTCTCATTCTTTTCTGTGAATGCCGGATACTTTTTGCAGATGCTCAACCCCTCCCCACCCTTCCAAGGTCTGCTCACATCCAAGGCAGAGGCTGGAAGCTGAAAACCACACTGCCCAGACCCTCTTGCTAGCAGGCTTTTGGAATTCTGCCAAATCAATGCTCGTGTGAGATTCTGAAAGCAGACAGGAACACCATGATTTCCCTCCGGTGGAGGCAGATGTGTGGCTGGAGGAGAAGCCTGGAATCTGCACAGATTCAGGACAAGCTTCTGTGAATTCCCTGCTAGGTGCTAAGGGGAGCTGTGGTCACAGGTGCCAGCTTCGCTGCAACGCCTGCACTCCCTGAACTGCCGGGAGCCCGCAGTTCCTCCTCCTGGACTTCAGCTCACAGCCCTGCAGATGGTTTGAAAAACAGCTGGTTTCCAGAATTAAGCACTCTTCTCAAAAAACTTCAAGTTGTTTCTGTTTTTTCTTACTGGACCCTGACAGATACAACCCCCAACACTCCTCTCCATTCCCCCAAAAACAGTAACGACATTTAAGATGGGTTATAAATTAAGAATCTTCGGCCAAACTAACTATGGGGATGCCAGTGATGTCTAAATGAGGTGGGTACATCCAAGGGTGTCCAGCCCCAAGCCAGAAGGCAGCAATCATCTTTGAAAAATGGAATGTCCAACCAAGGGGGACATGGCCCTCCATGTATTGGCTTAAGGATCACACCCTAGCATGGTTTCTTGAAGAGGTCATCCCTTTTAGAATTTGAGGGGGGCTTGAAATTAATAATCATATGATCATATGTTACAAACAATCTAAGACGGTCACCACGGCTGCGGCCAGTTGATACCTTCTGACCACGGCTTCTTAGAGTGACCCTGCACCATCTAGACCCGCACCATCATAGAGGGGCTGGCACACAGGGCACGCCCTTGAAGCCCATCATTGCCTCAACTTCAGCTCTGTGACGACACGTAAGTGCAAACCTTCCTGCCTGGTCAGGCACTCTCAAGCCTGAATGCTCCTGAGCTGTGGGCAGAGAAAGCAAGCCCTCAGCCAGCACGACTATTATGGCTGGCCTGGAAGGCACACCAGGTCCCCAGAGGCACACCACTGTGACACTGTGGGATGTCACCCAGCGGCTGGGAGCCCAGGCATCTTCTGTGTCATTCCCAGGGCCTGGTGTGCCAACCACGGTGGGGACATGCTAGCCATGCCGGGCACAGGCCTGTCTGGCAAGCGGCAGTGTAGCCATGAAGCCACTTCTGCTGTCCATGCCTAGAAGTGGCCTCCGTGTGTAAATGACCCCATGCAACTCCAAGGACAGGAACAAAGAGGGGCCAGAAGACAAAACAGATCCTCTGCAATGAGGAAGCGTCTTCTCCATCAGGCTCCACTGCACACTTGGACTCAACTGGCCAGGCAGCAGGAACTGCTTCACGCAGGGCACCCAACACCACCTGCCAGAGCCTCTAACTCTAGCGGTGGACAGAGGTGAGATCTGCAGGCAGGGATGAAGTTGTTGTGTCAGCATCATGTGACCCCCTGACACTTTAAAACCCAGGTAATTATAAGATCTATAGGGTGCAGGGCTCATGCCTGTAATCCCAGCAATTTGGGAGCCCAAGGTGGGCACATCACCTGAGGGCAGGAGTTCAAGACCAGCCTGGCCAACATGGTAAAACCATGTCTCTACTAAAAATACAAAAATTAGCTGGGCTTGGTGGCATGTGCCTATAATCCCAGCCACTTGGGAGGCTGAGGCATGAGAATCTCTTGAACCCTCGAGGTGGAGGTTGCAGTGAGCCAACATTATGCCACTGCACTCCAGCCTGGGTGACAGAGTGAGACTCTGTCTCAAAAAAAAAAAAAAAGGTGTAATATAAAAGTGTCCAGCGTTTAAAAAGAGCAGGACATTGCATCAGGTCACAGCTGAGATTGGGTGGTCTGAGGATGACACAGAGCAAACGATTTAAGCAGGTGGCGGGTGCCGTGGGCTGTCCCTTGGGGTCTCTGTGGATAACCCACCCCCAGCACTGACCTATGAGTCTCCAGCACCCAGAAGCCGGTGGGATCCAGAGGCCATGAGGTATTTAGACAGTAGCATCTGTGGAGTCCTTGCACATGTTGACCGTGTATCCTTGGAAAAGTCCTGGTGCCTTGCTGGACAGTGGAAGGGGTCTCAGAACATAAGATTTGGACTATTGCTATAAGAGGCATATTGTACTTTCAGAACCTGTGGAAACAGGCCAGAGTGTTGTTTTTGGGTGGGGAGATGCTTAGGCTGCTACTCTAATGACTCCAAGGACCATAAGCTCCCTTCCCCTGTCATAACCCTAATCAGTGATGCCTGCGGCTCTTCATGTATTCCCTCCATATATACAAAGGGTGCGGCAGGAGACGGGGCCGACGTCCAACTCCTGGTGCAGTTGGACGTCTCTGGTCCATTTGTACTAGCCATTGTGATTGACTTGATGACTTTGCCTGCTTCCTAGATTATAAGATTCTCCTGACTGTTGGAACCATGCTTTGAATTTTTTATTTTTTTTTTTTGAGATGGAGTTTCACCCAGACTTGTTGCCCAGACTGGAGTGCAATGGCGCCATCTCGGCTCACCGCAACTTCTGCCTCCCGGGTTCAAGTGATTCTCCTGCCTCAGCCTCCCGAGTAGCTGGGATTACAGGCATGTGCCACCACGCCCTACTAATTTTGTATTTTCAGTAGAGATGGGGTTTCTCAATGTTGGTCATGCTGGTCTCGAACTTCCAACCTCAGGTGATCCGCCGGCCTCGAACTCCCAAAGTGCTGGGATTACAGGCATGAGCCACCGCGCCTGGCCATGCTTTGAAATGTATTTAGTGTACACTACCATTATCCAACGCCATCACCATCACCACCACCGTCATCAGAATCAGAATCATCAGAATCATTGTGATTTTTACCTTGAGTTTTTCTGCCTTTCAGCATTCTGTTTCCTTCCTATAAAGTCTGCTGTAGACAAATGACACCCTCACTGAGAACAGGAGTTTGTTGTAACCTGCACTGTTTCAGGCCACCAAGGTCAAAGCTCACTACTCCTACATTCTCCACGTCTAACCAGCCATCAGCCATGTTGCTGGCTTTTCTTTTATCCTTATCTCTGTGTTTCTCTTTTTCTGTTTTGTATTTTTGTCTTCTTTTTTTTTTTTTTGAGATGAAGTTTCACTCTTGTTGCCGAGGCTGGAGTGCAATGGCGTAATCTCATCTCACCGCAACTTCTGCCTCCCAGGTTCAAGCGATTCTCCTGCCTCAGCCTCCCTAGTAGCTGGGACTACACATGCCTGCCACCACACCCAGCTAATTTTTTGTATTTTTAGTAGGGATGGGGATTCACCATGTTGGCCAGGCTGGTCTCAAACTCCAGACATCAGGTGATCCACCCGCCTCGGCCTCCCAAAGTGCTGGGACTGCAGGCATGAGCCACCATGCCTGGCTTGTTTTTGTCTTTATGTGAACACTCTGTTCCACAAAGGATTTGAAGTCTGAGCCCAGGGTTTGATCAGCTCATGCCTTGATATTCCTGACCTTCTCCCCTCAGAGACACTGCTTGTTTTGCCACTGTCTGGGACCTCCTATGTTCCTTCCCCCTTGGGACCAAGAAAGGCAACATAAAAACTTCAATGGCTTCTGCTGTCTCTGGGAAGAAGGATCTGACCTGCGAGAGTCCACATCATATCATTAGTTGTCCCTAATCTGCATTGCCAGCATAACGAACCTTCTGCCCATCCACACCTGAGGACCTCATAGCACACAGGACTGGGGCACCTCCTGATATGGTTTGGCTGTGTCCCCACCCAAATCTCACCTTGAATTGTAATAATCCCCATGTGTCAAGGGTAGGCCCAGGTGGAGACAATTGAATCATAGGGCTGGTTTCCCCCACACTGTTCTCATGGTAGTGAATAAGTCTCAGGAGATCTGATGGTTTTATAAATGGGAGTTCCCCTGCACACATTCCTTGCCTGCCACCATGTAAGATGTACCTTTGCTCCTCCTTTGCCTTCCGCCATGGTTGTGAGGCCTCCCCAGCCATGTGGAACTGTGAGTCCATTAAACCTCTTTTCTTTATAAATTACCCAGTTTCAGTGGGTAATTTTTTATTTTTATTAGCAGCATGAGAACAGACTAATACAGGTCCTAAGGAGATCAGCTACCCTCCCAGACCAGCTCCTCCAGGGCCACTTTCTGCAGATACAGTTTATTTAGACGCTGTTCCCTCTTCAAGCATGGCTTGGAACACTGCATCTTGCACACAGTGGGTACATGCCTTGGGGCATGACTGACCAGATTTGGGTGCCAGTTGTAGCATTTAAGAACTGGGTGACTCCAGTGAAGTAATGAACCTTTCTATGCTAAAGTGTCATCATCTGGAAAATAAGACTCACCACAGAACTAACAACAACAAGTTTCAAATGTTGTTGCACAGAAACCTCTGTTACTTCAAAAAGCTTTGACATATTTCTGCCATGAAATTAACATTTATTTGATCAATGGTACAGGAGTGGCCTTGAGTTTCGTTATCATGAATTCCTAGACCACCACTGGCTGAATTATTCTCAGCCTCCCTCCAACCACCTGGAACAGGTGGTGTTTATGTTTCACGTTGTGGCACTATTGACCCTGAACATTCTAAAGAATTCCCTGAGGGCAAGAAGCCATGCATTGCATGGTCTCTATCATCATTCCTCACAAAACCTCACACATATTAGGATGCATAAATATTAGGCCTCTAGTTCATCACCTTTCATGGCGGTCCACTCTGGAGATGGCAGACAGAACACCTGGGTGTGCATTTTGGGATATTTGAGGTGGAGTATTCCTGAGCAAGAGTCTTAGGAAATCATGTTGATGATTGGTGTTTTCTCCTGAACTTTATGGTCTCCATAGTTGATTACAAAAGAAAAACAAACTAATTAACCTTTTGAAAACATTCCTCTAATCAATGACATATTTTATGGTTTCATTAGCTATGGGCCCAAACTCAATAGGCAATCATATTTAGTTCCTTGCATACCAATTTATAAAGGATAGTTTATGGCCACCTGTTCACAAGCAGTGTAAAGTAGGATTCCCGCTGCAGGTTAACCCCTTTTTATATTAAAACAACACTAGGGCATCCCAAGATATCACAGAGCCCTTCACGTCCTGTGATGAATGGGAGGTCTGCTTATGGCTTGGAATCTTTGGAGAGGGCTGCTTTCCCCTTCATCCTTTCCTGGGTAGTCACTGGAGTTTTATTAGTGGTGGCTGTCTTAGTCCATTTGCTGTTGCTATAACAGAACACCTGTGACTGGGTAATTTACAAAGAAAAGAGGTTTATTGGGCTCATGGCTCTAAAGGCTGGGAAGTTCAAGATCAGGCCACTGCATCTAGTAAGGGCCTCATCCTGTGTCATGAAATGGCAGACAGCATCTCATGACAGAAATACAAAAGGCAGCTTCGGTTTATAACATGGTAACTAACCATGGTAACTAATCCCGTTCTGCAAGAGTGAGAACTCACTCCTTTGAGAAAAGCATTGATTCCTCTTAACGACCTAATTTCCTCTTAAAGGCACCATCTCCCAACATCACCACATCGGGGATGGAGCCTCAACATGAGTTTTGGTGGGGCCAAACCATATTCAAGCCATAACAATGGCTTTTCTTGAGTTACTGAATTTTCTCAGGCTGCCAGTGGAGACTTTCATTAGGCAGTTGTTGACAGTCTCAGAAACACGTTGCACATTTAAGGAGAGTTTTCACTGAGGATAAAGCACAAAGCTTGGGTGCATGTTATGATTCGACTCTTCTCACCCTCAGCACCCTCAACATCAGGTTTACCATCATTATTCCCAGCATCTAAAGGCCACTGACTCTGCCCTAACTTTGCTACCATCCTATGGCTGTCATCCATCATCCCCACCACCTCAGCTCCAGGAACAAAAGTGTTGCTTCCAGTTGTACTCTCATCCAGCCACCTTGCCTCCCTGACCCCTCCTTGCATAAGAAAAGCAGAAGAGACCAGCAATTTGGGAGGCTGAGGCATGCAGATCACTTGAGGTCAGGAGTTTGAGACCAGCCTGGCCAAAATGGTGAAACCCTATCTCTACCAAAAATTAAAAAAAAAAAAATTAGCCAGGCGTGGTGGCGGGCACCTGTAATCCAAGCTACTCAGGAGGCTGAGGCCGGAGAATCGCTTGAACCTGGGAAGCAGAGGTTGCAGTGAGCCGAGATCATGCCATTGCACTCTAGCCTGGGCAACAGAGCAAGACTTCGTCTCAAAAAAAAAAAAAAAGAGAAAAAAGAAAAAGCAGAAGAGTAAAGTCACCTCCACTTTGGTTTTAAAATACTAGAACAGGAAGGAAATGTAGAAGGATAGAATTCCAAGATATTAACCAGGATTTCCAATTGTTTCATTTCCCTTTAGATGGATCCTTCCCTGTGTTCAATCAGAGGCAGCCAATTCACTGGGGGAGAATTAGGGGTTTTTATAGCTTAAATTTTTTTTTAAATTTAAAACCATAGTAAATATCAAAACCTTAAGAAAAATGTCTTTTGGAGTTGTAAGAACTGGCATATTTTAAGTACAAAAAAATTTAAAACATATGGATGCTGTTAATTTAGGAAGGAAGACTGATTCTATAAAAACTTGTTTTCCTACCAAAAAAGAGATAAAGTTCATCAAGTTATGAGAAGGAAGAGAAGAAACAAACAGATGAGAAACGGGGCTCGGAAGCCTGTGTGTGGGTCCCTAAGTCACCCCATCTTCATCTCCCTTGTACCCAAGTCACATGTAATCAAACAGCCTCACACCTGGATCCTCCTAAAGAATCTCTGGCCAAGAGCAGCTTGTAAAGTACCAGGTGACAAACCTTCCTGCTTGCCCAGAAATGAGAGGCTGCCCAAGTTATAGGATTTCCTCTGCTAACACCAGCGAAATCTGAAATGATCAGGAGGAGTGGGTCACCCTTTAATAGAACTCACCACATAAAAAGATGATTCGTTTTTCACAACGGGAATTGAGCAGAGAGTAGACAGAGCAGAAGAAGAAGAAGAAAGGAAGGAACAAGGGAAGCAAATGGAAGATGAAATGCTGTCACACAAGTGTCACCGAGGGCCTGAGAATCATTACCTGACCGATGACCATGAATTCAGGGAACCCCATGAATAAAGAGCTAAGTCAGAGCTCAGGTTGCTCAGGAAATCCATGGAGGAGCACAAAAAGGTGAATGAAACTGTGGCTTGTAGAACTCAGAGAGGTAGTTGAGGGGGAAAATGTTTCCATCACCAAAATGAATGCCAATTTGGAAGCAGCACAAAAACAAATGAACACTCCTGGGAATAGGTTTGAGGCACACAGTGGATATGGCTGAGAAAGCAACAGGAAGTGAAACTGAACTAAGCCAAGAATTTAAGGTAATTAGGGAGGAAATAATAGATAATAAAAACAAAAAAGGACCAGGCCAGAGCATAACTGTGTTCCTAAAGAAGAGAAATAGTACACAGACCTGATTCAAGAAAATTTTTCTGAAATAAAATAAAACTCAAATCTAAAGACAAAAAGCCTCACCGTATTCCAAGGAAAAAGGACCAACTATAACAATCAACACCAAGATATAGACTAGACTAGTAAAATTACTGGAGTTTAATAATCACAAATGAATCCTTTGAGCATGTAGGAAAACATACCAAGACACTCGTAAAGGAAGATAAAAATTCTAGCTAGCCTCAGCCTTCTCCCCAAAATTATTCAAAAAACGGTTCCTACAAAATCTTCAAAAAACGTTTTTTCTCAACTGAAAACATTCAGATATCAGAGCAGAAGACATCTATTTTTGTATATTCAAAGATCAAGGAATATAATTTTGGTGGGTAGGGAGAGAAACCACAACAAAAGAATGGACGTAAAAATGGAATGTGCTCTATTGCAGTCTTAAGACCAAAATAAGTGCAGGAATTATGGCTCTATAATAGGAGGCAAATATGATAAATCATGTCAATATAGAAGTAATATAACCAATAAAAGTGACACGGGAAGACAGAGAGAGAAGCCCACTGAAAGGAGTTGTTTAGGGTGGAAAGTGGGAAAAGCATATTCTGGTGTTTCCATATTATTGTTGTTGGGCTCAAAAGATAATATTTAAGCTGATGATGTAAGTAAAAATATAGAATTAAACATATAAAGTCGAAGAGCAAACCCATAAAAGGACCAGGTCCAGATAGCTTCAAAGACGGATTCTTTAAACTCTGTAACATTACATTTTTATGACATTGCTTTGATGGTTTCAGAAAACAGAGAAAAGGAAGAAATCTTCCAGATCACTTTTATGAAGCAGGAATTATAATAAAACCAAAACAGTACAAAGAAAACACAAGAAAGATACTAATCTCACCTATGAATACAATAGCCATGTTAATATGTTAGAAGCACCGTAAATATCAGAAAACAGGCTCCAAAACAAAATAAAAGAACCCCACAATAGGGCAAAGCAGAGTTTATTCCAGGAATTCAGTGATGCTTTAATAACTGGAGAATCAAATAACATGACTCACCATACTAATTGATGAAAAGCGAGAAATCATATGATTAATTCCAAAGATGTTGAAAAGTTATTTAAGTATAATTAATTCCATTTTTGATAGGTAAAGCTCTTAATAACACAGATGTTAATGAATACTTTTTTGCTATAATTTTGTTCCTTTATATATATGTAATGACAGGAAAAAAATCTAGACAAATCATTTGTTAAAAAAAGAAGATGCAGAAGAGTGTAGGTTTTATAAGAGAGAGGTGTAGCTAAGCGGGATGGCTCACGCCTGTAATCCCAGCACTTCGGGAGGCCGAGGAGGGTGGATCACCTGAGGTCAGGAGTTCGAGACCAGCCTGATCAACATGGTGAAACCCCGTCTCTACTAAAAATACAAAATTAGCCGAGCAGGTTAGCACATGCCTGTAATCCCAGCTACTTGGGAGGCTGAGGCAGGAGAATCGGAACCTGGAAGGCAGAGGTTGTGGTTAGCCAAGATCGCACCACTGCGCTCCAGCATGGGCAACAAGAGTGAAACTCCATCTCAAAAATAAAAATAAAAATAAAAAAAGAGAGAGAGAATGAAGTGTAGTGAGTGGGGGGCTGTATATGCATGAACATCTCTGTGAATACAAACAAGCAACAGGTGTGAGTCATAGCCTTTTGGAGCAGAATAGGGTGAAAAGAAATACTTTTTCCTGTATTCTATTCAAACATTCAAAATGCATACCTTTTAATAAGTACATTTTTATAGATACAACCAGTTTACAAAATTGTTATTCTAGAGTAGTGACTTTCACGCTCAGGGACATTGGCAGTGTCTGGAGACACTTTGGGTTGTCATAACTTGGGGGTAGAGGGTAGAGGTCACCAGGGGCTGGAAGTCAGGAATGCCACTCAACATCTTGCACAGCCCAGGAAGCCGCCTACAACAAAGATTTATCTGGCCCCAAGTGTCACTGTTGCCAAGGTCAAGAAACTCTGTTATAGAGTGATAATTTCTACCACAGAGGTAACTACGAGGTGATCAAAAGTGTATGGAACTTAAATCAGGAAGTCTAAAGTTTCCTCTGTCATTTATTAGCTATTTGACCTTCGGTAAATCATTCCCCCATACAAAGCCTCACTGTCCTCACCTATAACTGTAAGATGATAGTGTAAAAGCAAATGATGTAATGTCTGGGAAATGGCCATGTAATGCCAAACAATTGCTTGGTTGGAGCAGAAGGAAGGTGGACCCATTAGAACCCGGTCCTGGGAACTCACCGCCTAGTGGAAGAGGTGACAAGTAAACAGAATTGCAGTGTGTATTTACGTGATAAGACAGAGACATGCAGGGAGCTTTGGAAGCAAGGCTTGGAGGCCACTTCAGGCAAATCGGATGTATGCAAATTAGAAAGCCTCCAGCATACGGGGCATGCCGGTGCCCAGAGAGACATGCTCCTTGGCTCCCTGGTGCCCTAAGCAAAAGCCGAGCTTCACCTCCTAGCACACGACCTCCCTGTTCTGACCCTGAGAACCCAACAGGACTTCCCCTTCTCTCCAGCCCTCATTCTGCAAGCACAACCTAGGACCTGGTTTAACCCAGGATTCTCTGTCATGGAACACACCTGAGTGGAGCCCAGCAGGACAGGTGTTCCTCTTCACCTCCATTTTGTTCTTCTAAAATTGAGATGGAAGAGGCTCTTTTCAGGCTGGAGCCATGCAGAGTCTCAAAGAGGAAAGAAAGAAGATCTCTGCTGTGATAGAAACCCTTAAGAGACAGTGAAGGAATTTCACAGACCTGAACATCAACTGCCGGAGGAAGAAGTTTGCCCAAAAAGTGCTTCAAAAGGTAAGGAGGAAGCTTATCTATGACAGCACTGTGACTACCACAAAGAACACAGAAAGAGGCACAGAGCTGGGGTCTGGATGGCTGCGACAACAAGGAAAACCTTGTGGGTGCCTGCAGAAGCCAGGCTGGCCTTTGTCATCGGGATCGGAGGTGTCAGGAGTGTGAGCCTGAAGGCCTAAGAGGTGTTGCAGCTTTTTATCTTTTTTTTTTTTTTTTTTTTTTTTTGGAAATGGAGTCTTGCTCTGTCATGAGGCTGGAGTGCAATGGTACGATCTTGGCTCACATCAACCTCTGCCTCCTGGGTTCAAGCGACTCTCCTGCCTCAGCCTCCCGAGTAGTTGGGGTTATAGGCATCTGCCACCACGCCCAGCTAATTTGTGTATTTTTAGTAGAGATGGGGTTTCACTACGTTAGCAAGGCTGGTCTCGAACTCCTGACCTCAGATGATCCACCCACTTCAGCTTCCCAAAGTGCTGGGATTACAGACGTGAGCCACTGCATCCAGCCTAGCTTCTTTACCTTTGCTGTGTCTTCAAAGAACTTTTGTTACGCTCTGCAAGGCTTCAGTTATGCTGAGGCTGGAGGGCTCAGATGCTGTCTTGCATGGGGAGATCTAAACGCAGAGTTAGTAAATGAGCTGATCTATGGGCATGGTTATGGCAAAATCAACGGGAAGCAAATTCCCTTGACAGAGAGCTTTTTGATTGCTGGACCTCTTGGGAAATACAGCATCACCTGCATCGAGGGTCTGATTCCTGAGCTCTATACTGTTGGAAAACGCTTCAAAGAAGCAAACAACTTTCCAGGGCTCTTCAAGTTTTCTCTATGAGCTGGAGTGAGGGACCACCTACTTTATGGAAGAAGGAGTTGCTGGCAGCAGGAAAGACCAGACCAACAAACTCATTAGAAGGATGAGCCAAGGTGCCTCCCATGGTTATTGTAAACTGGTCAGTTAGGAAACAGTGACTACTTTCAAATAAAAAAAACACTGACATGCAGGAAAATAACTTAGGTTCTACTTAGATACATTGGCTTTGATGTAGGCATGTACTAATTAAATTAATTGCTACGCAAATATTATTCTTAAAGTTTAACTTTACATGGAGAATATTTTTAAATAGCCTTTAAGTCCCTAGATAAATTTTTGTTATTCCTTCAAGGCAAGAATTCTGTTGTACAAAAGTCTCTGTCCACAGAAGCATTGACTTGTCACCATAGCGCAGTGCTGTTTTTGCAGTGATGTCAAGATTATGGAGCATGGCTTCCTTAGACACAAAAATTGAACAATAATCTCTCCCTTGTTTATGTTTAGGAGTGTTCAGTTATATATGACTTTGAAGTAAGCCTGTGAGGCAGCCAAGTCTTACTTGCCTAATTTTTTTCAAGTGAGGAAACTGCATCTGAGAAAGCTAAAGTGACTTTACTGAGATATCATAGCTCCCTTGGTGACCTAAAAGTGGACTCCAAAGTTAACATTCAGATCTGAAACTCTTGGCTGAGAGCAGCCCATGCAAGTACCTGAAAATGTAATATTCGAAGACACTTAACATTAAAGTATGTTCAATAAAGCCAGTCGAGAATATAATATCCATCTAGACATCATCTTCATCAGACAGTGAAATTCAATTAGATTTCCCGATAACCAGCTTTAGTAAGCCCATTTGCATTACGAGTGTGAGATTAGAAATGGAGTAATTCAGTAACGAAGCTGCTTGCAGAATTTCTGAGCATACATTTGGGTTCAAGTCAGTCTTCCATTCCAATTCAGAGTCATAAAGTTTCAGCTTTAATGTGGACCTGAAGGTCACGCAGTCTAAATCCAAGATTCAAGTCTAAACCACTGAGCTTCCTCCAAAATGGCCATCCAGCCCCTCTCTGAGCAGTCTTCTTCCACTGCCCCTGGGTAGGGAAACTGACTGTAGTCCAAAGCATCCCTTTCCACATGAGGTTATTCTGTTCCTCAAGGCCACACAAGACTCCTCAATCACCACTTGACAGTTCTATATATTTTCGAAGGTTGCATCCCTTTCCCCCTTTGACTCTTACCCCCTTCCTGTGCCTGTTAATCTAGCTTCTATTTATTGTAAAATAGTTTGCCCTTGATGAATGGGAGTTGATAGATTTTTTCTGTTCTTAACAGAAGGACACAGGTCAGGCCAGGAGGAGAAACTTGCAAGAATGGAGGTGCCCCTAGGATGTGGCTGGGGCTGTACAGGAGGGAAAGTGGGGCTCTGACTGAGAGCAAAAACTAAGGTCAGAGCATTTGAGTCCAAATCAGACCTTGTCACCAAGTGTGGCTCCAGAGGAGGCTAAAGTCAAGAAGGGATCTCTGGCTAAGGTAATGTGAAGCCTGGGTACTGCAGGACCACAGACATCTCCTGAGGACCTATGTCTCCCAGAACTCGACATTTTTGGGGTCACAGGCCATCTCAAACCAACATTATTCTGTCATCCTCTCACCTCTCCTCAACCACTGCCACCAGATCTCAGCATCTTCCTCATAATACTTACTTTGCCAGTTTAATCAAATGAACTAAAAGCTACCTTATTGAAATATTCTAATGTGTATTGCCAGAGAGAGGAGGGGAAAGATACGAACAAGCAGAAAATTAAGGCAATAAAGAAGATGAGAGTGAGGAAGCAGGAGGAAGAGGAGGAATTGAAGGGGATGAAGAAGATGAAAAAGGAGGAAGAGGAGGAAGGGTTGAAGTAATGAAGAAGGAGGAAGAGGAGGGGGAGATGATTGTGATGAAGGTGAAGAAGAGAAAGAGGAGGAGGAGATGATGGCAATGAAGTTGAAGAAGGAAGAGAAGGAGGAGTTGAAGGCGGTGAAGATGAAGAGGAAGGAGGAGAAGGAGATGAAGGTGATAAGATGAAGGAGGAAGAGTAGAAGGAGATGAAGTTGATGAAGGTAATGATGAGAAGGAGAAAAAGGCCACGAAGATGAAGAAAGAGGAAGAGGATGAGGAGATAAAGGTGATGAAAATGAAGGAGGAAGAGGAGGAGATTATAGTGATGAAGGTGAAGAGGAGAAAAGAGGAGAAGATGAGGGTGATGAAGGTGAAGAAGGAAGAGGAGCGAGCAGGAGTTGAAAGTGATGAAGGAGAAGGAGGAGGAAATGAAAGTGATGAAGAAGATGAAGGAGGAAGAGTAGAAGGAAATGAAGGTGATGAGGATGAAGGAGGAAGAGGAAAGAGGAGGAGGAGATGAAGGTGATGAAGGTGATGACAAGGAGGAGATAAAAGTGATGAAGATGAAGAAGGAGGAAGAGGAGGAGGAGATGAAGGCGATGAAGAAGGTGAAGATGAAGATTAAGGGGAAGAAGAGATGAAGGTGATGAAGGAGGAAGAGGAGAAAAATGAAGATATAGATGAGGAAGAGATGAAGGTGATGAAGAAGGGGGGGGATTAAGAGAAGAGTTCATTTCCAATCACTACTTTTGTAAAACTTCCAACTGCCTACAGCCTACCCTAACTGGGGTGGTCACCACACCGTCACTGGATGTCCTGAGTGATCCTTGAAGAGAGGCAAAGTGGAGTTCTGCTAGCCAGGCCTTTGTGAGCCCTTCAGAGAAGAGCAGTCCAACAGACTAGGCCCAGACCCACGCCCACCAGCAAAGCAGTCCTGACCTGCTCCTCGCTCAGGGCAGGATTAGCTGCACCCCAGAGGGAGGCTCAGCATGCCAGCAGAGCCTGCAGGAAAATGAGCTTATGTTGATCTTCTTTCTTTAAATAAATGCACACTATCTACACGTGCGGAAAAGACAGGCTAAGTATTTATTTAGCCAAGAAGTCCATATGCAGAGCTCAAGCAGAGCCAACTCCTGAGTAACAACCACAAACACTGTTTATCAAAGCAGTCAATTAGTAGCCACTTGACTAGAGTAGTTACATCCTAAAGAAGAGGATAATAGTGTTCTCTGGATGCATGGTTGCTCTTTAAAGGAACAATGCCCTTTTATACTCTCCAGGGAGCACTCCCCTGTAGTGCTGGCCTGCTGCTAGTTCAACCCAGGGAGTAGGATGCAAGGGCACACAGCTGTGCGGCTCTCCAGATGCCATCTCTCCTCTATGTCAGGGAGACAGCAGGGTGTGCCAGCCTGACCCTCAAATGCCCAGGAGCTCTGAGGTTGGGGGAACACCAGATGAAGGGGGATTCAACTCTTGGGAGGCAGAGGGAGGACGATACAGACTGAGAAGCTGCAAGTATTTATTTAGCTGTGAGTTTTCTTTGCCATGGTGCAGAGGACTCAAGAGCTGGGACGTAGAGAAATGGACTTTGCCCAAGACCATGGGAACCCCTTGCATCAGCGTGACCTGGATATGAGACCTGGAGTCAAAGGAGACCATTTTGAAGCTTTAAAATTTGACTGCCTTTCTGGATTTCAGACTTGCAGGGGCCCTATAACCCCTTTGTTTTGGCCAAATTCTCCCATTTGGAATGGCTGTATTTACCCAATCCCTGTACCCTCATTGTGTGTGGGAAGCAACTAGCTTGCTTTTGATTTTACAGGCTTGTAGCTGGAAGTGACTTGCCTTGACTCACACAAGACTTTGGACTGTGGACTTTTCAGTTAATGCTGAAATGAGTTAAGAATTTGGGGGACTGTTGGGAAGGCATGATTGGTTTTGAAATGTGAGGACATGAGATTTGGGAGGGGTCGGGGTGGAATGATATGGTTTGGCTGTGTCCCTGTGCATATCTCATCTTGAATTCCCACATGTTGTGGGAGGGACCTGGTGGGAGGTAACTGAATCATGGGGGCAGGTTTTTCCTGTGCTGTTCTTGAGATGGTGAATAAGTCTCACAAGATCTGATGGTTTTGAAAAACAGAAGTCTCCCTGCACAAGCTCTCTTTTTGCCTGCTGTCATCCATGTAAGACGTGACTTGCTCCTCCTTGCCTTCCACCATGACTGTGAGGCTTCCCAAGCCATGTGGAACTATAAGTCCAGTTAAGCCTCTTTCTTTTGTAGAGTGCCCAGTCTCAGGTATGTCTTTATCAGCTACATGAGAACAGACTAATACAGACCTCCACAGGCTTATCCATCATCATGATCATAATTACCCATAGTGTTACCATGGCTGGCACCGGTGTTCAAGAGGCTACCACCAGCACCTGCCACTCATCATCCAAGGAAGTCCCTAGCAACTCCAGGAGAAAGATGCAGATTCTGTGATGGAGACAGCAGGGTGCTCATAGTGCGATATAGGCAGAGTCAAGAGAGTAGATGTAGCGGACAAGGAGTCTGAGATGGACCTGGCCACGCACAAAGGGGCAAAGGCAGTCCTGGTGGAGGGAGCAACTTGCACAAAGGCTTGGAGGTGTGGGGTAGTGCCCATGCAGCCCGATCACAACTCTTGGCTCCATACGTTCACCTCCAGATCTAGGCTCTGTGCAAGGGCCAGGCCCTCCCTGAGCCATCACACGCAGCAGGAGGACCATCCAGCTCTGGGCCGGCTGGCCTGGCTCCGACCCACCACCAGCTGCATCTCCACTATCCTTGAGGCTTCATTTTCTCCCCTGTAAAATGGGAATCATTTTATCTACTGGAAAAATTAAGGAGTAGAAATAATGCCCATTAAGAACCTATCAGTGGCCACAACCAGCAATGCAGCAATATTGTTTTTCACCCAACCAGGAGAGGAAAAAACAATCAAGGCATAGACTAATCTTCAGAAAGCCGAGAGAGAAACATAGGTGCAAATCTGTTAATATTATGATGATGATCATCCTCCTCCATATCATCATCTTCTCTATCAAATATCAGTTCATACATTTTAATAATATACATTATCCCTAGTAGAGCTGAGAGGAAATTATAGTGGGATTCCTGAGGATAAATTAGCTTTCTTTCCAGAACACTGTGCTTAACTTAGAAGTCATTATGCATCTACTGGTAGAAGCATTCCTTAAATATAACCCAGTAAATATATGTGACGTTCTCCATGGCTATTAATAGCCTAACTCTATTTATTAAAGGAAAAAATGAAACATCAAGAAAGAAAAGGTAAATCCAGACTAGCAGAGGGTTGATGCACTCAGGCAGAAGCCTGTTTATAAAAGTCAGTGAAGCCCCACTTCGGAGTATACCCACTAAGGGCCAGGTGCCTCCTACTGATCCTAGACCCGGCCTCAGCCCAGGGTGGGGTGAGTGGTAAACCACCAATAGCGGTCAGATAAAACCTCCACTGGAAGAAAATTCCCTGCCACTCCTGTCCACACAGGGCCTGGCACAGAGACAATATTCAATGCATGCGCATTAAGTTAACAGACATTTCTGGGAAGTGTCTCCTGTCCTCACTCTGCCTTTGGCTGGCAGATAATTCTATGCAACTCCACAGCACACAGGGGTAACCTGGGGACCCATGACAGCAGAGGTGGGCAGCAAAGGGGCGAATCTTCTTTCCCAAGAGGGGTTTGAGCCACCTTCCCTTCCAAGTTAAAGGGAAGGAAGGGCCCCCCTCCGCCAGTTGGGATCCCCGTGCTCTAGCATTTTTCACCACCTCTCTCTTCCCAGGATGGGCCCCTGCATGCCTTCACCCTGTCCTATAATAACTTGGCACGCCTTCTCCCCATGCTTCTGGACCAATACAGAAACCTTCTGAGGTGGAACCTTCCAGTGGGCAGACTCGGGGCACTGGGCAGGTAGAAGGAGTGTGGAGCCCACAGTTTCCCAGGAGCCCAGGAAAGCACTGGATCCTTCTGAAGCCCAGTTTCCTGAGCCCAATGCCTCTTTCTGGGAACAAAAGGCAATATTGTCACCCTGTATCTGTAAAAGCCAGACACAGTGGCGGGAGCCCTGCCCTGGCTTGGTTACTCCTTTGTGGCTGACATGCCCACACCTGAGTCCCCTACACTGTGGAAGTGGGGAGTGGAACTGGAGACCCCAAATTCCACTCTTGCTGTGACATTCAGGACTCCCCAGCAAGGATGGCTGCATCAATCCACTGCTGAGTTGAGCTGAGGAGACCAAACTCCTGCCACGGGTGCATCAGCCTTGTGTTTGGCCACCTTCATGATTCTCCGAAGGGATGTTCTCCAGATGGGTCTCCCAAGTGAGTAAGCAAGGGTCACCCAGTTGCTCACCCATCTCAGAGTCATGGCTGCACATTCTGTCCTCAATTTCAGGATGTTCACAAAGAGAGGACAGAGCAAAGGGTCCAGCATACACAAAAAATTACACTCAGCTCTAGCACAAGCTGAGGTAAGCGTCCATGAGTGTTTTCCACAGGGCACCTTTCCAGCCATTCTGGGCGTTTCTGTGCTGTGTGCATCAGCTGACGATTCCCTTCAGCTGATGATAGTGATGATAGTGAGGGTGGTGATGATGATGGTGATCATGATGGTGCTGATGATAGTGATTATAATGATGATGGTGATAGTGGTGATGGTGGTGCTGGTGATAGTGATGACTGTGATGATGGTGAGATGGTGATGATGGTGAGATGGTGATGATGGTGAGATGGTGATGATGATGGTGACAATGATGGTGGTGATGATGCTGACAATGATGGTGGTGATGATGATGATGGTGATAGTGATGATAGCGATGATGGTGATGATGATTTTGGTGATGATGATGGTGATGGTGATGATGGTGGTGATGATGATGGTGGTGATGGTGATGATGATGGTGATGATGATGATGGTGGTGATGGTGATGATGATGGTGATGATGATGGTGGTGGTGATGATCATGGTGGTGATAATGGTGGTGATGGTGATGATGGTGGTGATGATGATGGTGTTGGTGATGGTGATGATGATAGCTAACATCAGTGAGTTTTTATTATGTGCCAGGGATTCTGCTAAGAACTCTACTTTCAGTATCTTATTAAAGTACATAAATTTGATTTTCAGTTGTTTAAAGGGTTTTTCTTTGAAAAAATTACACTGAAAAAGTATGAATACACTTTCCTGACAATTTAAAATATTCTTTGAAAAGCAGAAATCACCTTAGACCCATCAGAGATTTGTCCCAATTCCCTGGGAGTTTTGAACAATTGTGTTAGGATATTAGAAGCAGTACTGTCACTGTCCCTCTCTCTCCTCTGTGTGTGTGTGTGTGTGTGTGTGTGTGTGTGTGTGTGTGTGTGTGTGTGTGTTATGCAGGTTCTCTAGTGTGAGTACCAACTCTCCTGCACACCTGCACTCTGGTCCATGTGCCTGTGCCCCTTGCAGGTGTGCGGCACCAAGTCCAGATTTGCCTGAAAGCCTTCCCTCCATTCCCTTTTCTTTTCCTCTGCTTAGCTGGGAAGGAGGAATGGCAGGCCTCTGTTTGTTCCAGGAGGGACAATTTGAAGCAACGCTGGCAGAACAAAACCCTGGCCTAATACGTTTCCAAAAAGTATATTGCTTTTTGTAGCTGCAGCAGCTGAGAGTCCAACAGCTATTCCCCAGACAACCCAGCACAGAGCATGGCTATTTTTAGACTGTATCACACCTAAGAATCTGTGCAGAAAAGATACTGTGCCAAGCAGACATGCTATCCCTTCCTCCAACAACCACTTAGCCTGATGCAGAAGGAGCAGGCTGCCTGCATTTTTTCTTAATGTATCAGATTCCAGCAACAATATGCCATTCTCTTTGAATTCTTTTCAAGTGTCTGGTACATGTTCGTACCTCTTGATAGCTATTATTACAGTGCCGGAGTCAGTCCAATGCCAAATGAGAGAATGAAAACTGAAAACATATAACCATCACGTGTACTTAACTTTGTGGGCAGAATATCACTACATCTGGATGTCTGAGCGCATTTTGATGTTTGACTGCATTTTCAGTTTTCACTGAGATGTTTGGCATCAAGTGGGATATTCACACCCAAAATAACATTAACATGGGGATGTGCAAAATCTCTTTACATTATAAAGTAAAAAGCACTGGCACTTTTCAAATCTTGGAACCAATACAATTTTTCCAGGGATAGGATGCACTTGCTGGCAAATGTTCATTTTTGTTAACTATATTACCTTCATCACCATCACCATCATCACCACCAACACTATTATCACCATCACCACCATCATCACCATTACCCTCACCATCATCACCATCACCATCATCATTGCTATCATCATCATTACCACCAGCCATGATCACCATTAACCCCAACATCACCACCACCTTCACCATCATCATCATCACCATCAACATTATCACCATCACCATCATCATTGCTATAATCACCATCATCACCATCATTGCCATCATCATCCCACTATCACCATCACTTTCATCAACACCATCATCACCATCATCATCATTACCACTATCACCATCACCATCATCATTATTATCACTAACACCATCATTATCATCACCATCACCACCACCATCATTATCACTATCAATTACACCATCATCCCCACCACCATCATCATCATCACTACCATCCTTATCACCATCATTATCATCCTCCTCACCATTAATGACTATCACTATGACCATCACCACCATCATTATAGTATCATCATTGCTATCTGTAGTCAGTAAATGGATGCCCAGTTCTGTGCTCAGTATGTTCCACAAATTATCTCTAATCCTGACAGCAACCTTGCATCATAAGCACTAGATCCTTTTTATGTATTTATTTTTCAAAAAAGGCTTACAGAAGTTACAGTGACTTTTTTTGAAACTAAGTAGCTGTAAGTGATCGGACTGAACCCAGCTTTGGGAAACTCCATAGCCCTTTCCATCACACCAGCTTTTTCCCTAATGTGCTTACCTACCTCAAAATCATGGACTGGACAATGATGAGGCATCTCAGTAGCCAGCTCACTGCTCTCTTGAATGGCTGAGGGAGTTGCTCCTGCATCAAGTTCTTCTCCCAGCCTTGTCTCCCCTTCACAACATAGCCTCCTGTGAGTGTCCCTGCAAAGCCAAGCCTTGTCTGGGACCTGTCTCCTGGCTGTGGACTCTGTGGACAGCCTCGGGCCAAGACCTCCCAGCTTCCTGCATTGGCATCTGGCTCTTATAGGCGCTTAGCAAGTATTTATTGGCATAGGCCTGTATTGACCTAGTCTCAGTATGGAGCATACTTTGTGTGAGGAAATAGCTGCCTCTGTGCCAAGGAGGCCATGTCTGAAGTCATGCTCCACCACCAACTGTCCAGGAGGCCTCAGAGCCCTTGACATCTGGAAGTCCAATTAGACCCCTCCCATCCCTCACCAAACCCTACTGGTATTACCACTAAAGTATTTCTCAAACTCAAACTCTTCTTTTCCAGGTTGCCTTGACATCACCTTTTCAGAATACATACAGCAACCTCTAAATATGTGCCTTACTTGGTCTTCCCCATCTATGGAAATGGCCTCACTTTGTACTCAACTTTTCACAGGAAACAAACACATGAAATCTTGCAACTGCCCTTGACTTCTACCTCCACTTTTTTTTTTTTTTTTTTGAGATGGATCTTGCTCTGTTTGCCAGGCTGAGGTGCACACTGGAGTGCAGTGGCACCATCACTGCAGCCTCAACCTCCCAGGCTCAAGTGATCCTCCCACCTCAGCCTCCCAAGTATCTGGGACTACAGGCACACACCACCACACTCAGCGGTCTAAAAAAAATATTTTTTAGAGACAGGGTCTCTCTATGTCGTCCAGGCTGGTCTCAAACTCCTGGGCTCAAGAGATCCTTTCACCCCAGCCTCCCAAAGTGCGGGGATTATAAGCATAAGCCACCGTGCCCCATGGCTCTTCCACACTTTCCCCAAGCCCTGTACACAAGAACCATCAGGCCCTATTAGCTTCAGCTTCACCATAGAGCCTAACCTACCACTTCTCATACCCTCACTCCAATGAGGCATCCAGGCACCTCTCTGTCCCTTGGCCCGCTGCAGTAGACTCCTGACCAGCCTCTTGTAGTGCCCCCCAACATCTCTGCCATCTGTCCTCCACCTGGCTTGTAATTCTCCTGCTTAAAAGCTGCATATGCATATTCCATTTCACATCATTTCAGTCACAAAACAGCAAGTACAGCCTCCAAGGCCCTCAGTGGTCCAGCCCTTCCCATCTTCTTCATGCTCTTTTTGGCCATCCCCACTTCCTTCCTTCAGTAAATGACTCCAGCATGTGACCATTCTTTCCCCGCTTGGAGCTTCACTGCTGCAGCCATGACAGCATGGAACTCTTCCACGTCCTGCCTTGCCTGGCTGGCTCCCCATTCTCCCTGGGTCTCAGTTTGAAAATGGCTTTCCTGCCCTGGGCATCCCAACCCACCAAGCTGAAATCAGGTTCCTTTCTCATCAGTAGTCACAATATGCATCAGAATGTGTAAATGTGTATCTACTTGTCTTTTCACTTTTCTGTCTCCTCCCACCTCCGCCTGGACTGGAAGCTCCCTGGGGCACAGGCCTGGCCTTGCTCCTCGCAGAGTTCCCAGCCCTGATGGCAACACCTGGCACCCAGTAGGACTCAGTGCCCATGTGCTGGTTGGATGGATCAGTGACACAAGGAAACAGTCCCTGCCCTGCCGTCTTTCCAGGCCTCTCTGAGGCTCATGTCAGGGATGTTTGTCACATTAAGGCAATGTGTGGTTCTAAACCAGTTAGGAGCCAAACTACAGAACTAGCACCCATGTGAGGACAGATCTGTCCTGCTGGCTGGAAAGAAAGGGAACTAAAATACACCACACGCTACACATCAGTTCCCATGATTAATGCCTTTACCAGCATCTGAGATGGTATTTATTTGTACCAATGCATAGATGAGACACTGAGGCTCAGGTGACAATTTCCCTGGGGTACAATCCAGCAGGAAAGTGAAGGACCAGGACTCATAGTTGGTTGAGCCTGGAGTCCGGGCTGTCCTCCTCCCTTGGTGTACATCTTTTCCTTTCCAAACTGTCTCCATGATAGATGATAGATACATAGAGATGATAGGCAGATGATAAATATATAGATAATTGATCGACGATAGAGATGATAGGTAGGTAGATGATAGACAGAAAAATTATAGAAATGACAGGTCAATAGATAGATGGTTGATAGGTAGGTGGGTAGACAGATGATAGAAAGATAGATAGGTGATAGGTAGATAGATGACAAATGATAGAGATGATAGGTAGATGATAGAAATGATACGTAGATAGGTGATAGGTACGTAGATACATAACAGAAAGAGATGATAGGTAGATAGATAATAGTTAGATGATAGATAAATGATAGAGATGATAGGCAGCTAGATGATA